>NW_017670492.1:283366-603153 GCF_001879085.1 Nicotiana attenuata
ATTAGTTTTGCGAGCTTGCACTCAAGTGTGTGATGAGTTGTGAATGAAGTGGATGTAAACCTTGTGATTAGGATTCAAATCTAAGTAAAAACAGTAAATAATATTAGATGGTCTTTTTCCATTCCCCTAAGTTTTGGTCATTGTAGTTATTTGATATCTGCACTACCGGGAGGTAGCAAGTACCCTAGAAAATCGGAGGCAGGTCAAGGATTTCTAAAACATGAGTGCACCACTAGAGAAAGAAGAAAAAAATTATTAAATGAGAATTGAACTCTATTTCTTTGGGTAATTAACTCAACATTCAACCAAGTTTATCAATTGGCCTTTTTGAAGTATGCGCTCAGCAGATAGTATTAGATCAATTCAATGAAATATGTACGTAAATTATCTAATTTGACAGCAAGACTATGAATTCATGTGCACGTAATCTGGGCACTAGATCCTCCCCTTGGTGAAATAGTAGAAGTTGTGCAAGCTAACCCAATCTCTACGGGCTTATTAGATAAATTTTAATTGGCTCTTGTTCACGTATTTTTTCTTCTTTCTTATCAACTGTGTACCAAGAGTTAGAGTATCCAAGGTGGACTTTATTCTCTCTCTAGAAATGCGAGAGCTTCTCTCTCTTAACTTTACTACCGATTTCCTCATAAATTCCTTTCCTTCAGCTAAAAGAATTCAACCAACTTTAGCAACACATCTAGTGAAAATCCTTGATCAATGTCTGACATAATTCAACACCCTGATTCCCTTAAATCCATAACTGAACCACCCGATATTTTCGCGATATTTTCACTATGCAAATAGATGATCATACCCCATTCACACCTACTGTATCTTTTCTACAGACCTTACTCTCCAACACATACCTCTCAACTGCTACTATTACTTCACCAAGTGTAATGTCTACACTTCACCTATCAGATGGAAGTCTACACAGTCATAACGAAGATGATATCTTTATCCCTATAACGGCAAATGATAAATTCCGTTTATATTCTCCTTGGAAATACTCGATTATAATTAAAGTATATGGTAGGAAGATAGCCCATCAACTATTAAAAAATAAACTAACATGCCTATGGAACCCGACTGGAGATTTGCCTTTAATCGATCTTGGCTCTGACTTCTTCCTTATCAAATTCCAAAAGGAAGAAAACATGTTTAAAGCTCTACATGGAGGCCCATGTTTCATCATGAATCATTTTTTGTCTGTTCGTAAATGGGAGCTTAAATTCATAGCTTCAGCTACACAACTAACTTACTCCGCAATTTGGGTTCGCTTACCGGAGCTTCCCACTGAATTTTATGACCAAGAAATACTGCAAAAAGTTGGCTCTAAGTTGGGACAATTGTTAAAGGTGGATGCCTGCACTTCCACTACTACTAGGGGAAGGTATGCGCATGTATGTATTGAGGTACCCTTAGAAAAACCTCTAAAAACACGCATACATATAGGCCACCATAAACAGACACTCCTTTATGAGGGGCTCAATCTATTTTGTACCAAATGTGAGCGATTAGGGCATGCACATTGGAATTGCTACTTTGTCCAACAACCACTATCAGATAACCTAGGCACTAAACAACTAGACAACTCTTCATCATCAAACAACAACGATCCACCACAAGAAAATGAGTGGAAAATAGTCACTTTCCCAAGGAAATCTACACAACGTTACAACACTCGTCCCATAAACATCAGTAAGGCGGCTCAGATGGCGGCACAATTAGGGTAGCAAACTCCTCCAGGTAAGTCCTCTAACCTTATTCGGCCTTCCACAACGCACCTAAGCTTAAAAAAATCGGATCTTCCACAGCTCAATAAACAAACTCAAGATAAATTCCATGCCATAGCTGATATGGATTATCATATGGGAACTAACACACCTAATGGCACAAGCCCGCCAAGGGCTAGCCCAAAAATTCAATCTACTCTAAACGCTGGGCAACCTTCCACCTACAATTCTCATCATTCAAAGGGGATGGCCCCACAGACCATCTCCGCCAATGAATTTTTTTTACCCCTACTCCTGAATAATTTCATAATTCACCACCTAAAAAATGACCAAGTGCTAAAGACCTAGACACGTCTTCTACTGCCACCACACCACATCAGATTTCCACTCCACCTCACAACCCTATTCTCACAAATGACCAATTATCTATAGTCAACACAGATAATACCTTCCACACTTCCGCCTCCTCCACATTACACCTAAGTAGCAGCAACAGTAAAATGCATGCTACAAACCCTATGCCCATCAATACCCTAGACAACGCAATTCCCATGTACGCAAAATGATTGCACCCCATGTGATAACCATCTTGAAAATCCAAACTATTTACAATCAGCTTCTTCTGATTCATTCACCACCACAATTTACAACAAAGCACACAATATAACATCTAGCACAACTCCTGAGCAATTACAATCCCAAGTAATTAACTCTACTATACCATCTTCCTCCACTTCCATAAATAATGTAACGTTCATCGTTCCCGGCCAACCACCAAAAGACATACCTCTAGGATCACACCAACAACCAATTATTCCATCTTCCAAGGCTCACCATGCAGGGTCCCCTACTTTTACACATCACAACTCAACTAATCTACACCTCTCAACAACATACAATAGACCTTCCACTCCAGTTGTGGTTGGAGATGAGGCTCCAAGGGTATGCACTAATTTTCACAATGGAGCTCAACAACCAAGAAGTAGTTCTTCTAGTCCAAAACCCCATACACCTAGCAGAGATAGTAACGGAGTGGATGAGGTTAGGGATGGAAGCATATGCACAAAATCAGTGGTACAACACTCGAACCCCTCTCTTCTTAGAGCATCAAGCCTCCACCTCCATCCAACATCAGTGGATATATCCCATGCTTCACCAGCTCCTCCGTTGAATTCAACCATGAATATGCTTCCTTTCTATCCTCCACACCATATGGGGCAAATTTATGCTCCTTGGTTTCAACACCTCAACTCTTTCAACCCTCTTTCCCCCTATGCCAATCAAGGCAGTCCACTAGAAACACTCACTCCACAGGACAGCCCTCCCCATACTCCACCACCTCTCCAAACGCACTAGACACACAAACAAGGCAGGAGTTAGCAGAGATTTTAGTAGAGATGAGGGAAACAAGGATGGAGTTCTTGTGGCTAAAAGGAATCCAACTCTACAACCTAAATGAGCATTTCGAAAAAAAGTTCATACTCAAATGCCCGCCAGAACTCATTTCATGCAGTCCAAATTTTCAATTTAAAGGTCCTCCCCTCACATCTTAATCAGACCTATCTCTGCCTAATACCAACAGTTAGGCATGCTTATACAATTCGGCAATATAGACCAATTAGTTTATGTAATAAAATATACAAACTTATTAGTAAGATTTTAGTTAATAGACTTAAGCTCATGTTGGCCCAAGTTCAGATGAAGTTTTGAAGATTAACAAAATGAACCCAGTCATGAACCAGGTCCATCATGTGAGACATACACAGTGTTGATATATTTATTCATGTGACAGACGTGTCAAGATAAGTCTCAAGGGTCAGCAACAATCAGTAACAATATCTTCAGAGTTGATCGAAAAGGTTGCATAGGATAAGGAGTTGAAGTCTCCTTATGAGAAGAGAACTACATCTGGATCAAGGATAAAGGATTGGAGTTTGAGTTGTTCTAGGACTCGAATTTGATGAAGGATCAGCAATTCGAGTTTTAATCAAACTCTGATTACTAACTCTATAAATAATAAAGATTGTTCTCTTTTACAGGTGATTGCACATACGCAGAAGTTAAACTGAATTGAGACCAAAAAGAGCTAGGCGAATTTTGCAAGCAATTTATGTGTGATTCAAGTGTGCAAATCTGAAGCTACATGAACCAAGAGTGAAGAACCAATTCCATTGTGTTTTTCTTTATTTCTAGTTCAATTGTAGAAGGTGTTTCATATTGTACCTTTCAGCTTTATCTAGAAGCAATTGTAATAGGTACTTTGAGTATTCAAGTTAGAGTTAACTTGAAAGTGTCGCAGCAGTTGAGGCTGTGTGCCACACTGGGATTAGAGTTTAATCCTTAGGTTTACAAGAGTTTGCAAATGCTGTTTTTGGCTCAGTGATTTTAGTGGAAGTTTGGGAAAATCCTACTGAGTAGTAGGTCGTGGTTTTTTCACCTTTTGAGGCAGGTGTTTTTCACGTAAAAATCTTTATGTTCTTTACTTTATGCACTCTTAATTCCGCAAACAGTTATAGTAAGTATATCTAGAAGAACCAGGTTCTTCTAGTGCGAAAATTAGGTACCACACAAATCACCCCCCCCCCCCTCTTGTGTGGTATTGACGTTTAGAACATCAGCTCATCATCTCTTCAATAATAGGTCCAATGTAAACAAGCTTTCAGCAGGGTAAGAGAGCTTTTGACAATGCCATAATAGTACAAGAAACACTAAACAATTTTGCAGAAATGAAAGGCAAGTCTAATATGCTATTAAAATTGGATCTTGAAAAGGCATTCGATAGACTAGAATGGTCTTTTATTAGGAAAAAACTTCTTTACTTCAACATTTCATTGCCCATGATTAGATTAATCATGTCTTGTGTCACTACTACCTCCTCTTCTATCCTCATCAATAGAACATGTACCCCATATTTTACACCTTCAAGAGGAATTCGCCAGGGAGATTCTTTGTCACCATACTTATTTAGCATGTGTATGAAAATTTTTTCACGTAGTATTTATTTATCAGTTGGTTATCTCCAATGGCAACCTATTCGGCTATCCAAAAAAGGCCCAAAACTTTCACATCATTTCTTTGAGGATGATATCGTCCTCTTTTTCAAAGTTACTACTACGAGTTTCCATGCTATTATAGATGCAATAAATCATTTCAGTCACTATTCTGGACAACGAATCAATTTTGCAAAATCAAAATTATTCTTTTCAAAGAACTGCCCACCAGGTGAGAGAAACTTCGTAATGGATTCTTTCCAAATCAAAGAGGAAACTTCTTTTGGAAAGTATTTAGGGTTTCCCATGTTCCAATCACGCCCAAATAAGAGTGACTTCCCTTTCCTGTTGGACAATTTTAAAACTAGACTAGCGGGATGGAAAACAAATTCTCTTACTATTGCAGGACGTACTACACTAATCAAATCAACTCTTAATACTTTACCTAATCATATCATGCAATACGTCCACATTCCTCAAACTATCATACAAAATATGGAACAATATCAACGTAATTTTCTTTGGGGTTCTACTACTACAAAGAAAAAGATGCATCTCTTAAAATGGAAGAAAATTGCTACACCTCGCGCATCAAGAGGATTAGGTATTCAGATCCTACGTCAAAAGAAAAATGCTTTACTTACCATCCTAGCATGGAGAGTCTTCCAATCACCACAAACTCTATAGGCTAAGTTATTAATCAATAAGTACCTAAATATGTCAACAATAACAAACCACTCGCCAACTTGGCGCAATATCATCAAAGCATGGCAATATTGCCAGCTTGGGTGACAATGGAAGATAGGTACGGGAACATACGTTAATTTTTGGAATGACCCATGGATCAAAGCTGGGACGACACTCCATTCACTAGTAAACGGGCCATTACCATTAAATCATCAAAGCATAAATATTGCTTCCCTTTACAATTATCAAGGATGGAATTGGGCACAAATTCCTTTTGAATTAACTGAAGACATAAAACACCTTATCTTAACTCCATACATATCCTTGGAAAATAAAAGAGATGGTCGTATTTACTGGGCTCTAACACCAAACGGCAAATTTACGGTTAATTCAGTGTATAGGGCCTTGGAAAAAAAATCTACTGGCAGTGTAAACACTAGTGGTCAATACCAATGGATATGGAAACTACCTATACATCCTAAAGTAAAACATTTCATTTGGTTACTTAATCACAACAGATTGCCAACGCGTCAATTTCTTCAAAAGCTCAATATTGGCGCTGACGCCAATTATCCATTTTGCCACGAGGCAGATGAAACTTTGAATCATATCTTTTTAACTTGTACAAATGCTAGACACTACTGGCATAATCTGGGAATGGGGAGGCATATTAATGCTCTACTTCATTTGGATACACCTAAAAAATGGCTACTCCCCTTAATAAATTACAATGGCCTGAAGTTACCATACAACAATAACTCACATACTTACCCTTAAGCCTTTGGATAACTCGTAATAGAAACATTCACGATGGAATTCGTACAAGTATAAGCATCAATTTTACAACACAATAGGCCACTGAAATTTTTTATCTAGCAACTTCATATCACAAAGTGCCAAAGCGAATCATGACCCCTCTTAAATGAATAACATATAAGCCTATTTATAAGTTAAATACAAGTTAAACTTGAAGACTTGCATGTCTTCAAGTTTATCATTCATCAAGTCTACCTAAAATAAAGGCCTTAAGGATCAGACAACAACTCATGTTGTCACTCCCCTGATTCCAAGGCAGTCGGTTCCAATCAACCCCTCTAATAAAATAATGAATTTTTTCGTATGGAAATGTAGGGGTACTCATAATCCGGAGTTTAGGCGTCATTTTAGATCATTGCTAGATAACCATAGGCCAGTCCTAGCTATTCTTCTAGAGACACACGTTAAGGATCATGAAAGGATTCGTGAAGCCTTCAACTTCACTAACATGACATAGGTGCCTGCTAATGAACTCATTCGGTTTGGTTGTCTTTTGGATGAGGCTTTAATTACAGTGGAAGTGCTTAGGATGTCTGAGCAAGAGATACACTGTCTTGTCGATGTATGTCCCACTAAACCTAAATGGTTACTATCCGCAATTTATGCTAGCAACTCTTATCAAATACGTAATAATCTTTGGCATAGTTTGATGCACTTGCATGACACTGTTTCTATTCCTTGGCTAATAAATAACAGAGCTGACAGATTTGCTAATTGCATTAACTATTATAATTTAATTGATTTGGGCTTTAAAGGCAATCGCTTTACATGGACTAATAAACGTACATATAGTAACACCATTCTAGAACGACGTGATCGTTTTTTGGCTGATTATGATTGGTTAACCTTATACCCAGAAGCAACAGTACAACACCTTCCTCGAACGTATTCGGATCACTGTCCTCTATTAATCATATTAGAGGCCAGGCGCCCTATTCTTAATAAGATTTTTAGATTTGAAATCATATGGGTTTCACACCCCGAATTCCACCATTTAGTGCATCAAATTTGGGCTAACAATTCTTCCCTAATGGAAACTACTAACAAATTCCAAGAAGCTGCCTCCCAATGGAATCAGCATACTTTTGGAAATATTTTTCATTGCAAAAGGCAAATCCTAGCTAGATTAGCAGGAATTCAATCTTCTATTCATTATCCAACTAGTATATTTCTCCAAAATCTTGAAACTCAACTGACAAACGATTTTAGTAACATTTTCGATTGGAAGAAGATTTTTGGAAATTAAAATCTAGATTATCTTGGCTAAACGAGGGTGACGCTAACACAAATTTTTTTCATATGTCAACACTTCATAGACGAAGGAGAATAACCTCTCTAAAAGATTCCATTGGCAATTGGACTTTTGACCAAGCTGAGATACAACATCAAATTAGAACCTACTACAAAAATTTATTTACTACTGAACAATCATAATCCCTTAATATTCATAAGGACTATAATTCTTTCTTACTAAGTGCTACTGCTTTTCAAGCACTAGATTGTCACGACCCTAAAACCGGCCCAGTCGTGATGGCGCCTATCATAAAACTAGGCCAGCCGACACGATTCCCAAATCAAATCATTATTCTATAAAAGTCATTTTAAGCCATTAGGTAATAAGAAATCTCATTGTATAAGTCTAAATAACCAGCGCGGAATAAATACACAAGCCCGACATCGGGATGTCACAAGTCACGAGCATCTACTAAGGTCTGAATACAACGAAGAGTCTGAAAATATACTAAAAATAGTCTAAGGAAGACAAGAGGGAGAAGAGCACGGCTGCGAACGTCGGGCAGCTACCTTGCTAACTCCGATGACTCTGCCACTGAGCAATCAACACCCCCTACCGGGTTCAAAAATACCTGAATCTGCACACAAAGTGCAGGGAGTAATGTGAGTACGCCAACTCAGTAAGTAATAAAAGTAAATGAAAGCTAAGCAGTAAGAAAACACATAAACCACGTCATAACACTACATCAAATGCAGTACATTTCCAAAATAGTACATAAATCATTTACTTCGTAAATCAAGCTCAGTTTCAGTTAAACCTTTTAAAACAACTTTCAATAGTTTCAAACGAGTGATAAAATGGTGAGTAAAAATGATAGAAACGTAACAGTCCCTCGGGCAAAAACATGTACCATAAACCGCCCTCGGGCAAAATATCAACAGAACCAGCCCCTCGGGCTACCTCGCAATCACTCGTAATCAGCCCCTCGGGCATAACATGAATCAAGAACCGCCCCTCGGGCAAAACATGGATTAGGAATCGCCCCTCGCATAAAACATGGATTAAGAACAGTACCTCGGGCTACATCACATCACTCACACTAGGTACCCGCACTCACTGGGGGTATATAGACACCGGAGGAACTCCTACAGCCCAAGCGCTACAATCTGCACGGACAACTCACGTGCTATCACATGCCTGCGCTCACTGGGGGTGTGTAGACTCCTGGAGGGGCTCCTACAGCCCAAGCGCTATAACAAGCCATCTCATGGCATAATCAATTAGGCCTTCAGCCTCACATAATCACAAGCCACCTCGTGGCATAAATCAGTTAGGCCCTCGGCCTCACATATATCATGAATCAGTAACAACTTGATGCGGCGTGCAGCCCGCCCCCATAATATCCTCACAACACAGGCCATCGGCCTGACTCAGTCAGAAAACCTCTCAAGCCACTCGGGCTAACAGTAAAAACAGGTGTTCAGCCCAAAATATCATTTAAAGTATCAAAACGGAGTAAATACGGCTGAGTTATGAAATCAGTAAAATACAGCATGACTGAGTACACATATTAAGTCAAAACAGTGAGGAATAGTAGTAAAAGCCCCTAAATGGTCCAAATAGTTGGCACTAGGCCCAAATATGGCATTCCGCCCAAAATATAGTAATACTTTCCAAGATACAATGATATCAAATAGTTTTCAATCAAATACGCGACTTAATAGTCGTACGGGATGGACCAAGTCACAATCCCCAACGGTGCAGGACCCCATGCTCGTCGTCTAACGTGTGCGTCACCTCAAAGTAGCATAACGATATGAAATCCGGGGTTTCATACCCTCAGGACGACATTTACAATCATTACATACCTCAATCCGGATGAAATTCTACTCCGTAATGCCCTCGCTGCTCGACTCGGCCTCCAAATGCTCCGAATCTAACCAAAATCAGTATATTATCATCAATATATGCTAAATGAATGAATTCCCTATGAAAATTATCAAATTAGACCAACAATCCCGAATTTGGCTCAAACCCGGCCCCATGCCCACGCTTTGGAATCCGATGAAACTCACAAAATCCGACAACCCATTCAACCACGAGTCCAGCCATACCAAAATTACTAAATTTCGATAACAATTCGGCCTCCAAATCTTCAAATCTTATTTTCAAATCCCTAGGTCCAAATCCCCAATTTACACCTCAAAAATATGTAATCTAGTCGGATTATTCGATGAAAATTCAATATTATGGAGTAAAAATGATCACAAGTGGCTTACCTCAAGATTTTCCATGATTTCTTGCTCAAAAATAGCCCCAAGCCGTGTTCTTTCACCCAAAAAAAATGTCAAAATGAGCTAAAAAAAACAGAACAGCATTAATAAACCCGATTCTAGTCGCTGAAAGCCATTTTTGGTCGCTAAAAGTGGTCCAATCTGGTCGCTAAAGGTGCACACCAGATCTGATGCACCAGCAGCCTTTAATTTCACTAAAAAGGCTCTAACTCTATTATACGAACTCGGAATTCGATGATTCTTGTTCCTATGAGTCACAAATAATAATACGAACATAGTCCTTCAATCAAAACTCAATTTGGAGCTCATTTGCTTAGTGCGATACCCATTTCGCTCGTTAAATAATTAACTCAGGATTCGTGTCAAAAACCCAATCGCGACTTGATGAGATTAGACCAAATTTTCCAGATCACTCCTATAATTCATTATCGAAATTCCGGAAGTTTCGAAATCAAATTTCGATCTCTAGAACTAAAAATGGACTTTTGGATCATTACATGCTTATGCTCACCCGAGCCCCTCGGGTCCCCGTTCGAACATACCAACAAGTCTCAAAATGTATCACGGACTTAGTCGAGGCCTCAAGTCACATCAAACAACGCGAAAAACACGAATCACACCCCAATTCGAGTCTAATGAAACTAAGAAATTCCAATTTTTACATTCGATGCCGAAACCTATCAAACCACGTCCGATTGACATCAAATTTTGCACACAAGTCACATTCGACATTATGGACGTACTCCAACTTTCGGAATTGGATTCTGACCCCGATATCAAAAAGTCCACTTCCGCTCAAACTCCTCAAAAACCTTCAAATTTCTATCTTTAGCCAAATGACTCCAAAATGGCCCACGGACCTCCAAATTCACTTCCGATCGCGCTCCCAACACCAGAATTACCATATGGATCTATTCCCAGACTCGGAATCCCAAACGGACATTGATAACACTGAAATGTACTTCAACCCAAACTCATGAAATTCTTCCAAAAATGCTAACTTTCACAATAAGTGATGAAACGTTCCCGGGTCTTCCAAAACCCGATCCGGACATACACCCAAGTCCGAAATCATCATACGAACCTGTTAGAACCTTCGAATCCCGATTCCGAGGTCGTTTACTCAAAAATCCAATCTTAGTCAATTCTTTCAACTTAAAGCTTCCGAAATGAGAATTCTCTTTTCAAATCAACTCCGAACTTCCCGAAATTCAATTCCGACCATGCGTACAAGTCATAATACCTGAAGTGAAGTTGTTCATGACCTCAAACTGCTGAAAGACGCGCTATAGCTCAAAACGACCGATCGGGTCGTTACAGTAATATGGTACAACTTGGGCACCAATGTCACCAAAAAAAAAAAAAGAGTATCCAGGGCGTACAACAGTTCTTTTATGAATGAACAATCGAAATGTTTCTGGAGCATCTTCAGGATTAAACATTAATCTTGAGCGGTAAAATAGTAGAGATTGAAGAAAGACCTCTCGAAAGGATGGGTAACTGCATCAAAATACCAACGTTATAAAGAATAAAATAAAAAATCTTTTGCATGCTTGTATACAATGTGAAAAATATTATAATTGGCAAATAAATAAAGTACACTATTTATGGATATGGAGATTATAACGTTTCTTAAAATATGTTAGCGTGTTGAATAGGGTGGCAGAGGGGTCATCTTTATGGTTGGAGCAAGCTTTCAGTGGAATTGAAGGAAGCGATAAATAGAGGAGAGTGTCCTGCAAAATCTGAGGCGTACCAACCGGATGTTACACATTTACTACTACTCTTTATTACACTCACCTTCTCCCTTCTCTCTTCTCCAACTACCTTTCCTCCTTTCACTTTCACCTTAAGCAGGCGCTGGACATAAAAATAGTAATTTTTGAAAAAAATAATGTTTGGAGTTTAGTTAGAAAATAATACTATTATGTTTGGACATATAATTTAGTGGAAAAAATGTTGCAGTTTTGTGAGCGAGTGAGAATTTTTTTTTTATTTCGAAAAAGTGATTGTCTGAAAACCTCATTTTCGATTTTTTTTCTTCAAAAACTTGTAATATTTCATGGACAAACGGTCCTAAATGTCCACTTTTTGCACAATATTTGTTCCATGTATGTTAGTGACGGTGTTAAAAAGTTATATTTGAAAGAAAAAAAATACTAGATAGACATAATTGAAATTTGGATTTATGACTTAAATCAACTTTTGAACCCCATTTATTATTATTTTAATATTTTTTTTTCTTTTACGTTAGAAAAATTCAACAACTTATATTTATTTAGAACATTTTATGTTCACATTATTTGCACACTGACACTGTTTTTTTTACAATATTCCCTTCCCCCGACTAACTCCACTAATTTGGTATAAACATCATGTGCGTGCATATTTTCTCCTCCATTAAGCAATATCTCGACATCTCTACTTCTCTTTCTTCTTATTATCATTAATGTTTCTATTGTGAAAATATGACATATATGTCATCCAATTCGATTTTTTCTTTGTATAATAAGTGGAGAAAATGTTATAAAACCGTAAAGTTCCAATAGTGTAGTGAGTACATTTGTTGTGTATAAATGAGGAGGTATTGCATGAGATGACTCTAGAACAATTTTACATCAAGCACATTCATTTCTTTGACTTTACAAAATTTCATTGCGCACAATTTTTACGTGCATCATAATTATATTGAACAAAATGGATTTACTTCAAAATAATAATAATAAATAAATAAAAACAAGTGTTTATTGCTTCTTCCCTTCGCAGTGACCAGTGGGTGGTGGGGTGCTGCAATTAAATTACCCACTTTATTTATTACTTCAATTTTAGTGAATTCCTTTAGTTAATTAAGGTGGGCCACCTTATTAATTTTTGCCGTGTTTTATTTTTTAATAAACGCTTTCTAAAATTTCAAGCATTACTACTGGTTAGTCTCTCCTGACAAAGACTACGTGGAAATCCACATCAGACTGGAATAACCTACTATATAATGCCACGTGTCGAATATAGTAAAGACACATCCCTCCCTGTTCTTCTTTTTCCCGTTAATAAAGACTCTCTGTATCCCACTCAGACAGTAAAGAGAGAGAGAGTCTTAAATACTTTACTGACTCGCCGTCGCCGGAAAATCTCATTATCCCTCCGGCGGCTTTTCTGTTAAATTCTTTTAAGGTCAGAGCACACTTTTCCGCCGCCGGTGGTTTCTTTCCCGGCAAATTCTCAACTCACATTTTTCTGCTGTTAAGGTCTAACTGCTTTGAGTTCCTTCCTATTTTAGCCAAGTTTTTAGCTCTCATTGGACTTTTTTTCGCCCTATCTTTTCTGGTTTTTTGGTTCCTTAAAGTTTACTCTTTTAGCAGATTCGTAGAATTTTAGGGTTTTGGGTCTTACTTTTAGGAACTGTTTGGATTGCATTTTTAGCCGCTGGACCCAAAGGTTTCATCTTTAGTCTTGACGGGTCATTTCAGCTCCTGTTTTGGAAGTTTGTTTTGCTTAGCAAACCACACGTTGTAGGGACGCCGAGGCAGCTTCTTTATTTTCCTACAACATTTTTTTAAGCTGACCTCGTACTTGGTCTCTATACCTTAGAATCTTGCTAATGGCAATATTAGCAGTACGTAGATTGAAAATGAGAAAGCTGTTTGTTATCGTAATTTTTTGTCTTTTAGCTGCTATTTCTGTGAGAGCATTGAACCCATCTATGAATGATGATGTACTGGGACTAATTGTGTTCAAATCGGACGTTCAAGATCCAGATGGAAAACTGAAATCTTGGAATGAAGAGGATGATAGTCCTTGTAACTGGAACGGAATAAATTGCAACCCAAGATCCAACAGGGTTTCTGATGTTGTTCTTGACGGGTTTGGACTTTCAGGGAGGATAAGCAGAGGCCTTTTACGCTTGCAGTTTCTTCACAAGCTTTCGTTAGCAAACAACAATCTTACTGGAAGCATTAGTATTTTTAGTCTTTCTCAGCTTGCAAATCTCAAGATTCTTGATTTGAGTGAGAACAGCTTATCTGGTCCCATTCCTGGTGATTATTTTGAAAAATGCGGGCCGTTGAAATCAATTTCTCTAGCCAAGAACAAATTTTCAGGTGAAATACCAGAGAGTTTGAGGTCTTGTGCGACGCTTGCGTCACTTAATTTATCGTCAAATCAGTTTTCGGGGCTGGTGCCTTCTGGAATTTGGTCTTTGAATGGACTAAGGTCTCTTGATCTGTCGAATAATTTGTTGGACGGTGAAATTCCAGCTGGCATTGAAGGTTTGAGTAATTTGAGAGCAATAAACTTGGGGGGAAATCATTTCAAGGGTGAAATTCCAGATGTAATTGGAGGTTGTTGGCTTTTGAGGTCAATTGATTTGAGTGGAAATTCTTTCTCTGGAGAGCTCCCAAGCACAATGCAGAAGCTTAGCTTGTGTAAGGAAGTCGTTTTGAGACGTAATGCTTTTAGTGGCGTGATACCAGAATGGATTGGAGAAATGAAAAGTCTTGAGATTCTTGATTTTTCTGAGAACAGCTTCTCTGCTAACATACCAACTTCAGTAGAAAAACTTGAGTCGCTGAAAGTACTAAACGTGTCACAGAATGTGATTTCTGGAAGCTTACCGGAGTCCATTAGCAGTTGTGTTAACCTTCTGATATTGGATGTTAGTCATAACAATTTGACGGGTAATTTTCCTTCCTGGGCTTTTAAATTCAGGATTACATCACAGCAGTTACGTTTTTTGCGAATAATTTATTTGGCGATATAAGTAATGCTTTTGTTTCATCACTCGTAAAAATATGTCTACCAATGAGTTATATGGTGAAATTTCATTAGCTTTTGGTTAGTTTAGTAGTTTCAGTCCTTGAATTTGTCTATAAATTCACTTGCAGGCACCATTCCTAAGACTGTTGGACAATTGATGTTGGATACTCTTGACTTGAGTGAGAATGGCTTATATGGTACTGTCCCTGCGGAAATTGGAGGAGTCACATCTCTCAGGGAACTTAGACTGGAGAAAAACGCCTTTACAGGACAAATTCCTAGTTCAATTGGCAGTTGTTCTTCACTTGTGTCCTTGTAAGTTGTTGATCCTCTTTACTCTTAAATTAATTCGCCGTTTTTGATATCATCTTTCTCTGCTTGAGGTTCCTTAAAACTTTGTGTTTGCATTGTTTTTAGCATTCAGAACTATTGTGTTAATCTGTAGAGGCAAGACCCAACACAAATCCATACTTGGTATTCTTAGTCAATGTGATGCTGAAATTTGTTTGCTCTAGTAATCATGTTGAGTGTTGAAAAAATAAGTGATCATGTAGAGTTAGCTTGCTATGAAATTAAATATTACCGGCTTCTGTTTTAAATGCTAGGTGCATAACATTTAGTAGAATGTGCTTGAGTGCATCAAATATGTTTTGAGGTCAGTAAAAGCATGAAAGTAACAACAATATCATATTGCCCGGCTCTCATTGGTTTTATGATCCGCAATTTATATTAGTTGCTTGTATTGCGAGGGATGTTCCCTTAATATGAACTTTTTGCTACACTTGGTTAATGTTTTGTTTCAACCAAATTGGCAGGTCTCTATCACATAACAGTCTAACTGGTCCTGTACCTGCAGCTCTTGCTAACCTGACCTACCTTCAAAATGTTGACTTGTCCTTTAACAAATTAACCGGAACCTTACCAAAGCAGCTTGGAAATCTTGGCCATCTCTTGTCATTCAACATTTCACACAACCAGCTACAGGGAGAACTACCTTCTAATGGTTTTTTTAATACTATTTCTCCTTATTCTGTGTCAGCAAACCCATCTCTATGTGGGGCTGCTGTCAATAGGTCTTGCTCTACCGTCATGCCCAAGCCAATTGTTCTTAATCCCAACTCCACTGATTCTACTCCCAGCACTGTCCCTCAGAGTTTTCACCATGAGAAGAAAATCCTAAGCATCTCTGCCCTCATTGCCATTGGTGCAGCTGCTGTTATTTTCGTTGGCGTGATTGCCATTACCGTGCTCAATATTCGTGTCCGGTCCACAACATCGCACTCTGCTGCTGCAGCCCTTACGTTTTCTGGTGGAGATGATTTTAGCCGTTCTCCATCTACGGATGCAAATTCCGGTAAGCTTGTCATGTTTTCAGGTGATCCTGACTTCAGCACAGGGGCACATGCTCTGCTTAACAAGGATTGTGAACTCGGGCGAGGTGGTTTTGGAGCAGTGTACCACACCGTCCTTGGAGATGGGCATTCTGTGGCCATTAAGAAGCTTACGGTCTCCAGTCTTGTTAAATCTCAGGAAGACTTTGAGAGGGAAGTTAGGAAATTGGGAAAAGTCCGTCACCACAATCTTGTCACCCTTGAGGGTTATTATTGGACACCATCCTTACAGTTACTTATATATGAATTTGTGGGCGGTGGCAATTTGTTTAAGCATCTCCATGAAGGATCTGGCGGGAGTTTACTCACATGGAATGAGCGGTTCAGCATCATTCTCGGGACAGCAAAAAGCTTGGCTCACTTGCACCAAATGAACATAATCCACTACAACCTAAAGTCCAGCAATATCCTTATTGATGGCTCAGGTGAACCTAAAGTTGCAGATTATGGCTTAGCAAGATTGTTACCAATGCTAGATCGATATGTTTTGAGTAGCAAAATCCAGAGTACACTTGGTTACATGGCACCTGAATTCGCATGCAAAACTGTGAAGATAACCGAGAAGTGTGACGTGTATGGATTTGGAGTTCTTATTCTGGAGGTAGTCACCGGAAAGCGGCCAGTTGAATATATGGAGGACGATGTGGTAGTATTGTGTGACATGGTACGAGGAGCGTTAGAAGAAGGCAGGGTAAAAGATTGTATAGATACAAGGCTACAGGGCAAATTTCCAGCAGATGAGGTGATTCCTGTCATGAAGTTAGGATTAATCTGCACATCACAAGTTCCATCTAACCGGCCTGATATGGCAGAAGTGGTTAACATATTGGAACTGATCCGATGTCCTTCAGAAGGCCAGGATGAACTTGTCTGATGATTGTTCACTAGACAAATAGGAGATTGTAAGAAATGATTTATCAATGTGTTATCCTGGCGAAGAAGAATCCGGTTGATTTATTCAGCGAAGTTGGAATTTGCTGTTTGAGAAATTTTTAGCTCTATTTGTTATAGAATCCTTCTGTTCATCTTTCTTTAGTCCTTTGAGTTACAACTTTTGTAATTGCTTGTCTATGCTACCATGGTTGCCGGATTCCTTTTCACCGGGTTCCAGTATTGGAATCTTATGGTTATTATCCAAATTTATCTTATTCCTTAACATTTGACTCGTGCAATATGTTCCTGTTTATTCAAATTTTGAAAGTGGATCTGCCACTAACTGCAGTTTCAGCCAAAATGTTACCTTTGGTGCATGTTTGTCTGTATGGAATATGACTTCTCATAGCAACAACAGTACAACGTAATATAAGATGGAATATCTTTTATTTTTTAACTTCGTCCCCAATCAAATTGTATTTCACAAGGGATTTTTTTTCAATTCTTATACACTATTTGAAACTTTATTACCCTTAATGTCCATGTTTAGCTAATTACCCAGCATAAACAAGTTTTGTTTACAAATATCCACCTTAAAAGGCTCCCAAATCCACATATAGAAACAACATAATACAATTTTTCTACAACTTTACTACAAGTTCTGCAGTATAATGTATGTCATGTCTTCTTCTTCTTCGAGTTTCAATCTGAAATTCAGCCAAAATCAAGTCTAATCTTCACCAAAACACCCTCAAAATTGAGATATAAATTCCAAACCATATTCTCAATTGTTTGCAACAACACCCAAATCCAAACAAATAATGGTTTTTTACAAACCCAAATTCGAATTCAAAGCTTCAAAGCTTTTTAATGGCTGTTAATGGTGGAATTGATGCTCTCTTTTACTTAGATTTACATTACTGAAATTAGGGATTGAGAGACAGAGAGAGACGTAAAGAGAATCCCAATTCTTTGCAACAACACCCAATTCAAACAAATAATATTTTCTGAAAACCCAAATTTAAATTCAAAGCTTCAGAGCTTTTTAATGGTTGTCAATGGTGGAATTGCTGCTCTCTTGTGCAAGATACGTGGGGGAAGGGGATGTGGAGAGAGAAACGTGGGTTGAGTGGGATACGGAGAGAGAAACGTGGGATTTGCATAGTGATTGTAGGAATTGATTAATTATCCTTAAATCTTAAAAATGTACATAATTGGTGTAATCTTGTACATAGGAGGTAATTAAAGTGAAACTTGAGTAGAGAGAGTAATAAAGTTTCCAATAGTGTATAAGTATGTAAAAATTCCCTTTCACAACAACAACAAATTCAGTACTGGTTGACCCTCGGCTGAAGAAAAAAAAGAGTAACTTTTAAATATTAAAATTTATTTATTATGGCTAAACTTTAATGTGATATTTTTTTTATCATAGAGTTTTACTTTTTTCACTATTGTTGATTTAAGTAAAATTGACATTTTTAGAACTGCCTCCAATCAGGGATGGGGGAAGTAGTCCTTATCTGCCTCTTAAGATAAATAGTTTTACTCCACTTAAGGAGAAAGAATTTACTACAGAGGATAGTCAGATGTTCTAATTTCTGAGTTACTTTACCAAACATGACAGTGTCAGAAAAATACATTGGCCAAGTCAAAAAGTGAGTAGATAGTCTGAGGGCCTCAAAGATTCTTAGCTCCCATTTCAAAGCAAGCAATCCAACTAAGTAGTGATTATTAGAATATATTAAACAGAGTTCAGACAAAAGCAAAAGTGAAAAGGAAAAGCTCAATATTTAATTTAATTAATGAAACAGAGAAAATGGTTCTGAGTAGGGAAATAAATTAATTGGGAATATGATGCTGCTGAAGAAACAGTGATCTGTCTTTAGATTCTGGTACTAACTATATTATTTGCAAATTTTGGTTTTTAGTATTTAGTCGTCTTTCAGCTGCTGAAACTCATTATGTTTTTTCTTCTTCTTCTTCATGTTTTTACTGGTTAGAAGTATCTCTGCTTGAAGATATAGATCTTACTTTTTTTATCAAATAAAAAGGAGGACCTAACACTGGTTTGTGTGTCTTTATCTTCGGACAATGCTCTATAAAAATGAGAAACATCATTAATTTTCATTAAAAAAGTTGTAGGTTTTGGACTTCTTCAGCTCTGCACACCTATTAGATAAAATAATATTCATAAAAAAACTCTAAGTTGATAGAAAATGGTAACATGTCCAATACTCTTCAAATAATGAAACTACGAGTATCATTATTTTCGTTTCTACAATAAGAAATAGAAAGAGGAAAAGCAGAAGATAATGGTTGTTAATACTAGTTAAGCTCCCATTTGGCCATAAATATTGGTAACGTTTTTTTCAAAATTATTTTGAAAATATTGTTTGTTCATGAATATGATCAGTTTTAAAAAAAATAAATTTAAGTTCACAAAAATTGGTTTAGGGCAATTTTTGGATAAAAATTTTTTTCACTCACATAATTTCAATTTTTTTTTCAAATAAAATGCATGTCCAAATACAAACTTCAACTTTCAAAATTATCTTTCAACATAACTTTAAAAACTCTTATTTCAAGTTTCAATCAAATTTATGTTCGAACGCTAGCTAAGTCTCTAATGTTGGTCTCGCTAAAGTATAAAGCCATGTGGTTTAGATAACTAAAAGGCCAAATACATATACATCCTATTCAACTTGGCACCATTTTTCATTTTGCACTTTATCTCTACCTTGTTTCATTTTGGCCCTCCAACTCTATTTTAATGTTCCATTTTGGCCCTCCAACTCTATTTTTTATGTTCCACTTTAACAAAAAAGCTAAAACAGTGCAAAAACGTGTGCATACACAAATATGAGGTGTAATAAATATCTAGTTAAATGTTGCCACCTAGTTTTTTCATCCATGTCAAATGGGTCAATACTAAAATACCTGAACTCGGCCGTATTTGAGTAAAATTAAGTCCGCTTCTTATATACACAAGAAAATGAAAACACTGAAAATGAAATTCGAAAATGGTTCACTTACTTTGTCAAATTTACACCCATAAAAGCACCGACCTGGATATCTTGGTGTCCATGATACTTTCAGTTCAACTTGAAATCCACAAGAATAAATATCCATTCCATTATGAAAAAATAATTTTCTTTGAGACATGGATTCACTTCAAACTTCAAGCTTAGATTAAATAAACCCACAAAAAAATAATCAGAATAAATAAACGAACAATAAAATTGCAAAAGTTTGAAATTTTCTGGATGGCCAGGTATAAAGTCGGCAGATGAAACCTTTCGAACTTTGAGAATGAAGATGGGGCAAAAGTGGATGAAAAAATACGGTCGGGTTCAGGCATTTTAGTATTGACCCGTTTGACATGGATGAAAAAACTAGGTGGCAACATTTAATTGGATATTTATTACACCTCAGATTTGTGTATACACACGCGCTATATTTTTTGCACTGGTTTCAGCTTTTGTGTTAAAGTGGAACATAAAAAATAAAGTTGGAGTGCCAAAATGGAACATAAAAAATAGAGCAGAAGGACCAAAATGGAACAAAATAGAAATAGAATGCCAAAATGAAAAATGGTACCAAATTAAATGGGTTGTATATGTATTTGGCCTAACTAAAATGAGTTGTCTTGAATTGCATATCTGGAGACTGGAATGCATAGGTCTCATGAATGGTGTTGGGCCCAAGAAAAACCTAATCTGTTGGTTGGTGTTATTATTCATTAACAAGCACATGCTTACCCTTAAATTTAGAGTCTAATAATAGTAATATGTGGGATTTCCATTATCTAGTGTTCTTAATTACAGAATCTTCAATTTTTTCTTATGCCTTCTAGAAAGCTAGCTATACCCATGGCTCTTCCTCCAAGAACCTACCCTCCTAAGGCTAAACTTTAACTCTAAAAAGGCAGTTCGGTGCATAAGACATCTTGCATTCATGTAGGTCTAATAAAGAATTACATCCCAAAAAGTATGATGTAGACAGTATGTGCTAATGTAAAAACTTTATCCTAATACAAATACACAAATATGTATCTTGAAGAAAGCCAAAGTATTTATAGTATGTTAAGTCCATAGTAGGGCTTGAAAGAATTGATGAACCATGCAGCTAAGGGCACTTGGCCATGTATGAGTTTTTTAACACTCTAAACGTCTACTGGACAACATTCAAGAATAATACTTCGGGTCCATGCTATTTATCGTTTTAATAAACAGAATGTGTTTTAAAGTACTTGACGTTTTAGGGATCAATTGGTTTTGTGGCTCTTTACTAACTTGTTTTAAATTTTATGGCTCTACCTCTTTTTTTACACATAAAAAATTTATTTTTACATGTAAGAGATCTATCTTTTAAACACAAGAGATCTAAAAAGGTCATTTTCTCATTTTTAAGATTGTAAAGGATCATGATGTACAAAATAGCACTGAAAACTTTGATTAAGAGAGATAAAGATAAGTCAAATAGCTGTATTAATTTGTTTAAAGAGCATGTAAAAAACTTTAAAAGAGAGTTGTCCAATAAAAGCTTAGAGTTTCCAATAAAAAGTGGGCTTGGCTGTGAGGCAAAAGAAAAAGATAATATAAAGCTGCATGATGATTTGTTTAGGAAGGATAAAGAAAATGAAAAGGAGAGAAAGCAATCTTTGACATGATGAAAAAGAAAAGGGGGAGATATGGGGTTAGAGGCCAAGGACCCAGGATTTGAAGGTTGCGAATGTATTTTTTGATTCAACTAAAATTACTTTGTATATAGTAAGCCCGTTATTAATATATTATTGTTTTCTAAAGACATATACAAGTATATATGAAATTTTTGCCGAATTTTACAGGTGCCAGGACCCCTCTACCTATTGCATAGGTCCACCTATGATTAGCGGTGGAATTAGAATTTTAATCTTACGGGTTATGAATTTTGAAATGATAACTTCAAATGCTAATGATTGAGTAATTAATATTTATACATATCTGATGAATTTTTAACACAAATATATTGTTTGAACAAAAATTACTGAGTTCAACTGAACCCGTAGCTCGACTTATGTCTTCTCTCCTGATTAACCAAAGATAGTGCATGGTGCACTCACAAAACTTAACTTCTTTTTAGAATGTATAGGGAGTATGTGTGTGTGCTTTATTGAGAGTTGATAGTGAAGATGCCGGCACCATTTTCACTTTATTTAGAATCCAACACTCTGTTACGTTGGAATATTATTGAGAAAAGCATGAGCATGCACTCGAACCAAATGTAATGTGCTGCTTCTTTTTTCTAGAAAATTGTTTGCACAACATGTACTATATTCTGCATTCTTTATTTCTTTTATGGATATTATTTATACAAGTTTATGAATGGATCGAGAAACTATTAATCGCCTAACTAACCATTTAGCTCTAACATCTAATGCCATAGAAGTTTAAGCAAACAACACAATGGGAAGGGAGAAAATTATCTATACAGCCTAAAAACAAAAAATAAAAGTTATTTACACGATCAGCATAAAAACTGTTGCACTGAATCAATGCTATAGACAACTTAAGTGGTCATGCACCACATCTAAGGTAACTTCCACTATAGTTTCCTTTTCCTGTCTAAACCCTTCAACTTTTCCTCATGAAATTCAAGTAAATGCAAAAATTAAAAAAAATATTGTTTAATATGTAACAAATCTGACAATGCATTAAGCTAGATTATCAAAATCTGATTGCCTTCTCTTTATCACTTCATCCCAGGCACCAATATTAAACGTGCAATTCCCAATCTCTAGCTAGCATTAGTTACATTCAAACTCAATAGAAAAGTCAGGCATCGGATTTCCAGAACTTTGGATTAGAAGTGTTTGATACTTGATGTAGAGAATCACTATAGAACTCTTATGTTATGCTTTATCAATTAAACTTCTAAAAACAGTCTGTATACGGTCAAAATCGGGCTTGCCCTTCTGTATGACTGATCGAGACTGGAACATGACAGGCCAAGGTTCGACCTCGTGTTATATCAAACCATGGAGCAAAGTTAGATTGCCGAGCTCGTAACCCAGAGACTGATCGAGATCGAGAACGGCCAAGATCGAGACTGAGCAGGATGGAGATCGAGCAAGATCGAGAGAAGCTTACTGAGCCAAATAACGAAAAGCCAAAATATCCGCAATCAAGCGAGGATCAGGGCGGAAATCTCGGCACGTATCAAGAAGAGGCCGATTAATTAGCTAATCATGGGATTTCTTGCTGTATTTAGAATTGTATCAAGACTAGGACTCCCCTACTATATAAAGGGGGTCTGATCATCTGTATAACACATCATATTTATGCAATGCAAAGCAATATACTGTCCTTCTCTAGTTTTCATTATCTTGTTACTCTGTTCTTATATCAACTGAAGGTTCACTTGGTTCAAGGGTGATCGAACTCGAGGGCCAAGGCTATTCGATTTGTTTGGTTTGCATTTATTTCTTTTACAGTCAATTTCGATATTAATATATGTATATATATATCTTCTTAATTTGTGCCAAGTTACATCACGTATCCTTAAAATCACATATAAATTCAATTGTAACAGTTTGGCGCCCACCGTGGGGCTAAGGATAATAGTGGTTGCTCGGTACAAAACTTTCATAACACACACTAATTTTCACTTGTTCTTTGAAGTATCTTTGATTCTAGGATCAGAATGTCGAACTCTCAGTCAACACCCCTTAACGTCGGCGACGGTTCTGGCCACCACGGCGAGAATGATAACATAGCACCAAGAAACAATGTACCCCTAGTTGGCCTCGATGGAGTTCCGGCTATGGATCCAATCGACGTCAGCTCACGTGTAGCCCTCAACGCTAATTTAGCAGTCGACCCCGAGGGTAGCGTCCGCGGGGACAACCGATCGACCGCTCAAAATACACGCGGCAGTGAGGAAGGCGGGGTCAACCTGCAAGTGATCTTCGAAATTTTGCAGGCCCAACAGGCAGCGATAGCCCAGCTCCAAAATCAAAATCACACACCGAGTAGGGCCGAGCTCGAGCCGTCCCAGGCAATTGTACACAGGGTAAAATTAGTTTTAAGGAAATCCAGCGAGAAAGAATCGGAGACCAATCCTGCTATCATGAAGATGCTCGAAGAACTGAAAAATAGAATCGACTCAGGGGAAAAAAAGATCGAGGAAAACAATAAGAAGGTGGAAACTTATAACTCTAGGGTAGATCAAATCCCGAGAGCACCGCCAATATTGAAGGGACTGAATTCAAAAAAGTTCGTACAAAAACCTTTCCCACCGAGTGCGGCTCCGAAGCCAATCCCCAAGAAGTTCCGCATGCCCGAGATTCCTAAATATAATGGGACGGCCAATCCAAACGAGCACGTCACCTCTTACATGTGCGTTATCAAAGGGAATGACCTAGAGGATGACGAGATCGAATATGTCCTGCTGAAGAAATTCGGAGAGACACTGTCGAAGGGTGCTATGATATGGTACCATAATTTGCCGCCTAATTCTATTGACTCATTTACTATGCTTGCAGATTCCTTTGTAAAGGCACACGCCGGGGCCATCAAGGTTGAAACCAGGAAGTTGGACCTTTTCAAGGTAAGGCAAAAGGACAACGAGATGCCCAGAGAATTCGTGTCTCGATTCCAAATGGAACGGATGGACTTGCCACCGGTCGCCAACAATTGGGCTGTTCAACCCTTCACTCAAGGTCTCAACGTTCGAAGTTTAGTGGCTTCACAGCAGTTGAAGCAGAATTTGATAGAATACCCAGCTGTCACTTGGGCCGATGTGCACAATCGGTATTAGTCAAAGATCAGGGTCGAGGACGATCAACTTGGGGCTCCTTTCAGGTCTGTTTATCCTATCAGACCCATCGACAGAGTTAAGAGGGATATTGATCGAGAACCAAGGTTGAACAGAGATCGATACTAGCCACATGGTGGAGATCGCAGGAAAAACGAACCCGGGCAGAATCCTGTATGGAATAAAAGGAGAAATGATCGAGGGCAGAGCTGTCGAGGACTCATGAGCAAGAGCGGCTTCGACAAGCCTATCGGACCCAACGAAGCACCTCGGTTATCAGAATACAACTTTAATGTCGACACAACCGCCATCGTATCAGCTCTCGGACACATCAAGGATACCAGATGGCCTCGGCCTCTGCAAACCGATCCGGCTCAAAGAGATCCCAACCAAAAGTGCAAATACCATGGCACACATGGCCACAGAACAGAAGATTGTCGGCAATTAAGAGAAGAAGTAGCCCGGTTATTCAACAACAGGCATCTTCGGGAGTTTCTGAGCGACCGAGGGAAGAATTACTTCAAAAACAGGGACTCCAACAAACAAAATGAACAAGAGGAAACCCAGCACGTTATCCATATGATCATCGGAGGAGTCGATGTTCCTCAAGGTCCAATGTTTAAGTTCACCAAAGTATAATCATGAGGGAAAAACGAACTCGAAATTACATGCCAGAAGGGACTTTGTTCTTCAATGACGAGGATGCGAAAGGAATTAAACAACCCCATAATAATGCACCGGTAATACTGTATTCATGAATAAAACTCGAGTTAAACGTGTACTAATTGATCCAGGTAGCTCGGCCAATATCATTAGAGCGAGGGTCGTAGAACAACTCGGCCTACAAGATCAGATCGTACCCGCGGCTTGAGTGCTAAATGGATTCAACATGGCTTGCGAAACTACCAAGGGAGAAATAACGTTGCTGGTAAACGTAGCCAGTACCATCGAGGAGACCAAGTTTTATGTAATCGAGGGGGACTAAGATACAATGCCCTGTTCGAGAGACCATGGATCCACAACATGAGGGTTGTGCCCTCGACCCTTCACCAGGTATTATAATTTTCAACACCAGAAGGGATAGAAATGGTTTACGGGGAACAACCCGCCGCAAAAGAGATGTTTGTCATTGATGAAGTAATTCCAATATCAACACTCTCATCAACAAAGGACTCAGGTTCGAAAGCGAAACATGAAGCCAAATAGCAATCATTGATGTCAACCTCGACTCAACAGAACGAGCATGGGACTAACGAAGACGATAATTACGGGTCCATCGATCCTTCATAGTCCCCGATGATCCCGATGCTACCAAATCGACAGTCGAAGATCTGGAGAAAGTCACACTGATCGAGTATCAGCCTGATAAAAAGGTATACCTAGGCACGGGGTTAACCCCCGAGCTCAGGAAAAAACTTATCCAATTTCTTATAAATAACATGGATTGTTTTGCCTGGTCCCATCTCGATATGACTGGGATCCCACCGGAAATCACCACCCATAAGTTAAGCTTGGACCCGAAGTTCCATCCGGTGAAGCAGAAAAGAAGGCCACAATCCGAAATTAAGCATGCCTTCAACAAAGACGAGGTAACCAAGCTTCTTAAAATAGGGTCCATTCGGGAAGTAAAATACCCCGAATGGTTAGCGAACATAGTAGTAGTCCCTAAGAAAGGGAACAAACTTAGAATGTGTGTAGATTACAAGGATTTAAATAAAGCGCGCCCCAAGGATTCTTTCCCTTTGCCTAATATCGATCGCATGATCGATGCCACGGCCGTCCACGAGATCCTCAGTTTTCTCGATGCCTATTCCGGGTACAACCAAATTCAAATGGACCCGGATGATCAGGAAAATACCTCGTTCATCACTAAATATAGTACCTACTGCTATAACGTAATGCCGTTTGGACTAAAAAATCCTATGCCACTTACCAACGCCTAGTAAAACGGATGTTCGAAGAACAAATAGGGAAATAAATGGAAGTTTACATTGATGATATGTTAGTTAAGTCCCTGCGAGAAGAGGACCATTTGAAGCATTTGCGGGAAATCTTCAGTATATTGAAGAAGTACAACATGAAGTTGAATCCCGAAAAATGCGCATTCGGAGTCGGATCAGGTAAGTTCCTCGGGTTCATGGTATCCAACCGAGGGATCAAGATCAACCCCAACAAGATCAAAGCTATCGAGGACATCACGGTCATAGACAACATAAAGGTCGTGCAGAGGTTAACCGGGCGCATAGCAGCCCTAGGGCGATTCATCTCAAGGTCCTCCGATAACAGCCATTGATTTTTCTCGTTGGTGAAGAAGAAAAATAACTTTACATGGACTTCGGAATGCCAACAAGCCTTGGAAGATCTTAAAAGATATTTATCGAGCCCGCCGCTGCTTCATGCGCCGAGGGCAAACGAACAACTGTACTTATATTCGGTAGTATCAGAGATAGCAGTAAGTGGAGTCTTGGTCCAGGAAGAACAAGGTATGCAATTTCCGATTTATTATGTTAGCCGAACCTTAGGTGAGGCCGAGACCAGATATCCCCACCTAGAAAAGTTTGCCCTCGCTTTGATAAGAGCCTATAGGAAGCTAAAGCCGTACGTTCAATGTCACCCATATGTGTTGTAACAACTTATCCGCTTCGAAATATTATGCACAAACCCGAACTTTCGGGGCGGTTAGCCAAATGGGCCATAGAAATAAGTGGGTATGATATTGAATATCGACCCCGAACAACCATTAAGTCTCAAATTTTGGCAGACTTCGTGGCTGACTTCACGCGGGCCCTAAAACCCGAGGTCAAAAGAGAAGCTCGAGTACGTCCTCGGGAATCTGTTCCCTCTTTACGGATGGTGCTTCGAACGAAAAGGAGTCCAGACTCGGCATTGTACTAAAACCACCCACAGGCAACGTGGTTAGGCAATCTATTAGAACTGTGAAATTGACTAACAACAAGGCCGAATATGAGGCCATGATTGCAGGTCTCGAACTAGCCAAGGGCTTGGGAGCGCAGGTGATCGTAGCCAAATGCGACTCCCTCCTCGTAGTAAATCAGGTTAACAGAACCTTCGATGTTAGAGAAGAGCGAATGCAAAGATACCTAGATAAGTTACAAGTAACTTTGCATCGATTTAAGGAGTGGACTTTGCAACATGTGCCTCGAGATCAAAATAGTGAGGCCGATGCCATCGCAAACTTAGGGTCATCAGTCGAGGAAACCAAGCTCAATTCGGGGGGCCGTCGTGCAACTTATGAGGTCAGTAGTCGAAGAAGGACACACTGAGATAAACTCCACGAGCTTGACCTGGGATTGGCGAAATAAATATATCGAGTATTGAAGGCCGGAAATCTTACCTCAGATCCAAAATAATCGAGGGCCCTGCGCACGAAGGCAGCACGATTCACTTTGTCCGAAGACGGAAACTTGTTTAGAAGAATGTTCGATAGTCCACTAGCGATATGTCTGGGACGGGTGGTATGGAATATGTTCTAAGGGAAGTTCACGAGGGCACTTGCGAAAATCATTCCGGTGTCGAATCATTAATCAAAAGGTAATCAGAGCCGGCTATTACTGGATCGACATGGAAAAAGATGCGAAAGAGTTTGTTCGAAACTGTGACAAGTGCTAAAGACATGCACCGATGATTCACCAACCCGGGGAGCTACTCCATTCGGTCTTGCCACCATGGCCATTCATGAAGTGGGGAATGGACATCGCTGGCCCTCTTCCATGGGCACCAGGTAAAGCTCAATTCATTTTATTTATGACTAACTATTTGTCTAAGTGGGTTGAAGCACAGAGCTTCGAGAAAGTTAGGGAGAAGGAAGTCATGGAATTCATTTGAGACCACATCATATATCAGTTCGGGATGCCATCCGAAATTGTGTGTGACAATGGGAAACAGTTCATCGTCAGCAAAGTAACCAAATTTCTCGAAGATCACTGTCACGACCCAATTCCCAAACCCGACCGTGATGGCGCCTCTCGTGAAGACAAGGCCAGCCAGAACAACGCAAACACCTCTTTTAAGCAATTAATTAACACTAACAATTCTAACACATGCTTAATATAGTCAATAATACGGAACAACGATAATAACAAAGGAAACCATCCCGACACAGCCCAAACCGGGGTGTCACAAGTCATGAGCTACTACAGAGTTGCTATAAGTCTAAGAGATAGAATATCTGATACAATAGTCTGAAGGAACTGAAATAACATAAAAATGGGGGAGTCAAGGGGCTGCGGACGTCAAACAGCTACCTCGAAGCTCCAACTCGCTGCCTGGTCTGGGGAGAATATCAGTGGTCAGGTGCGGACTCTGCTATGCCTGAATCTGCACGCATGGTGCAGGGAGTAATGTGAGTACTCCGACCTAGTGAGTAATAATAAAAAATAATAACCGAAGGTAAGAAAACACATAACAGCACAAGGCAATTCTATATCAAGCAGTAAATCATTAAAGCAGTAAAAATCCGTAAAGAGTCAAACGAAATTTCAATTTTTAAAGACAGGCAAATCAGGTAAAACAGTAAATGAATAGTGAATAGTAAAACTGCCCCTCGGGCCCAGTATCAATCGCTCAGTACAGTAACAGCCCCTCGGGCTCAATCTCAGTCACACAGCATAGTATCAGCCCCTCGGGCTCACTCTCAAATCACATGGGTACCCGCGCTCACTGTGGGTGTGCAGACTCCGGAGGGGCCCCTTACGGCCCAAGCGCTATATCAACATAAGGCCTGAAAGCCTTCTCACATCACACATAAGGCCTGAAAGCCTCCTCACATCACACTCGAGGCCTGAAAGCCTCCTCGCATCACACTCAAGGCCTGAAAGCCTCCTCACATCACACTAAAGGCCTGAAAGCCTCCTCACATATGGCCCTCGGCCTCACTCAGTCCAGAAAAACATCATAAGCCCCTCAGGCATCAATAAAATAGTAGTGCTCAGCCCAAACAACAGTGGAAATATCATTTAAGCCTCGAAGTTCAATTAAAGCAGCTGAGTTTGTAAAACAGTATAATCCACAGGACTGAGTTCAAGTGGTATATCAAAATAGTGAGGAAACAGTGATAAAAATCCACGAAGGATTCAAGTAGTCGGCATTAAGCCCAAAATATGGCAATAAGCCCAAATCATGACGATAAACAAGACAGCTCAGTCAAAGACGCGGTAAAATATCAAATGGGACGGACCAAGTCACGATCCCCAGTAGTAAACAACCTCGCGCTTGCCATTAAGCACGTGTTTCACCTCAATATAGCACTACGTTGTGCAAATCCGAGGTTTCAAACCCTCAGGATATCATTTACTATCATTACTCACCTCAAGCCGGCCAAAATCCTAGCTCGCTATGCCCTTGCCTCGCAAATCGACCTCCTCGCGCGTCGAATCTGGTCAAAACCACAACGAATACGTTACAATAGGCTAAGGGAACATAAACCAATCGAAAAGACTCGAAAAACATAGAAATTCACGAAATTTGCAAAACCCGAGCCCCGGGCCCACTTCTCGAAAAATCAAAAAATTAACATCATCGGATTCCTCATCTCGCCACGAGTTTATACATACCAAAAATTCCCAAATCCGAGCCCAAATGACCCATCAAATCCCACTTTAAAATACCAAATTTCCAAGCCCTAGCTTTACCCTCTTTTGATGAATTTCCACAAATTTCTATGTTAATTCTACCATTAAATCATGTATTAAGGTCAAGGATCTCACCTCCAATCACAACTAGTCGAAATCCCCTTCAATTTCCGTCCAATAGCTCTCAAGGTCGATCAAAAATGGTGGAAATGAACTTAAGCTCGCGGAACAAAATGAGCTTTAAAACCCTTCTCTGAACAGTCATTTTCGCATCTGCGGTTACCTTACCGCATATGCGACTACCGCTTCTGCAGTTTCCATCCCCTTTTGCAGAACTCCCAATCTCGCCCAGGACCGCTTCTGCGGTCAGGTATCCGCATTTGCGGACACCGCTTCTGCGCATCTTGTCCGCTTCTGCGGAAAATTGTCGTAGCCTTACCTTCGCTTCTGCGATTCCTCCCACCTGCGGAAACAACAATCTCCCAAGAACTCGCACCTTCGACCAGCCCCTCGCATCTGCGGAACCGCATATGCGGCCCCTTTTCCGCAGATGCGGAAATACCAGATATCAGCAAACCAGCAATTTCACAACTCCAAAATCCATCCCGATGGCTATCCGAAATCACCCCGAGGCCCTCGGGACCTCAACCAAAAGTGCCAATCCATCTTAAAACATCATTCAAACTTGCTCCAATCATCAAAACACCACAAATAACACCAAAACCCTCAAATTACATCGGATTCAAGCCTAAGTTCTTCTAAAACTTCCGAATTACGCATTTGATCAAAAACCCGACCAACACATCTCCGAATGACCTGAAATTTTGCACACACATCCAAAATCTCCTAACGAAGCTACAGCAACTCTCGGAATTCTATTCCGACCCTCGGATCAAAATCTCACCAAACAACCGGAATTCGCCAAAATACTAACTTCGCCAATTCAAGCCTAATTCTACACCGGACCTCCAAAATAAATTCCGATCACAGTCCTAAGTCACAAATCATCCCCCGAAGCTAACTGAATCACCGGAAATCACATCCGAGCCCTCTAACTCATAAGTCAACATCCGATTGACTTTTCCAAACCAAACATTCCTTAAAGAGACTAAGTGTCTCATTTCCTTCAAAAGCCAATCCAAAACAACTCGTTCACACAAGACTCTTATAATGAAGCATAAAGAAGCAGAAAATGGGGAAAAGGGGGCGGTAACTCTCGAGACAACGAGTCCGGTCGTCACATCACAAAATCAAAAGAATCATGTCAACGCCTTATCATCTTAGCGGGAACGGACAAGTCGAATCGACCAACAAAACCATCATCCAAACTCTTAAGAAAAGGCTATCTGATGCCAAGGGAAAGTGGAAGGGAATTCTGCAAGTTCTTTGGGCGTACCGCACAACCTCGAAATCTAGTACCGGTCTACCCCATTCTCGTTGGTTTATGGTGATAAAGCTCTAATACCGGTCGAAGTCGGAGAGCCGAGTACCAGGTTTCGATATGCAACAAAGGAATCAAATGACGAGGCCATGAATATGAGCCTAGAATAATTGGACAAAAGGCGTGAAGCCGCCCTCGTCCGACTAGCCGCCCAGAAATAACGGATCGAGAGATACTACAATCGAAGAGCCAATCTTCGATATTTTAATGTCGGGGACTTAGTACTAAGGAAAGTCACCCTTAACACCCGAAACCCGAACGAGGGGAAATTGGGTCTGAATTGGGAAGGACCGTACCAAATCATCGAGGTCACTGGGAAAGGATCCTATAAACTCGGAATGCTGAACGGGGAACCACTACCGAGCAATTGGAACGTAACTCACCTAAAATGATACTACTGCTATGGTATGACCCTTTTTTCATTTCCTTTTATTTTTTGACTAACACTTGCAGGTGATCAACAAGACACAACCCGAAGTCATTAGGTCTGAAAGCATGCGGTGCACTCTTTTTTTCTTAGACCGGTTTTGTCCCAAACGGGTTTTCCAGCAAGGTCTTTAACGAGGCAACAATGGGCCGTGCTAACTTAGAATCAAAGGCCGATCACGAATCGGTACCGAAGACTGTGTTTACAGTATCCGAGATTTCTCTACAATCAACCTCGAATACTCGGGGGGATTACCCTCGATATCGAATTGCTCTAGCAAGGGAATTATTTCATAATAGAAGGGTCTCGAGGTTGGATTCGTTGTAAGGGTCAAACGGTCGAACGAATCGTGCCCACATAGATTGCTCGAGACCTGGCATAAAATATGTACGCATGTATGACTATTTTTTACAAGAATAAAGAGAAGTACTTTCCTTGCAGCTATCTTATGTCTTAGTAAAATTTCTACTTTACAATTCCGTACTTTCGATCTCTTGAGGAAACGAGCTCAATAGCCGATTATAACCAAAGGTCGGGTTGATTGGAGTTCAAGAAATATGGGTGTGAAAAGAGTGAAGCAAAGGTATTTTTTAAGAAAAGGCAAGAGTAGCAAGAGCAGCTTTGAGTGTAAAAGTTTGAATGAGAAATGGGCTAGGGTTCTTATAGGTTGCTGGTGACGGTTCAGAACCGGTATTGGCCGACCAACAACTGACAGGCATTTAATGCCTCGGTAACCGCACCAATGGGATGTTGCAGTATCCATTTATCGCTAACGTCATAGTTCGGATCGTCGCTTATGTCATGGCCCATCGAGGCAAGATTGGAAAAGTTTAAATCGTTTCTCATCATCTTCTCTCCGAAAAACGAGGGAACTATCTTATACGGTCAAAATCGGGCTTGCCCTTTTGTATGACTGATCAAGACTGGAACATGACTAGCCAAGGTTCGACCTCGTGTTATATCAAACCATGGAGCAAAGTTAGATTGCCGAGCTCGTAACCCAGAGACCGATCGAGATCGATATTGCCAAGATCGAGACCGAGAAGGATGGAGATCGAGTAAGATCGAGAGAAGCTTACCGAGCCAAATAATGGAAAGCCAAAATATCTGCAATCGGGAGAGGATTACGGCGGAAATCTCGGCACATATCAAGAAGAGGACAATTAATTAGCTAATCATGAGATGTCTTACTGTAATTAGAATTGTATGAAGAGTAGGACTCCCTTACTATATAAAGGGGGTCAGATCATCTGTATATTTACGCAATACAATGCAATATACTGCCTTTCTTTAATTTTCATTATCTTGTTACTCTGTTCTTATATCAACTGAAGCTTCACTTGGTTCAAGGGTGATCGAACTCGAGGGCCAAGGCTATTTGATTTGTTTGGTTTGCATTTATTTTTTTTACAGTCAATTTTGATATTAATATATATCTACTTAACTTGTGCCAAGTTACATCACGTATCCTTAAAACCACACATAAATTCAATTGTTAACTGATTTTAGGGTAAACACAGTCGTTTTTTCACTTAAAAAAAAGAACTAACACATTGTTTAACAAAAATTAGTTTTTGTAGTTAAAACTAATAAACAGAATAATTTGGGTTTCTAAAATCACTTTTAGTTCACTTTTCCAAATATAATTGATATGAAAAAGGGATCACGAAAATAATCAAATTTGAGAATAAAGAAATAGAAATTTTATTGATGATGGTCGCCTTCTTCATAGTTGGAAAGAGCAATTCTTCCAAAATTAGAGAGTAGTAAGAATATTGATAATTGAAAGTATAATTTAGCACTTTTCTCGATGGGGGAGGTTTAAATAGGACTTGTAACGGTTAGCCTCATTTAGATCCTGCCCGTTACCAATATTTATTGCATTAATTGCCTGTTACATGAGTGATTTGTAACGGTTGAAGCAATAACAGCAAACCGCGTATAACCAGGGATTTGACCGATTCATTTCCATATTTGTAACTATTAATGACCTTTCCATATTGTAACGCCTGAGGTTGGAATTAGGAAAGTGGAGTAAGTAGGTATTGTTATATTGGGGAAATGTGTGTGTAGAAACTTCTATGGGCCAAATAAAAGAATTAGAAGGTATTGGGCCAAAGATTATTACAAATTCGGCGGCCCAATTAGTCATTACCCCCACCCAACCAACAACTACAACTAATAAATAAACAGAATGGAGAAGGAAGGGCAGTCAAATTATAGTACATCAGTTACACTTTCTAACTACTTCCTTTTCTCTCTCTTCTCTCTCTTCTCTCTCTTCTTTCCTAATCCTTTCTTTCTCTTCTCAATTTCAAGTCACATTCATGGAGTTATTAGCTAGCATTTGTTTGTAATTCCATTGATGTAACTCAATTGTTCCCAAGTGATCAATAAAAGCTCCATTTCTTTCAATTAAATCTTCATTTTGCTATAAAAACTATTAGTTCATTACAGATTTGGTATCAGAGCAAGTCCTAGCACCATGATAGTCCCAGAAACTAGAGCTAAGACTACTGAAGAAAGCGTAAAAAAATTGGAGAATCAACTACAAAATTACATGACAGAAACTATCAAGAAGCTGGAGTCCAATGACTTTAAAATGGACGAATTATATCACAAGTTTGACATAATGATGGACAAAATCTTCATCAACAAGGATGAGATACTGGGAAGTGCGCCGAGAGGAAGCCACCACGTGGAAGGTTCTGGAAGCAAGATAAGAATGGTAGAGCCTCATGAGCAACCCATAGGAAGATTTCACTCGAGCAACTCTACTTCAAAGGTAGACTGTCCATACTTTAAAGATGGTGATCCCAGATCTTGGATGAGGAAATGTGAAAGGCACTTTCATTACAATCACATCACTGATCCCCATCACAAAATTAAAACTATTTTTCTTCATTTAAATGGAAAAGCTGAGTTGTGGTACTTTTCATATCAAGTGAGTCGAGGTGTTGTGAGGTGGCCTGATTTCGTGGAGGAAATCTGCAAAAGATTCAATGATTAAGATAATATTAATCTCGATTTGTTAGGAAGGTTCAAGAGGATTGAACAAATTGGTAGTGTTACTGAATACTTGGAAAATTTTGAGGACATAAAAACTTGGGTGTTGATTAAGCACCCTACTATTCCTGAAGAATTCTTTCTAGGGTTCTTCATTGAAGGGATTAAAGAAGAAATTCGACACACAATTAAGATGTTGGATCCCTTTTCTTTAAGTCAGGCTATTGAGAAAGCTAGACATAAGGAGGAACTACTTGAATCAATGAGCAGAAAGAATAGAGGGAGTGGGGGAAAGAGTGCAGCTCAGTATAGTATGGCTTCTGATGCTTCAGGAAGCAGAACTTCTAATTTCACCCTAAAAGAAGGCAACCCTAACTCTACCATATCAGCAAATAAATTGTTTGAAGCCGGAAAAGCTAGGGGAGAATGCTATAGGTGTGGAAAAAAGTATTTCCCAGGTCGTAAATGCAAAGATACGCTGTTGAATGCATTATATGGGATAACTGAACAGGAGGAAGGGGAAGAAAAATCAAGGGTGGAAGAGATAGAAAGATCATTAGAGGCTACTAAAGAGTAATTGATGAAGCAATAAGTTTGAATGCATTATCTAGCACTATCACTTCTAACACTATCAAATTGAAGGGAATGTATGGCAAGCAAGGGTTGATTATATTAGTTGACAGTGGTAGTACTCATAGTTTTGTTGCCAGTAGTACTGCAAAGCAACTAGGTTGTGTAATCCAAGAGGATTCTCCTATGAGAGTAACAGCTGGTAATGGAAGCCATTTGATGAGCAATTCATGTCATCAATTTAAATGGAAGATACATGGTATTGAGTTTGAGCATAAACTCAGATTGTTGGATATTGGTGGGTGTGATACGGTGTTAGGTGGTGATTGGATGAGAAACACAACCCAGTACTCTTTGACTTCATTGAGTACAGGCTGCAAGTTAGTGTCAAGGGAAAAAGGGTGGATCTGAAGGGCTTCTCTAAAGAAGGAAAGCTGCAAGCTATGACAGCTTCTAGGGTCAAACAACTCTTGAAAAAAGGGCAGGTGATATGGGCACATTTGCTTACAATAACAGCTACAGAAGTGAAAAATGTTACTGCCATACCTGCAGAGATCAGATCTGTGTTGGAGGACTTCCCAGGTGTATTTGCAGAACCCAAGTCCTTGCCACCAAGTAGGAACCATGATCATTTAATTCCCAACCTGATGCAGCCCTAGTTAGTATTAGACCCTACAGGTACAACTATTTCCAAAAGAATTAAATAGAAAAATAAGTCAATGAAATGCTTACTAATGGGATTATACAGCCAAGTCACTCCATTTTCATCCCCAGTTCTTCTTGTTAAAAAGAAGGATGGAAGTTGGAGATTTTGTATTGACTATAGAGAGCTTAACAAAATGACCATTAAGGATAAATTTCCTATTCCTTTGGTAGATGACCTAATGGATAAGCTCAAAGGATCTTGTATCTATTCTAAGATTGACCTTAAGGCTAGTTACCACCAAATAAGAATTGAGGAGAGTGATATCTTCAAAACTGCATTTAGAACTCATTTAGGGCATTATGAGTTCAAGGTGATGCCTTTCGGCTTGACCAATGCACCTGCTACCTTCCAAAGTCTTATGAACCATATTTTCAAACCTTACTTAAGGAAATTTGTGTTAGTATTCTTTGATGACATCCTAGTTTATAGCTCTTTTGTGGAAACTCATGCTTTATACCTTAGAAAAGTAATGGAAGTACTGCAGAAAGAACAGCTATATGCCAAGCCGTCCAAATGTTCTTTTGGACAAGACAAGGTTGAATACTTGGGTCACATAATCTCTGGGAAAGGGGTATCAACTGACCCTTCTAAGATTGAAGCCATGGTGTCCTGGCCTGTACCAAAGAATGTGAAGGCTCTCAGAGGTTTTCTAGGGCTTATTGGTTACTACAGAAGGTTTGTTAAATCTTATGGCATCATTAGCAAGCCCCTGACTAATTTACTTAAGAAGAACTCATTCCAATGGAATGCAGAGGCAGAATTGGCTTCAGCAGTTGAAAGAGGCCATGGCATCAGTTCCAGTATTGGCTTTAGCAGATTTTACCAAGCCATTCATTATGGAGACAGATGCCTGCTCCACTGGCATGGGACCTGTGTTGATGCAAGAGGGCAGACCTATAGCCTATTTCAGCAAGGCCTTAGCACCCAAAAATAGGGGTCTCCCTACATATGAGAAAGAATACATGGTTGTGTTAGCAACAATGGATAAGTGGAGACATTATCTCCAAGGAGGACATTTTATTGTCAAGACAGATCATTAGAGTTTGAAACATCTCCTAGAACAAAAGGTGACTACAGCCTTACAACAAAAAGGTCTCACAAATGGGTTAGTGAGTGTGATGTGTGCCAAAGGGTGAAATCAGAACAAGTTCACCCTCCTGGATTACTACAGCCCTTACCCATACCCAATCAAGCTTGGGAAGATATTTCCTTAGATTTTGTAGAAGGTTTACCTCAATCAGGCCAGAAAATGCAGTCTAGGTGGTGGTTGACAGATTAACCAAGTATGGGCATTCCCTACCTCTTAAGCATCCATTCATAGCTCAAAATGTAGCAGATTTATTCCTTAAGGGGATTTATAGACTACATGAGCTTCCTATGACTATTGTATCTCATAGAGATGCTATTTTCACTAGCCATTTCTAGCAGCATCTCTTCATAACTTTGGGTACTAAACTCAATATGAGCTCGGCTTACCATCCTCAATCAGACGGGCAAACTGAGTGGCTCAACAGATGCATCCACCTATTTGAGGGCTATGGTTTTCCACAATCCTAAAGAATGGGCTAAGTGGCTTCATTTGGCTGAATGGTGGTACAACACAAACTACCATAGCTCACTAAAGACCACTCATTTTCAAGCCCTATACGGCTACCCCCCGACTTAGTTACCATTAGGCTCTTTGCCTAACATTGGTCGACATCCAGCTGGAGTAGCATAGCACAAAGGCAACACTTATTACAGACACTCAAAGATAATTTGACTCAAGCTCAATCAAGAATGAAGTTTTATGTAGATAGACGACAGACTGAGAGATCCTTTGAAGTTGGGGATTTGGTTTACCTCAAATTACAACCCTATAGACAGGCTTCTATTGATGTACGCAAGAATGTGAAGTTATGTGCTCGCTATTATGGACCTTATAAAGTCTTACAAAGAATAGGGTCAGTGGCTTACCGTTTGGAGTTGCCAGCAGAATCCCAACTATATCCAGTCTTCACATCTCTCAATTGAAGAAAAGGGTTGGACCAGCTATAGATCCTCAACCACAACCTCCGATTTGTGACAGTGCAAGTCGGGTCTTGATTCAACCTATGGCAATTTTGCAGCGTCGAATGATTAAGGTGGACAATGGGATTCGCGTGAAGGTCTTGATTCACTGGGCTAATTTGAGTGAGGAAGAAGCTACATGATTGGGGCTACATCAAAAGTTAACTTCCTGAATTTGTGGCTCAGCAAAGACCTTGAGGACAAGGTCGTTCTTTGAAGGGGAAGGGATTGTAACGCCTGAGGTTGGAATTAGGAAAGTGGAGTAAGTAGGTATTGCTATATTGGGGAAAAGTGTGTGTAGAAACTTATATGGGCCAAATAAAAGAATTAGAAGGTATTGGACCAAAGATTATTACAGATTTGGCGGCCCAATTAGTCATTACCCCAGCCCAACCAACAACTACAACTAATAAATAAACAGAATGGAGAAGGAAGGGGCAATCAAATTCTGGTAAATCAGTTAGACTTTCTAACTACTTCCTTTTCTCTCTCTTCTCTGTCTTCGTTCCTAATCCTCTATTTCTCTTCTCAATTTCAGGTCACATTCATGGAGTTATTAGCTAGCATTTGTCTGTAATTCTAATGATGTAACTCAATTGTTCCCAAGTGATCAATTAAAGCTCAATTTCTTTCAATTACATCTTCATTTTCTATAAAAACTATTAGTTCATTACACATATCTATGACTTTCAATGATTTTAATTATCAACCTCGTACCTATTTTCTTTTGTTCAACCTCGAAACTAACAGATATGGTATCTTCATAAGCGTGACCCCTTGGGTGTTGGTCACATCTCTTATTTACGTCATTCTTCTTTGGCGTTTCAACTCTCATGATACCTATCGTTGTAGTATTAGACGTGGCAAGTTTACTTTCCACTAATACACAGATGGAGCTAACAACTGAAATATTCTAACTAATATAGAACATAGGAATATTATGGGCAGATAGTATGTTATAAGACTGTCATTGACTTTTGCTTATCAATTTTTATTGAGTGAAAAAACAAAAATAGAAAATTTCAATTAATGAAAATGGAGTTTACCCTCAATTTGAAACTCAAATTTCACTTTTTGGAGTTTGGATTCAGGAATTTTGAATCTTTGAGGTGAGTAAATTTCTCTTCTGAAGAAATGGGCCTGGTCTCGGCCCAAGACGTGAACAATGGGCTGAAGGAAATGGTGTATGAGAGTTATCCTCTCTAATTCCATTACGTAAGATTCTTGTTTGGGTTTTTTCTTCAGGCCATTTGCTTGAAGTTGTTGCTGATAGGAAGGATTACAAGAAAGTTGCTTGCTTTTCCAGTAGTTTTGCCTTGTTGTAAAGAGTAATTAACGGATTGGGCAAAATGCTATAGTTAGCAGTTTGTTGAGTACTTGAGGTTGCGAATTGGCAAATTGAACAAACACACAGTCTTAGCTTTATATCGATCATTCATGGTAAGGCCACCTGATGACTATAAATGCTTTTGCAGAAGCAAATCCAACTTTCTTATCCAAAATCTAAGTCTTGCTCCCTTGCAAACAATAGAAAATGTCTTAATAAAATCATTTCTCATAGGTTTTGTCTAAACTGGATTCTGATCATTTTCCTGAGTATGACAAGAGAAAACAAAGCTATATAAATGTTTTTGACTCTGCCTAAGTAAGAATATATCATTGTGGTGTCAATACAATCTGGATGACCATAAGCATGGAAGTTCAATTGGCAATGCAATGTTTTGCCTTTGACGACTGAATATTTTTATCAAGTTTTAAATCCCAAGGATAGGCAGAGATGACAAGAATTTGCTTCTAACTGTTTCTCTTTTCCATTCATGCATTATATACTATTATTCTTCCCTTTTTGGTTCATGCATTGTTTTATTAATTATTTTCATATACTTAACATCATACCTGTAATTACACTTACGGATTATGTGATGATATTGCCAAAACTACTTTATAGCTATTTCGTTCAAGGATTTTGACACTCTAAGCAATATCATTATTTCGAACTAGAGAAACTGATAATGACTTATATATTTCGGATATTATGCACTTCTGATATATTCCTTGGTAGAAGCTTAATTAGCTTGTTTCCATTGAGGTTAGAGGAGCAGTTATGTAAGTGCATTCTCTCCTTCTCCATCTTCTGGAAAGCACTCTTTGAGCATGCTGACAGAATGATTGACACTCACATCTCTCTTAAGTACATTGTGTGATATGATGAGAAATCAAATGCTGATATTCTCATAGGCAGCGGAGAGCAGTGGCTATCAAGGTGTGGATGTCTTTAATTTAAGAGTTGATTATGATAGTGTTAAAAGCATTGTTAATCCATAGCTTCTTTATAATAATAATAAAATCGCTCTCATCTGATGTTGTTGCACAAACATTTGACAAAGGCTTCAAAATGCAAGAAAAAGTGGCTGCTCTTTATATATCTAGTTACGTTCCTTGTAGCATGAATGATATGAACCTATTGAGAAAGGCCTCTTCTAACAAGAGACTCATTCTTGTTAATGCACTTGGGTCAAGGTGGGTTGGGTCAATGTAGGTTAAATAGTTGGTCATAACTCAACCTTCTAACTATTGATTATTTGAGGTGTGTAAATTTTACGCTGTTAGAGGCATGCAGATAGAAGACAAGCAATACATAAAACCAATTCATGCAGATAGAAGACAAGCAATACATAAAAGCACGTAGGGTTGGACTACTGAGTATAATAAAGTTCCATATTTAGAGTGAAAAAGAGTTGAAACATAACATCGTCTTGGTTTTTTGGGGGGTCTAATAAATATTGTAGTATCAGTCCTTAAAATAATATCAGACGTTAGGCCAGTCTCCTTAGAGATTATCCACTATTCCTTCATTTGATCTTTACTAGGATACCAATTTTAAGTGCTTAACTATGTTATCACATTACATACTGATTTAGACATACCGTAATGTGCACAATGCACTAGTTAAAACTCCATTAAACCTTGTATATTCCCACAAAATCTGTATAAACCATCAATGTTGACATAAATATAGCAACTAGAATAGAAATCAACTACAGTGGGAATATGGTCTTTGTTAAAGCAGGTTCTGCTTGAAGGTTACCAAAGTGAACTATAAATAAGTTAAAAGGTAGCAGCATCGATTACCACAACATTGCATATTCAATACGTAAGTAGAATTGAATCAGGAGAGTCAAAAAGTACAGTATAAGTGACTCCAGTATTACACGACGAAATTGCAAATAAATCGTCAGCAACAAGGTAGATTTTCCATCGAAGATAGAAAGTTGCATGTTGAATAAATGGAAGCAGCAGCTGCCCTGACTGCTAAATCCCTTTCTGAACTCTCGGCTTTCTCTAATCTGCATAGTGAATGTACAGTGAATAACATAAGCTTCATCACATGCACGATATGCAATGGACAGTGTAAAGAAAAAATCATAAAATTTATGCCAAGGAAATGCATAATGGAAAGGATAATAACTGCAGACAAGCAGATGTTCAGGCCAATGAATATTTAACTTCATTTTGATATTCTTGTATGCACTGCCAACTGAAGTACTAGTCAGCATAGCCTTAAAATTACAGATATGTGTAAAGCCTGCAGCAGTGTGCTCAAATTTGGACGGTATAAGTTCAACTTGTTACATTATGTTCTCTTTCTTCTCTATTTCGGTCATGCAAAATGCTTTCGAAGTCTTTCTTAAAATTGTATCACGAAAAATGGGGTTTATGGTGTTGGCTAAAAAGGGGGAGAGAGGAGAGACTTAGGGTACGCTCCCTTCTGCGGTCTAAGAAAGGTTGCTTACTTAGTCAAGATGGGTCTATCCCTTGATTGGTAAAGTACTCTTGTATGATCTCAACTCTAGATTGGATTTGACTTGGGCATGACACTTTACCAGTTATCTATGTATTAAAAGCACAAAGGCCCTTGGCGAAATATCGTTCGCTTTTTAAAAATAATCGATTTCATACTAGACAAAATAATCATTTAATTATTTTTCTACTATTTGACACTTCAAAACCAACTACTACTAAATTGTTTGTGTTAATGTTTTTCCTTATTTAAACTATGTAATATGCCATATCTATAAATGAAATACCAGCAAATCAAAGTAGGAACCTTAGCGTGTACTTAATCTCTTCTTAGGTTTAGGAGTTTTATCTTTGTTATAGAATTGTTGCCGAACAATTCTTCATAATTTTATTGTTTTAGTAAAAAAAAAGAAAATAAAATTAATTGAAAGAAGAATAAATAGGAAGCAATTAGAACTCCTTATTAATTAATTTGTTTTAAAAATAGTTCTCTTTGTGTGAATATTTCAAAACATATTCATAATCCACTTTACAACACAAAATGATAAATCTTTAACAGAGTGATTTATGCAATTTCTAAACAAATTAAGAACGCTCAGATTGATTTATGCACAGAAATTCAAATGAAAAGATCTATTGGTAGAGCATAAGTTAAAATGAATACATTGAAATTTTCCAATAAACATTTGGATAATAATTTTAAGTCCAAAACTACTAAAGTGGCCTATACATCGTAACCAAACCTAAAAACATATTAGGACAAGTAAAAAATTATTTATAAATAAGTTAAAGACGAGACTATATTTTGAAATAATTATAATTGTAATAACAATAAACTGTAATATATTTTAAATTTTTGTTGAACTTATACAAGTTAAAGAACAAAATTAGATTAAAGAAGCATAGATAAGATACTGAAATTTATATATCAAAATTAACAAACAGTAATAAATAATATGTATTTCTTTCAGAGAAATTCAAGGATGACATAGTAAAAAATAAAATGTATTATAAATAAGTTATCGATTTTTTCTTTTCTTGCTTTCAGTCTGACATATGATAGCCTCACTATATTTTTTGAAGTTAAATTATTTATCGTAAAATATCAACTATAGCCATTTCTAAACTTTATAATTTTAAGTTCAAAACTATTTAAGTCTCCTAACATCGTAAACCAAACCAATAAATATATTAGGACAAGTAAAAAAATTATCTATAAATAAGTTTATAAATGGCATGACTATATTTTGAAAATAATTTAATAATAGTCATAATAAAATATAATGTACTTTAAACTTTTTGTTGAACTTATTCATATTAAAGAACAAATCCAATTAGGTAAGTCAAGCATAGATAAGATACTGAAATTTATATATCAAAATTAATAGTAAATTTGTATGTATTTCTTTATAAGAACTTTAAAGATGTAATAGTAGAAAACAAAATATACTATAAATAAGTTGACATTTTTTGCTTTTCTTGCGTTCCGTCCAACAAATGACAATGCTTCGTTACATTTTTCTATATAGTTATTTATTGTAAAATATTAACTCACCCGTAATTTCTTTTAGACTTTGCATTGTCATTATCAAATTTTTTTGGGAGCTATAGCGTCAATCTTTTCATTGTGTTTTCTTTTTAGTTTTCGTACTAGGTCACTGAAATAATAATAATTTTCATAAGTAATTCTTACATAAGTCGTCATAAATTACAAAAAAGCATCTGCAATGCGTGATTTACGTGATTTTTTGAATACGAGTAATACTTTTGTGATTTCTTTTGAAAACTATATATATATATTGGTATGGGTACACGCGCAAAGCGCGTACCATAAGACTAGTTAGTTTAAAATGTCAAAAGACTTGCAAGTTGAAGGCAAGGGCCACATGAACTCCCCCGCTTCAACCCCAAAAAGGACAGCACATATAAGGGTGCTTCTGTCTGAACACTTACCTGCAGTCATTTTGTAATATCCCCATCTGATGCAAACTATATGGTACGCCATATTTCTGAAGACCATGTTCACATTGCAGCTGCATTTGCCTTACTTGGTTCAGCGAACTTTCCTAAAATTCAAGTGCAACAGACAGACAATAAATATCTCTTTTGTGGAGGATAGGAGAAAAGGAGGAATACGGTAAAGAAACGTGACACAATTAAAAGGAGACAAACACATAGAGACAGGTGAGATATCTAGAGTATACATATTTGCATTTTCTTCAATAAGCAAATCATCCTTATCCATATCATGATGAAACTGAGAAGATTCCCCAAAGAAAATGTTTCGTTATACCTTCCAATAGATTTAAATAGTGAATTTATACTTGGCTAAAAAAATAGAATTACATAAACATGCTTCAATTTAAACAAACTCGACGGGATATTGTATAACATGAAGCAATCATCATTGGTGCTCTAATTTAGTTTTTGTAAATTACATCAAGCATTGTAATTCAAACAGAATTTCCTCAGACTTAAACAGGCTTTCTACAAAAGGCAAAGCACAGAATGAAGAGTTGCTTCTCTGAATGAACTTTCAACATTTATTTCTCAAACATTGTACAATTGATATTAAAGATTTTAGTAGACTCACTAGTTGCTTTTCTTCTTCAGAAAGAGCTCTATCCATCTGGTCAAACAATGCAGTCCATCTAGCACGATGTGCATGAGCAATAGAATTGTCAAAGTGACCAACAGAAGAATTTTGTGAACCGTACGAACTATTCTCTTGATTAGATGAGAATTCTTTGGACAATAAGCTAGGGAATTCTGTATGAATTACAGCCCGGACTCTCTTTTTACTACGCCGCAATGCTGCAAATACAGAATGGAGTGCGTTACAGTTTTGATCCAAGCCAAATAACCTGCAAGTACCTTAGAGAACTTTTCTATACCTGCAAGACGTCCTTTTATGTCTTGATGAAGCAATTCCAACCATTGTGAAGCTACATTAGCAGCTGAATTACACAAGAAATTCTATATCAGCATGTTACTATTGGTAAAACAAGATTTATATGACAAATGGGCCATTACTTGAAGCTTTACCACTTGTACGCCTAGATTTCCAAGTGTCTGTTAATCACAAATGCTAAAGCCTCATCTCAGAAGTTTTCAGCAGCATATTTAACTCGTCATATTAAGCACATTGTGTATTCCAAGAGAAGAGAACAAAATAAGAGAAGGAAAACAAAAACCAACCTTTAACAGAAAGTGAAGTAACACTTGCTAAGTTTGCTGATTCCTCATTAGATAATGAGCTCGTATTATCTGAAGCAATGGTTGTGGTTGATGACAACTTCAGCGCAAGTGCATCATCCTCAGTGTCAATGTTATGGTTTGGTTGATAAACCATCTTTCCAGTAACCCTGGTGTCAACCATGCGTGAACCTCCATCTCCTCCTATAAACCCTGAGTTCAAAGAGATTGATTTATTCAGTGATGTCAGGTAACCACTTGTACACCTGCTTCCTGGCAGATCTTTATGATCAAGGTTGCATTTACTTGCTCCCGGACCAATTATATTTTCCTGGTCTTTCTTTCTTTCACTAAGGTCTTTCGATCCACCCTTCATTTGGGCATTTTCATGCTTTTCGGACCTTACTAGGGCTTCTATAATGGAATGAACTTGCTTACTGTTTCTGACATGGTTTATGATCCCTGGGTTTAACCCGTTGAGCAGCCCACTAGGTGCAGCAATCTTTGCAAACCTGTTAACTCGTTCTTTCTTTGCAAGCTCCATCTTTTTCTTCATGCCATCATTTTTACTTTTCCTCCCTTGCAGCTTTGGCATTGGCGCACCTCCGTGAGTATGTGAAAGAAAACCATTTTGTTTCATCTCATTCCAGAGTCTCATCGACTCATTCTCATCCAATGGACCAACAGAACTTGCACACTCAAAATCGTCCTTTGATTTCAAGGACGAATTCTTACACGGATACAAGGGTTCATGATTAATAGAGCTAGAAACATCTTCTGCATTCAGATCCAAAGCAAACCCTTTTGACTTCATAGAGTCACCCTCGTGACCATCGTCTTTATTCCCCAGAGAGGGCAGTTTGTCTGTCTCTTCAACATGTGATAAATTGGCATTGCCAGAAGCAGCAATATTTGCATTCAGATCAAGCAATCTAAGTGCAGGGTCTGTACCCATTTCAGTTCTCTCTGGTGGAGCAAGATAAAATATTACGAAGTAACCTTCACAAGACTTGGATCTTTAAATTCAAGGAACACAAAGTTTCAAATTTTGAACAAAACAGCAAAATATTTCTCAGAGATACAGAACTTAAATGTCAGTAAACATAGACACTGCACTAGAAAATCATAAAGACTTCATCTTGACTAACCAATTCATTATATATTTGTCGAACTACAAATACAAATTGCTTAAAGTTTTCAACTTTCAGTTCCCACTATTAAATCCTTCAGAATATCAAGATTCCTACGAGCAAATTTTAAAATTAAAGTTGACAAATTTCAAAAAAGACTATACCTTCTCTACGCAGAACAGATTCAAGATCCCTCATTTTCACTCTTTTGTGACAAAGTTCTGATCTTTCTTCAACTTGAACGCGGTCCCTCTTCTCCCCTACCATGACCTGAGATATTTAAAAGAAAACAATTAATAACCACCCAATAAAGAAAGGACAGAAATAAGTTAAGTATTAACACCCAATAGGGCAAAGTCCCTAACCTTTGTCCCAGATCCAGTTAACCCAATAGAATGATCAGAAATTCCGCATTCCTCTTCCATAATTCCCTAAAGATTTAAGCCCAAGATTTTGCCCCCTCACGACACTTTTCAACAACCCCCGAAAAATTCAAATTCAAATTCAAGACTGTAAATTAAATGCTTAAATTTGCAACGAAGAGGGTATTATCAAATGATAAAAGAGAAGGATTAACTATTGGCTAGGTTTATTAGAAAAGGGGGGTCTTGAAATTTTGAAATTTAGGGTTTCAAAAGAAGTGAGAGAAGTGGGTTTTAAGGGGTGAGGGAAATGACCAATTGGGTTTGGAGGGATGAGGATTTGAATTTGCAGAAGAGCGCGCCGTTAAGTAGCGTTACTTCACCGGTAAATCTACAGAATACATAAAGAGGAGGCACATGTAATTCTGTGAACAAATCAATTTTATACGTAGAATTTGTTGGTTTCTTTTTTCGTTTCAAATTCAAATGAAGTGAGTGGTTGGAGGGACCAAATCCAGATGCGGAATATTGCGCGCTGGACAATAGGAGGGTAATTTAGTACTTTAACCTCGTGCAGGCTCGGTTTTGAATTCCATTTCATTTCCCATTTCAGCACTATGGAGTATGGAGTAGTATAATTTTTCCCTTCTTTTTTTTTTTTAATATATATTATGGTTTTCTGCTTTTTGTTCAACTCAAGTGTTTTTTTCCACAAAGTTAATGTGTTTGGTCAAACTTTTAGAAAGAAAAAAATATTTTGAATAAAATCAGAAGCATTTTTTGAGAAGCGGAAAAAGTAGTTTCGCCTCAAAAGTACTTTTTTCGAAAAGCATTTTTGAAAAAAGACACTTAAAAGCATTTTGTAAAAATTTGGCCAAATACTAATTGTTATTCAAAAATATTTTTAAAATTAATTAGTTAAACACAAACTGATTCTCATCAAAAATATTTTTCGAAATAAGCTGATTTTATAAGTTTGACCAAACTAGCTATAAGTTAAGTTAGTGTTCATGATAAAGGCTTACTTTTAACTTGCATTTGACAACCATGAACAATTTGTGACAACATTATCAAAGTCGAAAGTTCTTCAACGGTGTTCAATATACCTAGCCTAAGTGGTATGCTTATGGCAGGTTTATCCAAATTTATTATTTTTGATGCTAAGTATAACTTTATATATAAAATATTATTAAAATTGTAATAAATAGCAGGTTTAAACCCAAATTTAAGAAATAAAATAAATTTAATGCTGAAGAATGAACTCGAAAATTTTAAATTTTGGATCCAATAGGCATAAGATGTTACGTCAAAACCTCCTCTCGAAATTGTTCTGATGCAATATTTTATACGGTAAAGGGCCAAATATATCCTTTTAATTTCAAAAATAATTTAAAAATACCCTTCTTTATACTATTGGGCTATTTATGCCCCTGCCGTCATACTTTGAAACAAAAACCCTTATTTTGGATGGAGTGTCACGTGGCAGCACCAGATTCAAATGACTCATTTCTTTTAATGTGAGTTTTATAGTTTTACTCACAAAAAAACTAAACTAATTACCCTTACATACCCATTAATTAGTTTTTCTACCCACCAAACTAAGTATCATTCCTACCGATTGCAGCTTTTGTGGGTAATATTATTAGTGAAAGGAGATAGGGGAATCGTGATTGTGGCTATGCTTTCATAAAGTTAAATGAAAAGTCATAAGAGGTTATTGTTAAACTGTGAGATCAAATTGTGCCCATAATTTATTCTTGACACATTACATAAGGAGGATGGAAGCGAGAACCTGAGAAATCCAACAAGAGGTGAAATCGTAGGCTACACATAAAAGTTAAGCACCGAGAAGAGAGAAATAATTATTATTTCCATCATCTACTTCTAATACAATAAACAACAGCTCCATGGAATTCCATCTAACGTCTCTTTTAAGAAGAAAAAGATTATTAAAAGCATGAGATCTTTGTTGAAATATTTAAAAAGGATCCAGTTAAAAAATTTTAAAAAATTAAAAAATGACCCTATTATAACATGATGTTCCAAACGTCAATACCACACAAGAGGGGGGGTGATTTGTGTGGTACCCAATTTTCGATCTAGAAGAACCTGATTCTTCTAGGTGTTCTAACTACTACTGTTTGCGGAATTAAAATACAGAAAATAAAAGAACACAAGGATTTTTACGTGGAAAACACCTGGCTCAAAAGGTGAAAAAACCACGACCTACTACTCAGTAGGATTTTTCCAAACATCCACTAAACTCAATGAGCCAAAAACAGCATTTACAAAACTCTTGTAAACCTAAGGATTAACTCTAATCCCAGTGTGGCACACAGCCTCAACTGTTGCGACACTTTCAAGTTAACTCTAACTTGAATACTCAAAGTACCTAATACAATTGCTTTTATGAAAGCTGGAAAGGTACAAGTTTTAAATCACCTACTACAATTGAACTAGAATAAGAATAAACACAATGGAACTGGTTCTTCTATCTTGTTCAAGTAGCTGCAGGCGTGCACACTCAATCTCACATAAATTGCTTGCAAAATAGCCTTGCTCTTTTGCTCTCAATTTTACTTAACTTCAGCGTATGTGCATACCTGTAAAAGAGAACAACTCAGTTATTTATTAGATTAGTAATTAGAGTTGGATTGTAACTCAATTTCTGATCCTCCATTGAGTTTGAGTCCTAGACCGATCCAAACTCCAACCCTTATCCGGATGTGTTCTCTTCTTATAAGGAGACATCTTCTCCTTATCCCATATGCAATCTTTTCGATCAGGTCAGAAGATATTCAGAAGATATTGCTGCTTGATCCCCAAGGACTTATCTTCTTCACGTGCATCTCATGTGCATGGGCCATAACAACTGTGTCTCCTAAGATGGACCTGGTCCTTCACTGAGTTCATTTGTCATTCTTCAAAACTTCAACTGATCTTGGGCCAACAAATTCTCCCTTTTTGATGGTGACAAACTCTGTGCTTTTACTGATCAGATAACCTGTGGAAATCAGCTAAAATATCATCACTTGAAAAATTTAACTTATCATTAAAGGCCAGATTTAATTATGTCATAAACATCACTGTTCAGAAAAATAGTTTTTAAGCACAATACACAATATCTTCCCCTTTTGGCATCATCGAAAAGTTGCATAAACATGTGAATCCCAGAATATTAATCATTACTCATGGCCACTGGGGCAACTGCAAGTGAAAGCATGCTTTAGTTAATCAAAAATCAACTTGACAAATATATTTATTAAGAGCAGAATCATCACAAAATAAGAGAAATGCAAATTGTCATTGATAAGGCAGTGCTTCTACAAGACAGTCCACAAAAAGAAAGAACAAAAACAACCAACCATGAGCAAAAACAAGAAAAATCCCTAATCTGGGTCACTGGGGGTTAACTGAACTAGTTCAGAACTAGGATAAAGAGGCTCAGGCTTTGAAGAACTAGAGGGTTGGGATTGGAGTTAGTTGAGCGTTGTTTGTAGCATCCCTTCACTCTTTTCTTTCTCTTTTGCTAGTTCTGCTTTCAGCCCATTCCTTTCTTCTTCCAACTCAGCCACACGAGCCTAAAGCCTAGCAATCTCGGCATCTTTGGTCCCACATTCTTGAACTAAATCCCTAACCTTGCTATTCACTGGAGTCTTCACTGATGACCCAGGTTCAATAGGGGCTACACTTAGCAGATAGTCACAGGCCTGGAGAGTCTTGATTCCAAAGTGCTCCTTACTGGAGGCCATTTCCCATTTCTTTAAAGGAACGTTCAGCCTGTCCAGTACAGTTGTTAGAATGAATCCATAAGGAGTAGCATGAGCCTTTGAACCATTGATCACTCTCTCCAGCAGTTTTACTATGAAAGCAGGCCAATTAATATGCTTACCCCTCACAAGACACTCCATGAGAACCAGGTCCATGTAATTTACAGTGTACCTCCTCTCCTGTCTAGGAAGCATGCACTTGTTCACAAACTCAAAGATCACTTTATGTTCTGGCTTCATTTCACTCTTCTGAACAAATCTTGCTTCAGGCACCTCTTCAGCATCCTTTGTATCACAGAAGTTCCTGGTGATTTGGAGTGCTGTGGGCAGATCATCTAGACAAGGCCACCTTTGCCTGGTGTAATAATCATAGCCCTCACTTGGAATGTCTAGAATCTTGCCCAATTCAGGTGCATCAAACTTCACCTTCACACCTTTCACCACAATGGTCACTAGCCCATTTTTCACAGAGCCATTTGCCATGAATTCAATCAGCTCTCTTCTAGCTAGTCTTCCATCCATCTGAAGGACCATGTCCTTCCAACCCTGTGCAGCTAAAACATCCAACAACCTAAGCATGCCTGGCTCCTCCAGGTCTTTCAGCAACCTTCCCTTCAATATCTTCCTCCTGCTAAAAATAACAAAACGATCTTGCTCCTGTTCAGACTCCTCCTCTTCTTCTTCTCCACTCCACTCTTCATCTTCTTCTTCAGTAATTTTCGCTTGTTTTCCCTTCACTGCAGACCTAGTTCTTCTAGCCAAAGAAGGTTCAGCAGGTACAGATTTTGAAGACTTCTTTGCAGGAGTCTTGGTTCTTTTTGGTTTGTCAGTGGGAACCTCCACAGTTGTACCTCTCTCTTGATGGACCAGTTCCATCTCCTCCTCCTCTTCTTCAGCAGCCTCAGAACTTTCCACTACCTTTTCTTTTCCCTTTTCCTTCTTCTTTTTCTTACTCTTCTCTAATGCTTCCTGTAGTTCTGCTTCACTTTGCCTTACGTTGCTCCTTGTAGCTCTTCCCCTAGGTACAGAAGTAGCAGCAGTCTTGGGAGATGTTACTTTGCTTTTCTTTGAGGGTTCAGAAGCAACTGGGGTCTTTTGTGAAGACGCCTTGCGCTTCTTTGGGTCATAACTGGCCCCTACTTTTTTTAGCATATCTGCTAAAGTCTCCTCCACAAAAGAACCGTGTTCTTCTTGTTGCTTACTCATTTGAACAAGTCCCTCAGCAGCCTCTCCTGATCCGCTTCCCCCTGACTTTAAGCCACCTTCTTCTCCTCCACCACAAATAGCAAGAACCTCTCCTTTCTTTTTCTTTCTCCTCCTACTAGACTCAGCCCCTTCAACATTTTTCACAGAACCCACCAACACAAACCTACTATCTTCCTTCTCTACTACATCAGAAAATACATAACAGGTGTTTACCTCACCTGGGGTTTCTTGACTCTTGTCATTATCAGAAGACCCAGGTTCTTCTCCTTCACTAGCAGAGATGAACTTTTCAGACTCAGAGCATGAGTCAGATTCTTCAGCTGAAACCTCTTTCCTTTGACTGGCCTTTAATTTCTCGTTCAAGGCTTTTCTGAGAGAGCCGGATGCTACAGTTTTTCTGGCTAACATCTTTTGCCGGCAAAATCTGGGTTTTGGGGTTTCAACTGGAGGTGTTGATGATGAAGTATTAGGGGAAACAGGTGGGGGAGTTCCAGGATTGTCTTGAGGATTAGTCATGGCGGAGAATTTCTGGAAATCTTTTGGGAATTTTTGGAGAAGAAAGGGGTTTATCAGAAGTATTTGAGAAGTGAATGACGGTTGTGAGTGATGAGAGAAGGTGTGTAGTGTATTTAAAGAGGGATCATGATTAAGCCTGTAACGGCAGCCTTTTCAGTAGTCAATTAGGAGTCTAATCAAATTAGAATTCCGGTCTTTTTAGAGATTAATGAGTGACACATTTTTTTTTTAAAAAAAAATCCCGTTTTAGTTAGACTCCTAGGATAATGAAACTGGTTCAATGCTCAACGGATAGAATTTCTGGAAGTTTGGTGTAATTAGGACTTCTGCTCATGATTGGTAATTTTATCTTTCTAATTGTGCAAAGTATAGAAACATACCTGAACTTTCTCATGAGCATATACTGATGAACCAGGTTCTTCAAGTAAAACTTCTCTTGGTCATGCCTCAAATGTCAGAATAGAAAATTTTTGTAAGAGATTAAAGATTCATATAAACACATGTCACAGGAGTATACTAATTAAAGTATGAGACTGAGTAAAAATTAATCTAGATATTTACATTGAATTAAGAACTCCTAACCAATTTTTTTCATTGTTTTTTTTCATTTTTCAATTTTTTTATTGTGCATTCTGAACTGGACCTTTTAGGTGATCTTAATCATCCCTAATTCCAACCTGTTCCTTTCAAAGTTTTCTCTACTCAGTGCTTTAGTGAAGATGTCAGCTATTTGTTTATCAGTAGCACAAAATTCTATGGAGATTAACCCTTTCTCATAGTTATCTCTTAAGAAGTGGTGTCTAACATCTATGTGCTTGGTCCTTTTATGATGAACAGGGTTCTTTGTCATACTTATAGCACTAGTGTTATCACAAAATATTGGAATACACCCCACTTCATTTCCAAAGTCTACCAGCTGTTGTTTGATCCATAGCAATTGAGCACAACAAGAGGCAGCAGCAATATATTCGGCCTCAGCAGTAGACAGGGCTACTGAATTTTGCTTTTTGGTAGCCCATGACACTAGACATGACCCCAGGAAATGTGCCATACCTGAAGTACTTTTCTTGTCCACTAAGAAACCTGCATAATCAGCATCAGCATATCCTACCAGATCAAAATTACTACCTTTGGGATACCAAAGACACAAATCTGTGGTGCCTTTCAGATATCTCAGTATCCTCTTGACAGCAGTCAAATGTGACTCCTTTGGATTTGCCTGGAAACGAGCACAAAGTCCTACACTGAAAACAATGTCAGGTCTGCTAGCAGTAAGATACAAAAGTGGACCAATCATACCCCTATACAACTTTTGATCAACTGATGAACCAGGTTCATCAACATCTAATTTAGTGGCAGTTGCAATAGGTGTATCTATTTCTTTGGAGCCCTCCATTTTAAACTTTTTGATTAGTTCTTTTGTATACTTCTGCTGATGGATCATGGTCCCATTTGGACTTTGTTTGATTTGCAAGCCTAGGAAGAAATTTAGTTCACCCATCATACTCATTTCAAACTCACTTCCCATTAATTTTGCAAAGTCCTTACTCAACCTATCAGTAGTGGCCCCAAATATTATGTCATCAACATATATTTGTACAACAAGGAGGTCTTTACCTTTTTCCCTTAGGAACAAAGTGCTGTCAATTTTACCTCTTTTGTACCCATGCTCCAGTAGGAATTTTGATAGTCGTTCATACCAAGCTCTTGGGGCCTGTTTGAGCCCATATAGAGCTTTGTCTAGCTTGTACACATGCTCAGGACATTCCTTGCTTTCAAATCCTGGAGGTTGTTTCACAAACACTTCCTCCTTGAGGTAGCCATTTAGGAAGGCACTTTTGACATCCATCTGATGGAGGGTGAATTCCATATGTGCTGCAAAGGCAATGAGGAGTCTGATTGCCTCTAGTCTTGCAACTGGAGCAAAGGTCTCATCATAGTCAATGCCTTCCTCTTGGCTGTAGCCCTGAACCANCCAGCCTTGCGGTGTTTCTGTAACAGTTCCANTCTTTCATAGTGAAATTCTCATATTGAGAATATAGCAATGTTCCTCTGGATCTCTTCACTTGAGGTGTTCCTGCATGAGCCACTTGCAAAGTGTCCCATATCTCTTTTGCAGTAGTACAGCTTTGGATCCTGCTGTATTCATCTGGACCTAGTCCACACAAAAGCCATTTCTTGGCCTTAGCATTTTTCTCCCATTTTTTCAAATCTTCAGTAGTTCAATGAGCCCTTGTCTTTGGCACTTCCACTCCTTCCTCATTTTTCATTGTAGTTGCCAAAGGACCATCGGTGACTATGTCCTAGAGTTCATAGTCTTCTCCTATGATGTGATCCTTCATCCTATTCTTCCACCATGAGTAATACTGTCCATTGAATAGTGGAGGCCTGGCAGTGGATTGCCCTTCCCAGTTCCCAGGTGGTGCACTCATGTTGATCTTTTCCTAAGGTGTTAGCCTCTTCAAGGATAACCCGCTCTGATACCAATTGATGTTCCAAACGTCAATACCACACAAGAGGGTGGGTGATTTGTGTGGTGCCCAATTTTCGATCTAGAAGAACCTGGTTCTTCTAGGTGTTCTAACTACTACTGTTTGCGGAATTAAAATACAGAAAATAAAAGAACACAAGGATTTTTACGTGGAAAACACCTGGCTCAAAAGGTGAAAAAACCACGACCTACTACTCAGTAGGATTTTCCCAAACATCCACTAAACTCAATGAGCCAAAAACAGCATTTACAAAACTCTTGTAAACCTAAGGATTAACTCTAATCCTAGTGTGGCACACAGCCTCAACTGTTGCGACACTTTCAAGTTAACTCTAACTTGAATACTCAAAGTACCTAATACAATTGCTTCTATGAAAGCTGGAAAGGTACAAGTTTTAAATCACCTACTACAATTGAACTAGAATAAGAATAAACACAATGGAACTGGTTCTTCTATCTTGTTCAAGTAGATGCAGGCGTGCACACTCAATCTCACATAAATTGCTTGCAAAATAGCCTTGATCTTTTGCTCTCAATTTTGCTTAACTTCAGCGTATGTGCACACCTGTAAAAGAGAATAACTCAGTTATTTATTAGATTAGTAACTAGAGTAGGATTGTAACTCAATTTCTGATCCTCCATTGAGTTTGAGTCCTAGACCGATCCAAACTCCAACCCTTATCCGGATGTGTTCTCTTCTTATAAGGAGACATCTTCTCCTTATCCCATATGCAATCTTTTCGATCAGGTCAGAAAAAATTCAGAAGATATTGCTGCTTGATCCCCAAGGACTTATCTTCTTCACGTGTATCTCATGTGCATGGGCCATAACAACTGTGTCTCCTAAGATGGACCTGGTCCTTTACTGAGTTTATTTGTCATTCTTCAAAACTTCAACTGATCTTGGGCCAACATATCCCCAGCAGAGTTTCCATGTTGTCGCGCCCCCTTTTTCTCGCGAAATCGGGTTTATGACATTTGGAGGGACAACTCATTCCTTTTGGGAACTGGGTTTGCATTTGAAGAGTCGCCACCTAATGATTAGGGTGTATTAGGACACAAAAAGGGTTTGATTTGAATAACAAGAGATAGGGTAAGGGCTTGAAATTATTCTAAATAGAAGGTGTTAGGCACCCCTCAGAATCTACTAGTGTGGTTCCCGGCCAGACAATTATTGTGAATTTAGGTGCAATTAACATATAGGCAGATAAGGCTCAAGTAAGAGGGGATTTCAACACATAATGATTTGAAAGTAGACAAAGTTTAGAAGAATAATTAAAAGAGCTAGTTTTGAATAAGAAAATATAATGCTAAAAAAAAGAAATGAAGAATAAAGGAAGGGGGTCCTAGGTTTATTAAAAATATGGATCACCCCACACAATGTCCGGTAATCACTCCTCAATGAGGGGCTACACGTGACATTATCGCGTGGTCATCATATCCATATCTACCCTTCCCACCCCGTTAAGGTATTTAAAGCGCGGGTTGGTCTCGATTACTTATTGCATGCTATTACCCGTCCCACTCCTATCAGTCCCGGAGGCACTTAGGACTACTAATCCTAAAAAGGGAGGGATATTAGGCTTATTTGAAGTTTCAAAGGTAAAAAACTCTAAGGCGACATACAAAACACATATTGCATATTTTTGGGGAAAGCATACAAACAATCAAAGGCTCATATATAAATCCTTAAACAAAGAAAGCATATAATTAGCATGACTTGCACATACTTTTTAGGTTTGATTAAAAATACCAAAGATGAGGGAGTTTAAATATTGAGGCAGATTGGTTTATTACATAACTCAGATAAGAAGCCCGAATCAGGCCTGCCTACTGGTTGTAATGATTAATAGAAACAGATTCAATTTACAGTTATTACTCTAAGGCTTGCCTAAGTGTTTAGACGGGGTCTTATAGGCATGATATCGACTGACTTTAGGGGGTGATGAGATAGTAAGGCTCGAAATGAATTGTTTGAAGTCCTATATGCATACTTGTTAAACTTGTTAAGCGAGGGACTTAGATTATTAAAAGAGATGCAGAATGTACAAAAATTAAATAAGTTGGTTACAGGTTCTGCAGGTTATAGCATCTACTATTACTGATTTTATATCTAACATTGACTGTGAATGAAAACGAATCAGAATTGCTCAAGGATCCCGATAGGCATGATTTCTATGCATTACTGATTTTTAGACGTGGTATCTGATTGCAGAAACCTTATAGACATGGTGTATAAGTCCAGAAACTTGTATTAAACCTTATAGTCATGGTATCTAAATGCAGAAACTTGTTTTAAACCTTATAGACATGGTATCTAAATGCAGAAACTTGTTTGAAACCTTATAGACATGGTATCTAAATGCAGTTTGAATTATGCAGAATTAAAATATTCCTATAGGCATGGCTTCTAGGTGAAGTTTGAATATGCAGAAGTTAAAACACCCTATAGGCATTCTAGGTGAAATTTGAATGCGCAGAAGCTAAAACACCCTATAGGCATGGTTTCTAGGTCAAGTTTGAATATGCAGAAATTAAAACACCCTATAGGCATTATTTCGACCCTTGCATGCATAGTTACCCACCCTTTTTCACTAGCCAGCCCCAAATGTTTATTACAACTTCTTACAAACCAGAATAATAAATTACATCAGAAAAGTACAAAGAAAAGTACAACGAGAGGAAGCCTGATTCTTGACTTATGAGATAGACCAACTCAAACACCATTGATCCAAAGTCTTTCTCCAATTTGAGTGTGTCAGAGTTCCCTAAGAGCCTCAATAGGACACCGGGCAGTGCTCACACCAAATTGCATCACCAGAATAGGGACAAGTGCAGTGTGGAAGTGCCAGCCCTCAAGTGTCCAAGTGCAGAGGGAGCTCATGGGTCCCAAGGCAAGGCTCACAAGAGGGGGGCAGAACTTATGTCTAAGAGAGAGTGCAAGTGAAGAAACAGAGTTCTGAAGGAATAAAGGAGAGGGAAAGAGGTGCTGGAAAGCAGCCATAAACAAGTTGATAATTTCATACAAAAGGGGTTCAGGGGTTGGGAAATTGCAAAGAGCCTATGTACTTAGGCAAGGGTCACCTTTGGGCATGCACAGCAATAGGAGATGCTGGCATGCCCATAAGCCCACCAGAACACACAATACTAGAGAATACACAGAGGTTATGATCCCAGGGGAATCAAGTTTGAGTCATGGACAGCAGTGCTCAATACTGTCATGCCTAAAACAAACCATCAATATCAAACACATTGGGGTAGGGGTTTAGGATACTTAATACATAGATTCAGAATAGGAAGAAAGAAATTACAGCATGCTAGAACAAAGTACTGAATTAAACACAAGCAGTAGGCAGACAAGAAGGCAAAAGTATTAAGTAAACATGTTGTTGTGATGCTGAAATTTTAATTAGAACATACCAGTTCAAAGAAGCAAAATACAGTAAAGGCAAGGTAGCAGGATTTTGAAATTAGCTTTGGCTTTCAGCCAGCTAAATAGGTCACAGTAGAAGTAGTAAATCAGGAGAGAATGTTTTGAGTGTAAGTGATTTTTGAACTCAGAGTGTTCGTCTGTGTGCTAATGAAAGAGCAAGGTATTTATAGTTTAAAAACAAGTAGAAAATAAGGCAAGAATCATAGTTTAGCAGTAATTATGGAACTATGTACTAATTAAAAATCAAATCAGTATCAAAGACTTCCTTTAATTAAGGAGTTAAAATTAAACGGTAATGGGCAGAAAATATTTAAGGAAAAAAATCAAGTAGAGCATCATGTGCAGAATAGAAAATTAGGGGTAAGTACATAGACGTTTAATTAAAGGAATAACTAATGAAGAATCTTTGAAATACTCGGTTAACCAAATAAGGTAAGAAACACAATAAATTTGCAGAATATGGAGACAATCACCACATAGTAAATCAAGGAGTCAGGGATTCGAAATTACTGATTTGGAGAGAATAACATGGGTCCCCATGAATAAACCAAGCTAAGAACAGGAGAATCGAAAGTCCAAAGGGAAGTTTTCAAATCAATCCAAGAAACAGGGAAATCAGTAAAACAAGGAAAGAATCAATTACTTAACACACGAGTGCAATCAGAATAACACAAGGAGTGGTTTGAAATCAGTCCACAATTGAAGGTCATTTTAGAGAGAAATATATCATATAAAAGAGTGCATAAACATTAGGCATGCGAGGCTGAACTTATGACAAAGAGAAGCATCATGCAATAACAATCACAAAGTCAGTAGATAGTGAACTATCGAAACATGGTAGTCACATATGTCAATTTCACCAACTTAGTAATAGAGAAAAGAGAGAGTATCAGAAGCATGCAAAAGGTCAAGTAAAAAGACCTTTCTGAAAAATATAGTCGAGTTTCAATGATGGCAGGAAATCAGAATCACATAAAGAAATGGATGTTGAATCAAAAGATTTTAAATCTAGTCGAGCAACAGATGAAGCAACTTCAGAAGCTCGAATAGGTCCAAAGAAATTAGGGATTTGAAACCAATCGAATTCAGAGATGATGGACAAGTAAATCACACATCAAATAGTCTAAGAACTCGAATGAACCCAAAATTTTAGGGTTTTTCACCATCAATCGAGTCTAGAGATGAAAAACAAGTAAATCAGACAAATAGTAACAAAAAATAGATTCAGAAATCTCAAAAAGGTTAAGGCCCTTAACATGCAAACTCAAGTAGAAGAATAACATAAGGAAACACAGTAGAACATGTCAAAAAATCAGTGAAAGCTTCGAAATAACTTAACAAAACCTAAATCGAAAAGATAAAGGGGTTTTGAAGGCAGTGTTTTGAATGAGACCTTGAGAAAACGTTTAGAAGTTTAGAGTAAACACGAATCTAAAACAGATCTAAAAGAAATCGGAAGAACCTCAAAGGTTAGGGTTTTAGAAGAACCCCAGATGGTGAGAAAGGCTTGGAAAATCATCGATCTAAGCAGGAGAAGTCAAGAGTCATGCTTGAATTGCCATGGCTGGCCGGAGCAAGGTCAAAGATGACCGGAGATAGCCATAGAACTGAAATCAACAAAGGTCTGGACCAGACTTTTCCAAGATCTAGCCTTGAAACCATGATAATCGGGCATGTAGAAGCCATAGGAGGTAGATACAGGCTTCCAATGGCTTTGGAAGCCATTGATTTGGGCGGTTTTAGGGTGGTAGTTGAGGGCGGCGGCTAGGGTTTGAGAGAGAGTTGAGAGAGAATTGAAAGAGAAAGGGATTCAGAGGCGGCTGGGGGTGAGAAATGGTTAGGGTTTGGGGGTAGGTCAAGATTAAAAAAGGAAAGAGTTAATGTGAGCCGTTGATCTGAGCGATCAACGACTGGGACTAAATGGGTATCCGGGCGGGTTTTTTTAATTGGGTCGTGGGTCGGGTATGACTGGGATTTGGGCTGGGTAATTGGGTTTAAAATTGGGGGTCAATTCAGGCTACAATTGAAACACAATTGGGCTATATATTAAATAGCCACTTTTCCCTTATTTATTTTATAAAAAATAGTAGAATAATTTCTGGAAATAAATTAAAGGTACTAAAATGATTAATAATACATAATTATCAAATTAAATATATTGGACCTAATTTTTATAGACATAAACGTAATTAAATCTAAAAGAGGCTAATATTGCAATTGTATGAAATTTAGTTTTAAAAATACTAAATAAATTTGTAAAAATATGCAAAAAATTACATTAGCTATATTTTAGCATAAATATGAGAGTCCAATAAATGAATCACCAAAATGGTAATTTTGGGAATAATTATTGTGTTTTTCTGGATAAGATAGGGCAATAATTTGATTTTAAAAATTAAGGAAAAATACTAAAACATTTGGACATACCTATATATGCATACATATGCTATTTTGAAAGTATTTTGCATATTAAAAATATTTAGGGAAAAATTGGGTATCAACACCAAGGTCAGACCGGCATTAGACGAGGAACAGATGAACAAGTTCTTTGTTCGGGCACAGGACCCACAGTATTATGAAAGGCTAATGGTTATTGAGAATCATAAGTTCTCTGATATCATCAAACTCGAAGAAAGGATTGAAGATTGAATTAAAAGCGGGATGGTGACAAATTTTGAGGCACTTCAGGCCACGAACAAAGCATTGCAATCAGGTGGCATATCAAAGAAGAAAGAAGTAGGGGCAGTAATGGAGGCCCAAGGCCCAAAATCTCCACTCACATACCAAACAGCTCCACCTACATACCAACCCTCACCTCCCAGATACTCTCAACCCGCCACCGCCTATCACACTTATAACACCCAGCCAGCCTACTATCATTCACCTCCAGCTCGTCCAAATTATCAGAAACCCCGACCTAATTTTGATCGCAAACCACCCAGACGGTACACCGCCATTGCTGAACCCATCGACCAGATGTATGAAAGATTAAAGGCTGCTGGTTATGTCACCCCTATTCCCGTTGTGGCAATGGGGAATTCATCTCAATGGGTCAACCCGAACAAAACCTGTGCGTATCATTCCGGTATGAAAGGGCATAATATTGACGAGTGCCGGACATTGAAATATAAGATCCAGACATTGATTGATAATAAGGTGATACAGGCGAAGGAAGCTGTAGCCAACGTCCGCAACAATCCTGTTCCAGACCATACGGGCGAAGGGATCGATGTGATAGAAACTGATGAGGAGTGGGATCCCGAGGGATCAATTGGACCTATCAAAGAGGGCGACGATCCTAAGAAGCCCGCATTCACGATCAATCCTATTGTGGTCCAGGTACAGCCGCCAGTTGAGGTTGAGGTAACCGCATCGGTTACATTTGAGGTAGAAGTGGCCACACCTTTCACAGTGAAAGTAGCAACCACGCCTCCTTTCAAGTCCAACGCCATACCTTGGGATTACGTTGTCGAAGCTAGGCAAAAGGGAAAAGCAAATATGGAAGAATCTGGTGCCTCACAGGGAATGACCAGAACTGGAAGGATCTACACACCCGAAAATTTGGGAGGATCAAGCAAGGAGGCTGCTACCAAACATCCTGCCATTGAAACTGGACCGGATGATCTTTGGAGGAAAGTATAGGCGAGGAAATACTCTATCGTCGATCATTTAAACAAGACCCCCGCCCAGATATCCATTCTATCACTACTACAGAATTCTGAGGCGCATAGGAGTGCTCTGATTAAGGTGTTGAATGAAGCTTACGTGCCCAACAATATCACCAGTGGAGAGATGACCAACATGGTAGGGCAAGTACTGGAGAGCCACAAGATCACTTTTCATGAAGATGAACTACCGCCTGAAGGGTTAAGTCACAACAGGGCACTGCATATCACGGTACAGTTTGAGGACAAATTCATCGCTCGGGTTCTAAAAGATGGGGGTTCAAGCCTCAACATTTGCCCATTGACTACTCTGAAAAGATTGGGCAAATATTTCCATGAGATACGGGCAGGAAGTATGAACGTGAAACCATTTGATGGGTCTCAAAGGGCCATGATTGGAGAGATTAACATTTGTCTGTAGATGGGACCAACTTGGTTCGATGTTGAGTTCTAAGACATATCAGCTACATACAATCTTCTATTAGGACGACCTTGGATACATGCCGCTGGGGCCGTGGCTTCCACGCTGCAACAGGCTGTGAAGAACCATCAGGAGGTAATCATTAACGGAGATGGAAGTAACCCCATTTACACCAGTCAAACTATCCCTGTTATCGAGAATAGAAGTAGGCTGGGTGGAGAAGCTTATCATCACATTGAACATGTCAACGCAATTGAGAAGGACAAGTGGTGGAGTAACAAAATAGAAAGCATACTGGCATGGACGGAGTATGAACCTGTCAAAGGGCTTGGGAAGGAACTCCAGGGCATTAACAAACTGATACAGTTGAAACGTCACGGCACAACTTTCGGGCTGAGATATCCATACACCTGGCAAGAATATAATGATTGGTCGCCACCATGGCGTGGTCCTTATTACCCTCTCGAGCAGCCAGTGCCACATCTGAGTCAGACTTTTCACCAGGCCGATACAATATGGAGATCTGCAGAGAAAAAAGCTTTGGCCGGGTTGAGAAACTTGATCCTGGAAGACGAGAATATGGATTGCAATGCGATAATTGAGGAGGGGGGGGGGGGGAAGAAGGCCTCACCATTCAGACTGTGGAGAAGGGAGCTGTTCTCTAGAATTGGACTGCCACACCTTCCCGGGCCTGCCGAGTTCCTAGCATTATTATTACTTTTCCTGATGAACCGATGACTGTGACATCTAATGAGACAATGCAATATAAGGATAGTGAATCAGAAGAAGAAGATTAAATACCTGAGGAAGTTGTCAGAGAAGTTGAGAACTTTGAGAATAAACCTAAGTCTAACTTAGACGAAACCGAAGCAATCAATTTGGGAGACTCCGAAACCGTCAAAGAGACTCGCATAAGCATTCACCTATCACCTTCAGAGAAGGAAGAGTACACTCGCATCCTGAAAGAATATGAGGATATTTTTGCATGGTCATATGATGATATGACCGATCTGAGCACATCCATAGTGGCTCATAAGTTGCCTACAAACCCAGTGTGTCCGCCGGTGAAGCACAAATTCAGAAAATTCAAACCAGATATGAGCCTAAAAATCAAAGAGGAAGTCACCAAGTAGGTCAAAGCCAAAGTCCTCAGGGTAGTTGAGTACCAACCTGGTTAGCCAGCATCGTACCAGTTCCGGAGAAAGATGGGAAAGTCAGGGTGTGTGTTGACTATTGGGATTTAAACAGAGCAAGTCCCAAGGACGATTTACCACTGCCAAATATACATATCCTGATCGACAATTGCGCCAACCTTGAACTCAAATCCTTTGTAGATTACTTCGCGGGTTATCACCAGATATGGATGGACGAAGAAGATGCAGAGAAAACAACTTTCATTACACCATGGGGAGTGTACTGCTACAAGATGATGCCATTCGGTCTAAAGAATGCTAGGGCTACTTACATGAGAGCCATGACAACCATCTTCCATGATATGATACACAAGGAAATAGAGGTGTATGTTGACGACGTCATCACAAAAACCATGAGGGCCGCAGATCACATAGCAAATTTGAGAAAGTTCTTTGACAGGCTAAGGAGGTACAATCTAAAATTAAACCCCGCAACATATGCATTCGGGGTTTCTGCAGGAAAGCTATTGGGATTCATCGTCAGCCGCCGATGAATCGAGTTAGACCTGTACATAGTTAAGGCTATCCAAGAGTTACCACCACCAAAAAGCAAAAAGGGCGTAATGATATTCCTGGGACGCCTCAACTACATCAGCCGCTTCATAGCACAGTCCACGGTGATATGTGAACCCATCTTCAAGATGTTGAGGAAAGATGCTGAAGCGAGTTGGACCGAGGATTGTCAGAAGGCTTTTGACAAAATCAAGGAATACCTGTCTACACCGCCTGTGCTAGTCTCGCCAGAACCTGGGAGCCCTTTGCTACTCTACCTATCTGTGTTAGATGGAGCTTTCGCATGTGTTTTGGGACAACATGACAAGACAGGAAGAAAGGAGTAAGCCATATACTACTTGAGTAAAAAGTTCACACCTTATGAAGCATGATACTCTCTGCTGGAGCGCACTTGTTGTGCTTTGACCTGGACAACTCAGAAATTGAGGCATTACTTCTGTGCCTATACCACGTACCTCATATCCAGGATAGACCCTCTAAAGTACATCTTTCAGAAGCCCATGCCAACTGGGAAGTTAGCTAAGTGGAAGATATTGTTAAGTGAGTTCGATATTATCTATGTAATCATAAGGTGGTCAAAGGACAAGCATTGGCAGACCATCTTGCTGAGAATCCTGTGGGAGTAGAATACGAGCCATTAAAAATGTATTTTCCTGATGAAGAAGTATCATTCGTAGGAGAGGACATTGCTGAAGCCTACGACGGTTGGAGAATGTTCTTCGATGGGGCTGCAAACTTCAAAGGAGTGGGCATTGGAGCAGTTTTCGTATCAGAAATAGGTCAACATTACCTGGTATCTGCAAAACTTAGGTTTCCGTGCACCAACAATATGGTAGAATATGAGGCTTGCATCATGGGTCTCAATCTGGCCATCGATATGAATATACAAGAGTTACTGGTAATTGGTGATTCGGATCTTCTGGTACATCAGGTTTAAGAAGAGTGGGCTATGAAAAACACCAAGATACTACCATACTTGTGTCATGTGCAGGAACTGATGAAGAGGTTCACAAAGATAGAATTCAAACATGTGCCCAGAATTCAAGAGTTCGCAGACACACTGGCCACCTTGTCATCAATGTTACAACATCTAGATAAGAATTTCATCGATCACATCCCGGTGAGGATCCATAATCAACCGGCTTACTGTGCTCATGTTGAAGAAGAAACGGACGGAAAACCTTGGTTCCACGACATCAAAGAATATTTGGCGAAAGGAAAATATCCAGAACAGGCAAATCATACTCAGAAATGCACACTGCGTAGGCTATCCAATCATTTCTTCATAAGCGGAGGAATTTTGTATAGGAGAACTCCTGATCTGGGATTGTTAAGGTGTGTTGACGCAAAGGAGGCTTCTAGGTTGCTTGAGGAGATACATGCTGGAACCTGCGGACCACATATGAACGGTTTTGTTCTAGCCAAGAAGATACTCAAAGCTGGATATTTTTGGATGACCATGGAAATGGATTGCATCTGGTACGTACAGAAATGCCACCAATACCAGGTACATGCAGACATGATAAGGGTACCACCAAATGAGCTCAACGCAACAAGTGCACCTTGGCCTTTTGCTGCCTGGGGAATGGATGTTATCGGTCCGATCGAGCCCACCGCTTCAAACGGGCACCGGTTCATTTTAGTGGCTATCGACTACTTCACAAAATGGGTTGAGGCTGCATCTTACAAAGTTGTAACCAAGAAAGTCGTCGCAGATTTTGTCAAGGATCGCATTATTTGTTGATTCGGGGTTCCCGAGTCCATTATCACTGATAATGCTGCCTATCTCAACAGTGATCTGATGAAAGCCATGTGTGAAACCTTCAAAATCAAGCACAAAAACTCTACGGCCTACATGCCTCAAATGAATGAAGCTGTGGAAGCTGCCAACAAGAACATCAAGAAGATACTAAGGAAGATGGTAGAAAATCACAAACAATGGCACGTGAAGTTACCCTTTGCCCTATTGGGATACCGCACTACGGTCCGCACATCAACTGGGGCAACTCCCTATTTAGTGGTTTATGGTACCGAAGCTGTCATTCCAGCTAAGGTAGAAATTCTTTCTTTAAGGATCATACAAGAAGCCGAGCTCAGTGACGCAGAATGGATAAGGAGCCTCAATGAAAAACTAGCCCTCATAGATGGAAAAAGAATGAATGCAGTATGTCACGTTCAGCTTTATCAGAATAGAATGTCCAGAGCTTTCAACAAAAGGGTCAAACCAAGACAATTCGCACCGGGGCAGTTGGTGCTGAAGCGGATCTTCCCACATCAGGATGAAGCCAAAGGGAAATTTTCACCCAACCGGCAAGGTCCTTAAATGGTTCACCGGGTGCTAATAGGAGGAGCACTCATACTTGCAGAAATGGAGGGAGAAGTTTGGCCAAAACCTATCAATTCAGATGCAGCCAAGAGATACTATGTTTAGATTGTTTGCGTTCATTCATCTGGTGTAACTGCACTACGCTTGACTTGATTCCCGTTTAAGAGGGGATACCTAGGCAGCCCTGTGGGTTCGGTCATATCTTAATAAAATCTTCATTTCCCTCAAAACCAGAAGCTGGGGCAGAATTTTGAGGAGGACCCTCAAAATTCCGGAGCAAGTCCAGTCGACGCCATCATATGCCAGATAGTAAGAAATCGGTTAAGTAACTGGGGCATAATTTGAGAAGGATTCTCAAAATTCCAAAGCACATCCAACAAATTTCGTTGCACGCAAAACGGCCGAAGGATCATTTATCAAACTGGGGCAGAATTTTGAGGAGGACCCTCAAAATTCTAGTGCAAGGAAGCCGCAATGTCTCTAAAAGTGTACAGTCATTAGTTCATCTAATTTACATGATATTATATACCACTATGTTTTCTAAAATAACTCTATTTCGTCAATAAGTACATATTTTCGAAAACTTCATTTCTATGGCAGCCAGGTGTTACCCAGGGTAACTCGAACAGGGTCCCCAGAGCAAAGCAGAGCAAGAAGACAAGAGCAGGAACCAACCTCCCCCCTACAAAACTCACGATTTTTCTTTGGATGCAGGCACAATGAACATAACAGAGTATCCACAAATATACACGTATCAAAATAACTATCAGTTAGGCCACCAAACACAAATATATCTCTAGCTAAGAAATATTCTACTCCTATTTGCTACTTATAAGGCTAAGCATTCTCTTCTCTTTGCATGAGACTAAGCCCTGTCTCAAATCTTGCATGAGGCTAAGCCCTGCCTCCGTATTTACATAAGGCTAAGCATTGCTTTCTCTTTGCATGAGACTAAGCCATGTCTCAAATCTTGCATGAGGCTAAGCCCTGCCTCCGTATTTGCATAAGGCTAAGCATTGCCTTCTCTTTGCATGAGACTAAGCCATGTCTTAAATCTTGCCTGAGGCTAAGCCCTGCCTCTGTGTTTGCATAAGGCTAAGCATTGCCTTCTCTTTGCATGAGACTAAGCCCTGTCTCAAATCTTGCATGAGGCTAAGCCCTGCCTCCGTATTTGCATAAGGCTAAGCATAGCCTTCTCTTTGCATGAGACTAAGCCCTGTCTCAAATCTTGCATGAGGCTAAGCCCTGCCTCTGTATTTGCATAAGGCTAAGCATTGCCTTCTCTTCGCATGAGACTAAGCCCTGTCTCAAATCTTGCATGAGGCTAAGCCCTGCCTCCATACTTGCATAAGGCTAAGCACTGCCTTCTCTTTGCATGAGACTAAGCCCTGTCTCAAATCTTGCATGAGGCTAAGCCCTGCCTCCCTATTTGCATAAGGCTAAGCATTTCCTTCTCTGTGCATGAGACTAAGTCCTGTCTCAAATCTCGCATAAGGCTAAGCCTTGCCTTCCTATTTGCATAAGGCTAAGCACTTCCTTCTCGTGAGACTAAGCTTTGTCTCCCGCTGTATAAGTGTTGCTCTATTCTAAACTTTACATTATCTTCTTCTCTCGGGGCTAAGCTCTGCCCCCAAACTCTACACGAGGCTAAGTTTTGCCTTGTTACTACCTTTGGTATCATGTCTCTGCATTTCATGGGCTAATGTATAGCCAAGTTGTCTGAAAGCGTCATAGTCCGAAGGCATCATCCTCATAGCCTGAAGACACCATGTCATGGCCTGAGGATCTCTCGATACTGCACATCATTATTCAAAGGCGTCATGGTTCAGAGGCACCATTTCATGGCCCGAGAACATCATTTCATGGCCTACGAATCCTCTATCTCATAACACATGGCCCAGGACGTCATGGTCTAAGGACATCATCCTCTCTGTCCAAGACAACCTTCATGGTCCAAAGGGAATTTGCATCATGTTTAAATTATCGCAATAATCTATATACTTGCATGCATCGTGTTTTAAGTTTTGCAGGAAATCCAGGAGGTCACCGTTCTTCAAACAGGAGCAACCCTCGCTCCGGTTTCTGCTCATACCTTGCTGTTATTGCAAACGTAACTGATTCTCATCAATTGCTTGCCTTCACTCCATGACCGTTCAGATACCTACCCTGTGATACATCCGTCATGATTTAGATTCGCCTTCATAACTCCACACAGACCCATCCGATACTACCCTTCCCAAAAGAACCCGTTCTAAAACTCACGATTACTCCTATACCAATTCCACCGATTTCATTCACCAGTGAATCCAGAACTACACATGGCCTGATTCCTGTAAAACCAAGGATATGTAGGTAGCTCAGAGACCAGGGTGTGGCCTATACTCTTGAAACACCCCATTCAGTCAAAATCGGGTATCATTTCTTTACCCGAAAACTCTTTCATCCTTCTCAGGTAAAGAGCGACAGCTAATGATACCCGATTTTTCCCTCATATACTTCAAAATGCATAGATACTTTCAAAACAATACATGTGCATCAATCAATATCCATAATTTTTGCATTTTTAAAGGATTTTTAATTAATTCATCCTAGCATTTTATTATGTAAATGATTACTAATTGTATCACAAAGGGTTTTATAATAATTCATTTCTTAATTTTTATTATTTATATTTATATTAAGCTTTAATTATCTTATGCATAACCCTATTTACATCTGTAGGCTATAATTGCAATAACTTTGCAATAATAGCCCATATGTGCATAATTACTATACTTTACACGAAAATGACTTTTTATATTTTTATAATACTAACTAATTATTTTAAATTATGTTTTTATGCACAAAAATCATTTTTATCTTTTTATGAACTATTTTTACAAATTATTTTATCAATTAATTCGGTATTTACCAAATAGCCTCTTTAATTTTGTTAAATTCGGACCTTATCCCAATTTTCTACCCTAGCCCAATTAAACCATACCCATGACCTGATTTCCTAACCTGACAAGGCCAAAGATTCATCCTGGCCGTTTATCTCAGAAGATCAACGGTCCAGGATTAATATTCCTTTTTTAACATAACCCAAACCCCCAAACCCTACCTCATTTACAAAATCTGCCGCCCTTGAATCCCTCCTCCTCTCTTCTCTCCCAAACCCTCCCCTAACCCTAGCCCGCCGTCGCCAAAAACCCTTCAATCCATGAGGGTTCCCTTTGATTTTAGGCCACATCTGGCCTCCTATTTCTATTGGCTATACGATTTCCTTGTTATTTGATGGGGTCTCGAAGAGATTTACCCCAGACCTGTCTTCAACTCTTCATTTTTCTTGATGAACCTGCCTATGTTCATCTCTATGTTTGTGAGTGCTGGTATCTTCGTGTTCATGGCTTCAAATCTATGGTTCAAACCAGATTTTTCTCACCTCTGTCTATTTTTTGCATGACCTAACAATTCTTGGCTAAATCGTTCAGATCTCCTTAGATCTGAAACGGTTTGAGTTTGTTTGTTACTTTTCTTTTAGTATTCTGCTGTTTTTCTTATTATTGTTAGCCGATTTTTGTTTTTCCCTAAAAACTAGGGTTTCATCTTTTCAAATTTCTGAAAATTCTTTAAAATGCCTAAAGGCTCAACTCCGGCCTTTCTTCTTTACTCTTCAACTAGTTTCTTTGCTTAATGTTTCATCTCTGTGCTTCTACATGCTTAAAGTTATTCGCTATTCAATTATTTACCTCACTGGTCTTGCCCGTTTATCTTGGCTCTGTTAAATAAACGGATTAATTGGTTTACTTGCTTAACTAGAGTTTGAAATTATATTTTTTCTTTTTTAAATTGGTATCTTTCTGAGATTTTTATTTATTCTTTCCTTATATATGACTTATAATTGGTACCGCCTTCCTTAATTATGCTACTGGCATCATTTCTGGGTTTGATTTGTTCTGACCAACCTATAAATGGTCTCTGACTTATTTCATACCTTATTAAACCTCAATTATGTCCGCTAATTGATTTCCTATGAGATTTTCCCTAATTTAAGGGGTCTTTCCGGATCCTATCGTGTTAATTGATTGAGTTTAGCCTTAATTCACTGGTTGAATGATTTGCGTACCTTATTTATGAACTCTTAATTCCCTTTACCTTATATGTTCTACTCTGTTGAATGCTATATAACCTCACCATTCTGATTATTTGAAAACACACAAACACACGCTCAGACTCAGACATCTATACTTACAAGCACACACTGATACACACTTACACATTTAAGTTTCTTTGAATTGCTGCACTGTCTAGCCGGCTGAAAGCCAAAGCTAGACTCTTAGATTTCATTCATCTTCACCTTTTTGTTTGCTATCTCCTTAACTGGTATGCCTCAATTTCTGTTATCGTGCTCTCCTCTATATGCTATGTAGTCAGTTCATTATGAATTTCAATATGCTTCTGTTTGCTCTATGTTCCTGTTTATTACTCTCTCTTAACCAGCATGACCTATTTCCTGTTTAACTTGCCATGTCTTATATGTTAGTATGGTTAATACACATTAGCATGTTCCTGTTTGATCCATGAGACTTATTTACCTATTTCTCAACTAGCATGCCCCAATTCCTATCCTGTTTTATGTGCTGATGATCCGCCTTAGCATGTTCCTGATCAATTCATGGTTTCTGTGTACATCTTTCAAGAATAATGGGCTTTAGATTATTACTATCTTTTCTGTGTGGTTGTTTTATTAGCCATTTGACTTCAGCATGTTTCTATCTGTTAAATACATGTATATATGATTCCACTTAGTAATAGTTAGTTGATTAAGTCAAGTCCAGCAATGTGAAACCTTGTTTGTGACTCTGTTCTTTCTATGATTCCAGTGTTCCTATTTTTGTTTAACTACTGGTAACTATATCTAAATCAATCTGCTGAAATATGATTCTGTTCCGTTTGCAACTTGTTTCTATACACTTCTGAAAATAAACTATTTTCTAAAAACTATCCCCTACCCCTTGCATGTACTACCTTTTCAAATTTCCATTCTTAGCTACCTAGGTTCCTACCACCTCCAACGTGAGCACTGCCTAGGGTCCCTGAGACTCCTTTGAACTCTGACACATTGGAGCTGGTTTCCAATCTCTTATGAATCCTGTGTTGAATGTATGGATCCAGTGTGAGCATTGCCCTGGGTCCTTGAGGCTCTTTGGGAACTTTGACACACTGGAAGCATGGCTTAAGGTGTTATGGATCCTGCCACCTATGTATATCAAACCTCCTTGCTTGAAGGCCTAGTTTCCAGGATTGATGTTGGGCCTGCCCAGGCTCTCTATAGTAATGAATAGCTTTGTGTAGTTCATATTGGTCCGTAATAATAATCTTTGTAAAAACAGATATTGGGGTTATTAGTAAAAGCTTGGGGGGGGGGGGGGTCTATTCTCATATCTTTTGTTGAAATTGGGTAGAGAACCTGCCTATAGGTCTTGACTATGCTGATTACACTATGTGGCTACTGTATTATGTTTAGAGATCCTGCCTATAGGATTTTATGATCGTTTGACTCTGTGCTGCACATCTACATGTTAGAAATTGTGCTATAGGACTTTACGTTTAATTCTGCACATTAAAAATCCTGTTTATAGGATCCACACGTATTTTCAATTCAATGTGCATTAGTAGACATGTCTATAGGATCTTGTCTGTTTGAATAACAAATTTTCCTGGCGATGTGCTTAAGAATTCTGCCCACATGTGATTAATAGAAATCATGCCTATAGGTTTACAATTGTAGATACCATGGCTATAGTATTTCAAAAATCAGTTTCCGCACTTAGAAATCGTCCCTATTGGTTACAATTGTAGATACCATGCCTATAGGTTTCAAAATCAGTTTCTGCACTTAGAAATCCTGCCTATAAGGTTTTAAAATCAGTTTTCTACAACTTAGATATCATGCTTATAAGGAATAAGTATAAAATCAGTCTTGACACTTAGACATCATGCCTATAGGAAGTAAGATTTCAAAAATCAGTTTCTGTACTTAGAAATCATGCCTATAGGAAATAAAGGAATCAGTTTCTGCATTTAGAAAGCATGCCTATAGGATTTAAAGATAAAAATCTGCCTGTTAAAATCAGCAATTAGTTTACAGCTTAGATACCATGTCTATAAGGTTCTGCCCGGTTATTACTTAGGCAAGCCTGTAGGATAATTAAGAATTCTGGGTTTAATACTGTTGTTTTTTGCTTGTTTGACATATGCCCGGATTCAGAGTATTAACCAAATCAGTAGGCAAACTGATAGGTACTCGTTTGCTCGCTTTAATAAAACTGATGTGTATTCTGTTGTGCTCGTTTAGATATCCTGCTTATAGGATCCTAAAATCATTTAAAGTTGTTTGTTTGAATAGCGTGCATTTGTTTGTCTACTTGTGGAGGTTAATATAAGCCCACTTAATTGCTCCTTATGTGATAGTGCTACATGACTTTTGTTTGTCGCTTAGTTTTCTCCTTTTAAAACACATAGGTGAGTCTAGAACCGCCTTATATAGAGGCCGTAAACACCTCCAGGGCTAGAGGTAAGGGACGGGTAGTGCACGCATAAGGTATGTACTGGATGTTATTAGAATGCTTAGGTAATAATTGAAAAGGGGAGGGTAATCGGTTAGTAAAGGAAATGATGACCTGCGCACTAATGCTATGTGTAGCACCCCAACTTGGGGACGATTACCAAGTATTGCACAGAAGTGATCTTATAGGCTAAAAAACCTAGGACCCCCTTTACTCCTTGTTTTAAAAGTAATATCTATTTGTCTAAATTGCTTTATTTCCTTATAAGACTAATTTGCTTAAATTGAGTTTGGCCGGGACCCATAGTTGTGGACCTCGAGGGGTGCCTAACACCTTTCCCTCAAGGTAATTTCGAGCCCTTACCCAATCTCTGGTAACGTAAACTAGTTCATGAGTTATCTGTTCTAGGTGCCCTAACGCACCTTAATCCGTTAGGTGGCGACTCTTCAAATCTCATACCCAATTCCCAAAAGGAAAGGAGTTGTCCCGAAATGTCAAAACCCGGACTCCGCGAGGAAAAAGGGGGTGCGACACCATGTTCCTCCTTTCATGCTCTAATAATTCAAAAATATATGGTTGCTCCATCTTTAAAAGTCGTAACAATTGCACGCGCTAGCCAGTTTTCTGACTGGTCATTGAAAAATAGTCAGCGTTTGCAAACTCATTGAAAAATAGCCACTATTTTGCTGTAACACGGAAAGTTCCAGCATAATATACTAGAGATCGGTGCACCTGTGTTTGAACTTCCAGCATATTATGCTGGATCTCCAACACGCGGAAAGTTTCAGTGTATTATGTTGGACCGCTATATTATATTGGAGTATTTTTCTGGATTTTGAACAGTGTTTTCGCTCAGATTAATCTTTACATGAAAAGTGGCTGAATTTTGATTACTTTTGAAATGGTGGCTATTTTTGAATGACCACCTGTAATCTGGCTATTTTTTAATTTCTCCCCTAAAAGTCAAGTAAATTAACTAATAAGGGAAAAAAATTGCTTATGTGGGCAACTTTTCCCAAATTTAGGTTACTTCAAGTAGTTGATATACGTTTTGCTACTACTACTTTTATGACGTTTACCAAATTTAGGACTTCATATTATTTAGTTTATGTCATTTATAATAGTGCCATTTCATTTGAAAATTAGCAAATACGTTGTCACGATCCAAGTTCTCCCTCCGTGAACTGTCGTGACGGCACCTAGTCCCTACGGCTAGGTAAACCTAACAATTCGCGAAAAAAGGAAACAAAATACGAAACTAGCCAAAATACGAGTAATATAATAGGGAAGTTTAAGAATGCCGCTCGGCATATACAATTTCACTCCTCTCAGATTGAACACAATGCACTCCCAAAACACGGAAGAAATCACAAGCTATGGAAAACTACATAGTGTTCTAACTCCAAAATGTCTAATCAAAAGTAAATACGGGAAGTCTAAAGCTAAAGGGAGAATAGAGAGGGAGTCCCGGATCTGCGGACGCGGCAGATATACCTCGAAGTCTATGATATCGATTGCCTCACCGATAGAACGACCGAGCAGCGGAACCTGAATCTGCACACGAAAAACATGTGCAGGAAACGGCATGAGTACACCACAGCGGTACCCAGTAAGTGCCAAGCCTAACCTCGGTCGGGTAGTGATGAGGAAGTTCAGGGCCCTGCTGGATATATATATATATATATATATATATATATATATATATATATATATATAAAACAAGGTAAGCAGTATGAAATGAAGCAGTATGATTAAAGTACTAACAGTCGATAAAGAATAAAGCACAAAAAGAATATAACTCAGTACACAGAGATAGCAATAGGGGGATCTACCAGGATATCGTCCCGAAGTCCCAAACATAAATGTGCGGGGGGATCTATCGGAATACCGATCCATAGTCCCAATGTAAATATCTAGTACAAGGGAATCTACCGGGTGCTGTCCCGTAGTTCCAAATATAAATGTGCAGGGGGAATCTACCAGAATACCAATCCGTTGTCCCAAAGTAAATATCCAAAACAGGGGAATCCACCGGGTGTTGTACCGTAGTCCCTAATATAAATGTGCAGGGGGATCTACCGGAATACCGATCCATAGTCCCAAAGTAAACATGTAGGGGGATCTACCGGAATATCGCCCGTAGTCCCAAAGTAAACACACAACAGTATCACGAAGAATATTCAATTTTATCCAATTTCGTACCAAGGAAACACAGATATTTCTATCCTAACATGCTGCACAGAATTCTAGTAAACAGTTTAAGCAAGTAGAACAATTAAGTCACTTAGGCATGCTTCCCTAAACTAGACAGTAGGCTTTAATTGAAGGTAGTGAACAACAAGGAAAAAAACATAATTATAGCTACTTAATGAAAACGGGATTTTTCAACAACTAGCACATGTACGCACTCGTCACCTCACGTACACGGTATTCATATATCAGCAATACCAAATCCTAAGGGGAGTTCCCTCACACAAGGTTAGGNCAAATCCTAAGGGGAGTTCCCCCACAAAAGGTTAGGCACGCCACTTACCTCAAACCAGCTCAAAATCAACCCGAAACCACGCTCTTGCCACGAGTATCCAACTCCGGGTGCCCAAATCTAATACAAATTAATTCATAATAGTAAATATAACTTCAAGTAGCTAATTCAACTAATAAATTCGATGACTAACACGACGAAATTAGGAAAATTCGCCAAAAACGTCCCCGGCCCACATCTCGGAATCGGTTAAAATTCACAAAACTAGAATCCCTTACACTCTCACGAGTTGATGCATACCAAATACATCAAAATCCGACCACAAACAACCCCTCAAATCCCTAAATCAAAGTGTCCAATTTCAAACCCTAAACCCCCAATTTTAACCACCATTTTCTATAAATTCCTTGTCAAATCAGTGAAATAACACAATATAAACGAGTTTTAATTCCAAAAATCTTACCTCCTCGAAGCTCCCTTGAATTCTCTCTCAGAAATCTCCCAAAAAGCATCAGTCCCGGATAAAAATGGTGAAATAGAGCTAAAAGTCGCGAAGGAACCCTTATATAGGTTCTGGCCTAGGGTTTCCGCACCTGTGGCCCCATTCCCGCTTCTGCGATACCGCTTTTGCGGTCTAACCAACCGCATATGCGGTTTTCACTTAATGCACTGGGACCGCACTTGCGCCCATCTACCCGCACTTGCGGTCCCGCAGGTGCGATAAAGCACCCGCACCTACGACTTCTAACTTTCCCTCATCTGGCCGCATCTGCGGCTGACCACAGGCTTCTGCGGTTCCGCACCTGCGGTCCCTTATCCGCAGGTGCGGTTATGACAGGAATTCAGCAGCTTCAGCTGCACACTCTAACTCCCAACTTCCCGTCAACCATCCGTAATCATCCCGAGGCCCCCGGGACCTCAACCAAAAGTACGAACAAGTCATATACCGCTATTCAAACTTGTACCAATCTTCGGAACACTCAAAATAACATCGAATCATCAAAACACCCTCGAATTCAAGCCTAAGGATTCCAAAACTTCCGAATTTTGCATTCGATCAAAAGGTCTATCAAACCTCGTCCGATTGACCTCAAATTTTGTACACACGTCCCAAATTACACAACAGACCTACTCCCACTTCCAGAATTCCATTCCGACCCCGATATCAAAATCTCACTATCGAACCGGAAACTGCAAAAATTCAACTTTCGGTATTTCAAGCCTAATTAAGCTACGGACCTCCAAAACACAATTTGAACAGGCCCCTAAGCCCGAAATCACCCAACGGAGCTAACGAAATCAACGGACTTCCATTCTGAGGCCGTCTTCACACTGCACCGACTGCAGGCCAAATTCTAAAGCTTAAGCTCTCATTTAGGGACTAAGTGTCCCAAAACACTCCGAAACTCCTAACGAATCCTCCCGAAAACTCAATATCAGAAATAAACATGGGGAAAGCAGTTAATAGGGGATCGGGGCATTAATTCTTAAAACGACCGATCGGGTCATTACATCCTCCCTCTCTTAAAGCATTTGTTCGTCCTCGAACGAGCATAGAGACATACCTGAAGTGGTGAAAAGATGAGGGTAACGGCTGCGCATATCCTGCTCGGTCTCCCAGGTCGCCTCCTTGACCGGCTAACCCCACCACTGAACCTTCACTGATGCAATGTTCTTTGACCTCAGCTTTCGAACCTACCTGTCCAATCTTGCCACTGGTTCCTCAACATAAGATAGATCCTTGTCCAATTGGACTGAACTGAAACCCAACACGTGTGATGGGTCACCGTGATACTTTCGGAGCTTCGCAACATGAAATACCGGAAGAACTCCTGCCAAGCTGGGAGGTAAGGCAAGCTCATAAGTAACCTCCCCAACACGTCGCAATACGTCAAAGGGCCAATAAACCCCAAACTCAATTTCCCCTTCTTCCCAAATCTCATAACGCCCTTCATAGGCGAATCCTGAAGCAAGACCCGCTCTCCAACCATATAGGAAACATCACGAACCTTCTGGTCCGCATAACTCTTCTGTCTGGAATGGGTTGTACGGAGTCTGTCCTGAATCACCTTAACCTTATCTATGGCATCCTGAACCAAGTCTATGATGAATAATCTAGCCTCACCCAGCTCAAACCAACCCACCGAGTATCTACACCGCCTACCATACAAAGCCTCATATGGTGCCATCTGAATGCTGGACTGATAACTGTTATTGTAGGAAAACTCCGCCAGTGGCAAGAAATGATCCCAAGAACCTCCAAATTCCATCACACACGCACGGAGCATATCCCCAAGAATTTGAATAGTGCGCTCGGACTATCCGTCCGTCTAGGGGTGAAACGTTGTGCTCAAATCCACCCGAGTACCCAACTCATTTTGTACGCCCCTCGAGAACCGTGATGTGAACTGAGTACCTCTGTCTGATATGATAGAAACTGGAATACCATGCAGACGAACAATCTCCCGGATATAAATCTTACCATTCGCTTCGAAGAATAGGTAGTATACATAGGAATGAAATGCGCGAACTTGGTCAGCCGATTCACAATCACCCAAATGGCATCGAACCTCTTCAAAGTCCATGGGAGTCCAACTACGAAGTCCATGGTGATCCGCTCCCACTTCCACTCCGAAATCTCTATCTGCTGAAGCAACCCTCCCGGTCTCTGGTGCTCATACTTTACCTGCTGACAGTTGAGGCACCGAGCTACAAACACAACTATATCCTTCTTCATCCGCCTCCACCAATAGTTCTGTCTCAAATCCTGGTACATCTTCGCTGCACCCGGATGGATGGAATACCGCGAACTATGGGCCCCCTCTAAAATTAAACCCGAAACCCATCAACATTGGGTACACATACCCGACCCTGCATCCCCAATACCCCATCATCATCAGTGGTTACATCTCTAGCATCACCACGCAGAACCTTGTCCTTGAGGACAAGCAAATGAGGGTCATCATACTGACGCTCTTCGATACGATCGAATAAGGAAGACCGAGAAATCACACAAGCTAGAACCCGACTGGGCTCCGAAAGATCCAATCTCACAAACTGGCTGGCTAAGGCCTGAACATACATCGTCATGGGCCTCTACGCTGCTGGTAGATAAGCCAAACTCCCTAAACTCCTCGTCTGGCGACTCAAAGCATCGGCCACCACATTGGCCTTGCCCGGGTGATACAAGATAGTGATATCATAGTCCTTCAGCAGCTCTAACCACCTCCTCTGGCGCAAATTATGGTCCTTCTACTTGAACAGATGCTGCAAACTCCGGTGATCCGTATAAATCTCACAAGGAACACCGTATAAATAATGACGCCAGATCATCAAAGCATGAACAATAGTAGCTAACTCGAGATCATGGACAGGATAATTCTTCTCATGTACCTTCAATTGTCTGGACGCATAGGCAATCACCCTACTGTCGATACTGCTCCAAGGCCAATCCTTGAGGCATCACAATAGACAGTATAAGACCCCGAACATGTAGGCAAATATCAATACTAGGGCTGTAGTCAAAGCTGTTTTGAGCTTCAGGAAGCTCGCCTCACACTCTTCCGTCCACTGGAACGGAGCACCCTTCTGGGTCAGCCTGGTCATAGGTGCTGCAATAGATGAAAACCCCTCAACAAATCGACGATAACAACCTACAAAGCCAAGAAAACTACGGATCTCTATAGCTGAGGATGGTCTGGGCCAACTCTGCACTGCTTCCACTTTCTTCGGATCCACCTTTATCCCACCACTGAATACTACGTGACCCAACAATTCCACAGAATCCAACTAAAACTCACATTTCAAGAACTTTGCATATAATTTATTTTCTCTCAAAGTCTGAAGCACTGTCCTCAGGTACTGCTCATGATCTTCCCGACTCCGGGAGTATACCAGAATATCATCAATAAAGACAATAACGAACGAGTCAAGATATGGTCGAAACACACTGTGCATCAAATGCATGAAGGTTGATGGGGCATTGGTCAGCCCAAATGACATAACAAGGAACTCGTAATGACCATACCGAATTCTGAAAGCAGTCTTCGAGATATCTGGCTCCCGAATCTTTAACTGATGGTAACCTGAATGCAAGTCAATCTTAGAAAACACTCATGCACCCTGTAGCTGGTCATACAAATCATCAATACGAGGCAAAGGATACCGGTTATTCACTGTAACTTTGTTCAACTAGAGATAATCAATGCACATACGCATAAAAGCATCCTTTTTCTTCACAAACAAGATATGAGCACCCCAAAGTGATACACTGGGCCAAATAAAACCCTTATCAAGAAATTCCTATAACTGATCCTTCAACTCCTTCAGCTGAGGAGGAGCCATATGGTACGGAGGAATAGAAATGGGTTGATTGCCCGACAACAGATCAATGCCAAAATCAATATCTCTATCGGGCGGCATGCCCGGAAGATCAGCTGGAAACACATCAGAGGAATCCCGTACTACCGGGGCTGAATCAACTATAGGGGTATCATACTGATATCTCACACATAAGCTAGATACGTGTCACACCCCTTCTCAACCATTCGTTGAGCCTTAAGAAAAGAAATAACTCTACTAGGGTGTGATCTAAAGTACCTATCCACTCTACTCGCGGTACACCTGGTATAGCCAGCGTCACGATTTGGGCGTGACAATCAATAATAGCATAATGGGGCGACAGCTAGTCCATGCCTAAAATAACATCAAAATCTACCATGCTGAGCAATAATAGATCGGCTCCGATCTCAAAATCACTAAGAGCAACCAAACACGACCAATAAACACGGTCCACAACAAGAGAATCTCCCACAGGAGTAGAAACATAAATAAGGAAACTCAAAGAATCCCGAGGTACGCCCAAATACGAGGCAAAATAAGAGGACACATAAGAATAAGTGGAGCGTGGATCGAATAGAACCGATGCATCTCTATGACAGACCAGGACTATACCTGTGATGACAAAATCGGAGGTGAGAGCCTCAGTACGGGTAGGAAGGGCATAATATATGGCTTGGCCTCCCTCTCTAGGGCGACCTCTACCTCCCCGACCTCCACCTCTAGCTTGCTGGGCAGGTGGGGTTGCAACTGGTGCTGAAATCATAGCCTGGGAACTCTACGGAGCACGCTGTGGCTGAGAAGTCTGTTGAAGTGCACCCCTCCCTAGTCTAGGACAATTCCTCACCACATGGTGTGTGTCGCCACACTCAAAACAACCTCGCTACTGACGTGGCTGTGGGAACTGTGCGATACGGATACTCTGAGACCCCTGAACACCCGAAACAATGTGCGAAGCCTGAAACGCAAAATGAACTGGCTGGCCCACAAAACCTCTACCGTGCCGTACCCTGCCTCCAAAATAAGGACCAGTGGATCTCTCCGATCTACGAGGTCTCCTCGCCTCCCTGTACTCTCTCTCCTGACCTCGTTTGTCCTCCCTCTCCCGGATCCACCTATCCTCTACTCGGCGAGCGATCCTTACCACCTGCTGAAATGGGACCACAAGCTATGTCGCCATGACACCTGGAACCTGACCAATGTGAACTCGCTGCTCTGGAGTTGGGGCGGCGGGAGTCTAGGTCCCTCCCATGATTTGTGAAGTAGTTGGTACAACCCAAAGCAACCCCGCCTGAACCAATGTACTAAACATGCTCGGGAACTGTGCTAAGGTCTCCTGAAGTGCTGGAGTAGTAGTAGTAGGCGTCTCAGGTGCCTGCACTCTGACTGGAGCTACTGGTGGCTCCTTTGTTGCAGCTCGCTCGGGTGTTCTGGCTGCACCACGTGTGCGTCCTCGGCCTCTACCCCGGCCCCGACCTCTGGCGGCTCTAGCAGGGGGCGCAAGTGCCTGGTCATCTCCGGTAGCACGTGTCATCACCATCTGTGAGAGAATGGAAGATAGAGTTTTAGAATTATGATGTCAAAAATCTCGCACGACAAGGAAATCAAATGAAGTGGAATTTTCCTAACAGTTACATAGCCTCTCGTAGATAAGTATAGACGTCTCCGTACCGATCTGCGAGACTCTAATAAACCAGCTTGTGATTCATGACTCCTATGAACCTAGAGCTCTGATACAAACTTGTAACGACCCAAGTTCTCCCCCCATGAATTGTCGTGACGGCACCTAGTCCCTACGACTAGGTAAGCCTTATAATTTGCGGAAAAAGGAAAACAAAATATGAAACTAGCAAAAATACGAGTAATATAATAGAGAAGTTTAAGAATGCCGCTCGGCATATACAATTTCACCCCTCTCAGACTGAACACAAGGCACTCCCAAAACCCGGAATCTCATGAAATCACAAGCTATGGAAAACTACATAGTGTTCTAACTCCAGAATGTTTAATCAAAAGTAAATACGGGAAGTCTAAAGTTAAAGGGAAGAATAGAGAGGGAGTCCTGTATCTGCGGACGCGGCAGATATACCTCGAAGTCTCTGATATCGATTGCCTCACTGATAGAACAGCTGAGCAATAGAACCTGGATCTGCACAAGAAAAACATGTGCAGCAAAGGGCATGAGTAAACCATAGCGGTACCCAGTAAGTGCCAAGCCTAACCTCAGTCGGGTAGTGACGAGGAAGGTCAGGGCCCTGCTCGTTATATATACATAATAAGGTAAGTAGTATGATTAAAGTAATAACAGTAGATTAAGAATAAAGCACAGAAAGAATATAACTCAGTACACAGAGATAGCAACAGGGGGATCTACCAGGAAATCGTCCCGAAGTCCCTAACGTAAATGTGCAGGGGATCTATCGGAATACCGATTCGTAGTCCCAAAGTAAATATCCAGTACAGGGGAATCTACCGGGTGTTGTCCCGTAGTTCCAAATATAAATGTGCAGGGGGATCTACCGGAATACCGATCCGTAGTCCCAAAGTAAATATCCAGTACAGGGGAATCTACTGAGTGTTGTCCCGTAGTCCCAAATATAAATGTGCAGGGGGATCTACCGGAATACCGATCCGTAGTAACAAAGTAAACATGCAGGGGAATCTATCGGAATATTGCCGTAGTCCCAAAGTAAAAACACAACAGTATCACGAAGGAAACACAGATATTTCTATCCAAAGAAACACAGATATTTTATCAAATTTCGTACCAAGGAAACACAGATATTTCAACAGTATCACGAAAGAAACACAGATATTTTATCCAATTTCGTACCAAGGAAACACAGATATTTCTATCCTTACATGCTGCACAGAATTCAAGTAAACAGTTTAAGCAAGTAGAACAATTAAGTCACTTAGGCATGCTTCCCTAAACTAGACAGTAGGCTTTAATTGCAAGTAGTGAACAACAAGGAAGAAAACATAATTATAGCTACTTAATGAAAATGGAATTTTTCAATAATTAGCACATGCACGCACTCGTCATGTCACGTACACGGCATTCATATATCAATAATACCAAATCCTAAGAGAAGTTCCCCCACATAAGGTTAGGCAAGCACTTACCTCAAACCATCTCAAAATCAACCCGAAACCACGCTATTGTCACGAGTATCAAACTCCGGGTGGCCCAAATCTAATCAAATTAATTTCATAATGTAAATATAACTTCAAGTAGCTAATTCAACTAATAAATTCGAAGCTAACACGCGAAATTAGGAAAATTGCCCAAAAAGTCCCCCGGGCCCAAACATAAATGTGCGGGGGGATCTATCGGAATACCGATCCGTAGTCCCAATGTAAATATCTAGTACAAGGGAATCTACCAGGTGCTGTCCCGTAGTTCCAAATATAAATGTGCAGGGGGAATCTACCGGAATACCGATCCGTTATCCCAAAGTAAATATCCAAAACAGGGGAATCCACCGGGTGTTGTACCGTAGTCCCTAATATAAATGTGCAGGGGGATCTACCGGAATACCGATCCATAGTCCCAAAGTAAACATGTAGAGGGATCTACCGGAATATCGCCCGTAGTCCCAAAGTAAACACACAACAGTATCACGAAGAATATTCAATTTTATCCAATTTCGTACCAAGGAAACACATATATTTCTATCCTAACATGCTGCACAGAATTCTAGTAAACAGTTTAAGCAAGTAGAACAATTAAGTCACTTAGGCATGCTTCCCTAAACTAGACAGTAGGCTTTAATTGAAGGTAGTGAACAACAAGGAAAAAAACATAATTATAGCTACTTAATGAAAACGGGATTTTTCAACAACTAGCACATGTACGCACTCGTCACCTCACGTACACGGCATTCATATATCAGCAATACCAAATCCTAAGGGGAGTTCCCTCACACAAGGTTAGGCAAGCCACTTACCTCAAACCAGCTCAAAATCAACCCGAAACCACGCTCTTGCCACGAGTATCCAACTCCGGGTGGCCCAAATCTAATCAAATTAATTTCATAATGTAAATATAACTTCAAGTAGCTAATTCAACTAATAAATTCGATGCTAACACGCGAAATTAGGAAAATTGCCCAAAAAGTCCCCCGGGCCCACATCTCGGAATCGGTTAAAATTCACAAAACTAGAATCCCTTACACTCTCACGAGTTGATGCATACCAAATACATCAAAATCCGACCACAAACAACCCCTCAAATCCCTAAATCAAAGTGTCCAATTTCAAACCCTAAACCCCCAATTTTAACCACCATTTTCTATAAATTCCTTGTCAAATCAGTGAAATAACACAATATAAACGAGTTTTAATTCCAAAAATCTTACCTCCTCGAAGCTCCCTTCAATTCTCTCTCAGAAATCTCCCAAAAAGCTTCAATCTCGGATAAAAATGGTGAAATAGAGCTCAAAATCGCGAAGGAACCCTTATATAGGTTCTGGCCTAGGGTTTCCGCACCTGCGGCCCCATTCTCGCTTCTGCGGTACCGCTTCTGCGGTCTAACAAACTGCATATGCGGTTTTCGCTTAATTCACTAGGACCGCACATGCGCCCATCTACCCGCACCTGCGGTCCCGCAGGTGTGATAAAGCACCCGCACCTGCGACATATGACTTTCTCACATCTGGCCATATCTGCGGTTGACCATATGCTTCTGCGGATCCGCACCTGCGGTCCCTTATCCGCAGGTGTGGTTATGACAGGAATTCAGCAGCTTCAGCTGCACACTCTAACTCCCAACTTCCCGTCAACCATTCGGAATAATCCCGAGGCCCCCGGGACTTCAACCAAAAGTACGAACAAGTCAAATACCGCTATTCAAACTTGTACCAATCTTCGGAACACTCAAAACAACATCGAATCTTCAAAACACCCTCAGATTCAAGCCTAAGGATTCCAAAACTTCTGAATTCCGCATTCGATCAAAAAGTCTATCAAAGCTCGTCCGAATGACCTGAAATTTTGTGCACACATCCCAAATTACACAACGGACCTACTCCAACTTCCAGAATTCCATTCCGACCCTGATATGAATATCTCACCGGAAACTTCAAAAATTCGACTTTCGGCATTTCAGGCCTAATTAAGCTACGGACCTCTAAAACACAATCCGAACACGTCCCTAAGCCTGAAATCACCCAACGGAGCTAACAGAATCAACGGAATTCTATTCTGAGGCCGTCCTCACACTACACCGACTAGGGGCAAAATTCTAAAGCTTAAGCTCTCATTTAGGGACTAAGTGCCCCAAAACACTCTGAAACTCCACACGAATCCTCCTGGCAACTCACAATAGCAGAAATAAACATCGGGAAAGCAGTTAATAGGGGATCAGGGCGTCAATTCTTAAAACAACCGGCAGGGTCGTTACATACGTATCTAGTGCTATCTTATGTTTAACCATATTTTGTGATTAATTTATCAAATTGAGAAATTACTTCAACACTACGTGATGAGATATGGTAAGCTGTTATAAATATACGCAGTGCTTACCGTGCATGATTATATATTTCTCCAAGCACAAACTTTAAGATTGATTTAGTAATTGCATTACTTAATGAACATTTATGAGTTTGCAGCACTACACCGAAAGAGACTTTTAGTGGCAATGAAATTTTCTTATAGAGGAAAATGATTAAATACCGTTGGATCCAAAGACGCTAAAGGCTATAGCGACATTTATGCCTATAATGACCTGACCGGTTGTTTTATGTATTTAAGTCTTGTTTCCTCTTTTAAGGCTTTTTCCTATGTGTATTTGTGGTTTTATGACTTGCGGGGGTGGTTGATTTTCATGTCGGGAATGTTTTGAAATGATTAGGATCCGCTAGTTCTTGGTTTAGAAGCTTAAGTTGAAAATGTTGATCGAGGGTTGAATTTTGGTGAAAACGATCCTGAAACAGTATTTTGATGGTTCCAATAGATTCTTATGGTGATTTTGGACATAGGAATAAGGCTGAAATTGAATTTGGTGGTTCCTAAGTTGTTTTGGCTTGTTTTGCTGAAAGTTGACAATTTGAAAGTTTAAAAATATCCTAAGTTTGACCATAGGTTGGCTTTACAACTTCGGGCATGGATTTTTGTTACATAACTTGGAATAGGTATGTTTTGTTATTTGGAGCTTGTCAACAAAGTTTGGTGTCATTCCAAGTTGGTTTGATAGGAATCGGACACATGATTATGTTTCTAGAGATTCTTGAGTTCAGTGTAATTTTCTATTTGTTTTGGTGTCCGATTTATGGTCCGATGTTATAATGGTATTTTTATCATGCAAGCGAGTTCGTATGATATTTTTAGACTTGTGTGGATATTTGATGTGGAGCCCCGCGGTCTCGGGCGAGTTTTAGACGTGTTTTGGATTGGTTCGAACTTGTTTCAGGTTATTGGTGTGTTGGTGTTGCAGTTATCACAAATTGCAAGCACTAGCATTGCAATTGCGAAGAGGGAAAATAAGGATCATATTTCGCAAATGGGACGCCCTTATCGCATTTGCGAAGTTAGTGTTAAGTATGGTCGCTTTTGGTCGCTTTTGCGAAGTAGGCTGCAATTGTAATTGCGAAGCCTTTATCATAATTGCGACATATGTGTGGCTGTTAGGGTTCACTTTTGCAAACCATGTGCCGCAATTGCGAACCCCTTGTCACATTTGCGACATCCGCAGTTGAACAAAAGGTTGGAATTTCGGGACTTAACTTTATTTATCACCTTTTTGAGCCCTAGATTAGGTGGGATGTGATTTTGAGGAGAGATTTTCATACCAAATTATTGGGTAAGTGATTTTGATCCATTTTTTATTACACAATAATATAACATGACTGTTTATGAAAATTAACGTCAAAATCATGAGAATTATATATAATTTTTGGAAAATTTTGATTATGTTTTGAAAAATGAATATTTGAGATTTTAGAGTCATATTGGACTCAGATTTGAAAACAAAACACATATATGGTGTCACAACCCCAAAATCCCGCCTTAGGAATCATGAAGGCACCTTGTCCCTGGGAATAGGTAAGCCTAACACATGCTGAAAATTAACGGAATTCAACTAACTTAACTACAAAACATTTGTTAATAACTTATATAACATACCTGAACCAATATCAGTCATACAATCCTAAAATCGGGCAGTACAAGTCGTAAGGTTTTTTAAGAGTAACTAGGAATATCAAGTACATCACTTTCATGACCCAATTCCCACTATAGGCCGTGATGGTACCCAGCGCCGCTATTAGGCAAGCCAACGGTGAACTATCAACTTAATTATTCATTGTATTACTTTTGAAATCATGAATTTTTATTAATAAAGAAATCTATGCATTAAAAATCATGGGTACATACAATTTAGTAAAATATAAAATGGAACTGAGACAATATTAGGCAAAACCACAAACAATTAGTAGAACATCCCAAAACCCAGTGTCACAAGTGCATGAGCTTCTATTAAGAAGCATTATAATTATACAACATCTGTCGGGAATATAAGATAGACAAGATAAAGTAAATAAATATGATGGGGACTCTATGTGCTGCAGATCATAACATGGAATACAACTCACCATAAAGTCCCCTCGGCAACTACGCCTACGTGCCCAAATGACCTTCAGAAATATACCTGCAGAATAAGTGCAGAAGTGTTGCATGAATACGTAATTCAACGCGTACCGAGTAAGTATCTAGCCTAACCTCGGAGAAATATTGACGAGGGGTCGACTTCAACACTTATTAGTGGTCCTATAAATCATGTATAAAAATGGTAGTAGATAGGTACGAAACACGGCAAGTAAGAATAGTGAAAACGGGTATAAGTACATAATACGATCCTCAACTGAGTAGTAAACACAAAGTCCCCATATATCGGATACTACCTCGAAAGGAATACATAATGGTTAACACCAGGTAAAAGGTCACGTCTCAAATCAAGAAAACTCATGGGTACATTGACTTCTTATCAAACATTACGCACGATTCTGCCGAGGCGAGCGGCCTGATCCTATAAGAGTGTTTCATAGAACTGCTGAGGCGAACAGTCCGATCCCATAAGAGTGTATTACAATAATCATGCCGAGGCAAACGACTCGATCCCATAAGAATATGATAAATAATACTGCTAAGGCGAACAGCCCGATCCCATAAGAGTACTACTAAGGCGTTCAACCTGATCCCATTAGAATATGAAAATTTAACGAGTCCTTGACCCCATTCACGAAATATACATGTGAGTTATGAATTTCAAGAAAAACACCTATGAATACAGGCAACGCGGGAGAAATCCTACAATTCTCACGGCTAATCAAGCAGCTCGTCAAGTATCTAAAATAGCAAGTCCATTACTCAACACGAGTCTAGTCTCAAGTTGTAATATGTATTAAAGCACTTCAACGGGCAAGAAGAACTCAAATAGTATAATTAAAGCATGGAGTGAGCCTAGGGCTACCCGGACATAATCAGGAATTCTCGCATACATATGGACACTCGTCACCTCATACGTGCGTAGCTCCAATAATATGTAGCACATTACAAATATGATACCTACAGGGTAAATTCCCCCTCATAAGGTTAGATAGGAGATTTACCTCGCTTCGAAATCTGATAACCGGCTCCAATGCCTCTCTAACATCTCAAACCAAGGCCCAAATGATCCGAAACTAATCAAACAGCGTGCAAACAAATCAAAATATACTCCATGACACATCTCTTAGTAGTCTTTTATTCCACCAAATTACACGAATGGCCATAGTTTTTGAAGAAATAAAATATTCAAAACATAGCCATATTTTACAAGTCTTTCTCAACTTTGTAGATATAAACATTTCAAAAAAATTTCATAAGGCATAAACTTTATAAGAACATTTAACCTATTTTCCAAAGTGCATATACCTTCTTTCAAAATGGTAGATTTTAAACAAGACTTAGGATAATTTGCAGACTTTAAGCACTTAATTAAGTAGAATGTAGATCATTGAACCTAGTGTAAGTTCTAAGGAGCTATCTCAGGTAGATTTTAGGGGGTGCCTAATACCTTCCCCTTAGAAGAACAAGAACCCTTACCCAAATTTCACTGGTTAGTAGACTAATAGGATAATAATCAAATATAAACAAGTAAGTACCCTAATATACCTTAAAATATTAGGTGGCGACTCTCTTTTCTCAAATAAAAATAAGAAGAACCACTAGTTAAATTTTTTCTCTACCTATGCAAAATAGGGTTTATCATTAAAGTGTTGGGAAGGTTTGGAACAAGGTTCTAGTTGATATAAGTTTGTTTACCGGTACCGAGTTTGATGATGGAAAGCTACTATGGCCGGTGGTATTGCTACAGGCTTATGGGTGATATATTACATTGTGTGGTTATACGTTGTGGATGTATACATGAGCTGTTGTAGCCGGTTGAGGTTGATACAATGTTTTTATGTGGGATTTAGGTCTATGGGGGATGATCGGATGTCGAAATTTGGTTCTAAGGCTTATCAGCATGGGTGAAAGTAATAATTTTCGACCGAGATGGTTTTGTCAAGCTTATGTGGATTTGGGTGTTATGGGATCACCAGTGTGAATGTGTATTGTGAGCTTATTCAGTGATTTGATGACTTCAGAACGGTTCTTGGCATGCTCGAGGACGAATATTTGGTTAATAGGGGGAGAATATAACAAACCGACCTGTCATTTTAAGTTGTAGCATTATATTCGGTGGTTTGAGATCTTGAGTAGCTTCAAATTTTGTATTATGACTTGTGTCTAGGGTCAGTTTCGGTCCTTGAGCGATTCAGGATTGATTTGGATAATGATTCTCATATTAGATGCTTTAAGTTGGAAGAGTTGACCAAATTTGACTATTTGATCTTGGATCAGAGTTCTGATGGTTCCGATAGGTCCGAATGGTAATTTTGGACTTAGGCGTATGTTCGAAAGGTGATTCAGAGGCTCCTAGATTGTTTCGGCTTAAATTGACGAAAGTTGGATAATGAAGGTTTAGAAGGTTGATAGGTTTGACTGAGAGTTAACTTTGTTGATATCGGGCTTGAATTGTGGTTCAGGGAGTTGTTATAGGTCCGTTGTGTCATTTGAGACTTGCATGCAAAATTTGAGGTTATTCCGAGTTGATTTGATATAGTTCGTTGTGAGTTTTAGAAATTTAAAGTTCATTAGTTCATTAGGCTTGAATTGAGGTGTGATTTGTAGTTTTGATGTTGGTTGGTGTGATTTGAGACCTCTAGTAGGTACGCGTTATGTTATGGGAACTTTTGGTATGATTGGACGGGGTCTTGGTGGCCCCGGGGGCCCCGGGTGTGTTTCGGATTTGTTGCGGATCATTTTTTAACCTTGTTGAATTGTTGTGGATTCTGAGCACTGATGCCTTCGCACCTGCGGAGAAGGGGCCGCAGATGCGGCCAGAGAGCACATGTGCGGACATTGATTAGCGAAGGCAGGGACTGTAGATGCGGTTATCTGGTCGCAGAAGCGAAAACACACATGTGGTGATGGACCGCAGAAGCGGTTTGTGGACCATAGATGCGGTGGGTCGGCAGTTGCTAGGAAGTCGCACATGCGAGACTTTTCCAATAGAAGCGGCTGTTGGAGATCCGACTAAGTGATTGCAAAAGTGGATTCACTGACAGATTGTATATAGTTCAAGGGTTTGTTCATTTTTATCACATTTTGAGTTGTAGTGCTCGATTTTGGGCGATTTAGGAGGGGATTTTTATGATTTGGATTGCGGTATGTATTTTTTACTCTGATTTGGTTATATTTCATGATTCGTTCCTTATTTTTAGGATTTAATAGATATTAGATTTGAATTGGAGAAATTGAGGATTTTAGTAAAAATGTTTCTAAAATATAAACTGATGATTTGAAGGCCAATTTAAGTCGGGATTGGATGACTTTGGTATGGTTGGACTCGTATCAAAATGGTGTTCGGATTTTATGAGTTTTATCGGGTTCTGAGGTGTGGGCCCGGGGTTGACTTTTTATTCTTGTTCAAGATCGAAACTTTATTATCCGGAATTATTTTCTATGGCTTTTATTTATGATATTAAGTAATTATGGCTAGATTCGAGCTGTCTGGAGGTCGTTTCATGCGGGAAGGGCTTCTTAGAGTATTGATTCAATTTCGTTGAGGTAAGTATCTTGTCTAACTTTGTGTGGGGGTAAACTACCCCGTAGGATTTGGTCTAATTGTATTATTTGTGCTATGTGAAAGACATGTACACGAGGTGATGAGTGTGTACACGGGCTTATATATTGTAATTGACCGATTTAGACTCCTAGTCTGTTAATATACTTTCAATTGAAGTTATTGTTATATGAAATATATTTCATTGTTGAGTTATCTCTGTTTCATCGTGAAGTTGTTGAAATTATTGTACACACTGTTGTTGAGCTGTGGGCTTTACTATATTGTAATATCAGTATTATTGTTTTAGCAATATTGTGGTATATGTGGACTTGTGGTGTGGATCGATTGCTGTTATGCGGAGTATAAGGGTGATATTTTACTTTGTTGATTGTACGGAGTGATACGGGTGGCTATTGATATATTGTATAGACGGAGTGATAAGGGTGGCTATTGATATACTGTCTAGGTAGAGTCATACGGGTAGCTATTATATTATTGTCAGGGTGGAGCGATACGGGTGGCTACTGATATATTGGCTAGGCGGAGTGATATGGGTGGCTATTATGATATTGTTGATGCTGTGAGATAAGGGTGGTTATGTGGGGATGATATGTGATGGCCTGAGGATGTGTTATTGATGAAAAAAGGGGTATTCGTGCTTGTTCTCATGACTTCCTTGTGTGAGTCATGCATAGTACGTGATATGTTGTTTTGTTCCTAATGTGCCACTCGTTGTCTATGATATTACTTGATGTTTTGAGCTGTGATAGTACACTTGCACATGCATACATCGTAACATGTCATTTATACCAATCCAAAAGGATGAAACTTGATGTTCATTGATCACGTACGTGTATTCTTGTATATTTGTTTCCTCTGGGATATGGTTTGGACTGCTAGCCTGTGACCACGCTGGGCGGATTGTGATATTGAGCTCGTGACCATGCAGGACAGATTGTGGCACTGAGCTCGTGACCACGCTGGGCGGATTGTGATTTTTGCACGTAAGTTGTTCGTGCTGTTATGACTTATGTTGTGGCACGACGTCTTGGCCGTGCGAGGGTAATTGATAATGTGGGCACGATGTGTCATCCGTATAAGATTCATTGGTTTGTGACTTGAGAAGATTGTTTAATATATACTACGTGATACAATATGGTAAGCTATTATAAATATATAGTGCTGACCGTTGCATGACTAAATTTATTCTAATCAGAAAGAAAACATTGAGATTTATTTGGCAATTGCTCTATTTAATTTTTTTTCTCGATTTGCTTTAATGAACATTCACAAATTTGTGATACTTTAACACTGTTGTATAGTATGGTGAGTATACATTAGCAATTTAATTAAAGAAATTACTAATTTTTAAATAAGGTAAGTAACATTATAATTGAGGAGATTACTTGAATGGCACCCGATTCGATTACCTTGATAGAAAGGATGCCGTGCCACAATTACCTTGTATTTCATAATATAGCTCATAAAAAGTTTTGTTTTTATTACACTACTAAAAATTGATGCTAAACTGATATGCAGATTTCATAAATTTTCTACCATAAAAGGTAAATACATAAAAGATTGTATAGCTTAAATTGGGATAATATTTATGTTTCAACATATACAACTAAATTATTACCTCAATAAAAGTGTGGAACACCCAATTTTGCCAATTATACACTTCGACACTGTTGTATAGTATGGTGAGTATAATTAGCAATATACTATTTTTTTAAACAAGGTGAGTAACATTATAATTAAAGAAATTACTTAAATGGCACCCGATTCGATTACCTTGCTAGAAAGGATGTCGTGCCACAATTACACTTATTTTTATGTTATTACCATGTCTGGATTTTCTATTTATGTCCTAAAAGTAGGTCATTGAAAGATATATAGCTACCCTCCCAAGCCTCCATATATACTTTATTTTATACCTTTAAACTTCCACAGTTGGAATAGAAAGTGTATTTTAGGTCTTCCCTGAAAAATGGTTAATGAGCATAGAAGATCAGTTGTTCTTCAAGAAAGGATGGAAACTTTGTTTAAGAAAGCAGAAGAGCTATCTGTTCTATGTGATGTAGAAATTGGTATTATTGTTTTCAGCCCTGATAAAAAAAATGTTGTATATGAGTGGCCATCAAGAGATAAATTTAAACAGCTCTTGATGAGATATTTAGATAAACCACTGGTAGAGAGGCTTAAGAAGTTGACAACATTTGCAAATGAAGATAGTGTTATATGCATTTCCAGATGCAAAAATTGTATGAATACCTAGTTGTGGATTTTCAGATGCAAATCGAGCAGATTATTTTCTTCAAAAAAGAGATCGAGTGGAAGATCGAGTGCTATAGCATATATAAAACATTGGCATTTATTGTACCTAACATGTATAATAAACATCCTACATAACATTTAAATGTATCTTAAAACTACAACATTATCTTGTGATAATCTCAGTGCACTTTAATTGACTACTAATCCAGTTATACATACTAGAACTTATTAAGCATGTTGAGCTCGATTATTATTTTTTATTAAAAGAAAAAAGAGGTTGCTCGAGGTCATTGTTTTTACTCATTTGGTCAACACAACATTAATGAACTAGCTTATATTCACAAATTAGTGGGAAAGAAGTGTGAGTTAATTCAAAGTAGAACAACCACTGTAAACTTGTGATACTTAGTGGAAGAATGAAGCAACCGTGTTCCTCCTCTCATGCTCTAATAATTCAAAAATATATTTGGTTACTCCACCTTTAAAAGCCAAGTAAATTAACTAATAAGGGAAAAAATGATTGCTTATGTGGGGAACTTGTCACGACCCCAATTTCCCTCCGTAAGATGTCGTGATAGCACCTAGTCTTAAAGACTAGGTAAGCCTAACACTTACTGAATTAATGGCAAAATTCAACCAACAACTATTAAATATGAAACAAAAATTTCTATACAAAGCCAACAATCCCAAAATCGGTAGTACAAGTCACAAGCTCTACTGAATTCACTAAGAAAAATCTCTAAGCACAATGGTTCCGTAATAGAATTAAAATGTACAAAGATAAGTTCCGAAGGTGACTCGAAGGCTTGTGAACGCGATGGCAGGCTCTGAAGTCTCTGCAGCAATGTTCGGCCAGCTATCTAACAATCAACAGACTCCGAGTACCTGGATCTGCACAAAAATGTGCAGAAGTGTAGTATGTATACACCACGGTCGGTACCCAGTAAGTATCAAGACTAACCTCGGTAGAGTAGTGACGAGGTACAGTCAAGACACTAACTAGACAAAATTACTTGTGCAGTATAGAAGTATAAAGCTAATAATGGAAAGCAGAAATCTGTAAATGGCAACAAGAACTGACAAGTGATATAAATAGTAAAGCAATAGAACACCGTAAAGAATTGCTCAAACCAAATAAGAAACACAAAGGACAGCCAATTAATCAAGTTGTTCTTCACCATTTTCACAACAAAATTTTTCTATGATACCTCATCTCATAGTCTCAAATCACGGGTCTCAACCCACCATCACATACTCACGGCACCTCGTGCTGACATCTCGAATCACAATCGCACGGACAACTCACGTGCCAAAAATCACTATCTGCCAGGCATAGTCACAGGCTCACAATCACAATCCGCTCGGTACGGTCACATGCTCAATAGCAACATGAAAAACGGATAATAGAAGAACACATGGGCATGATTAATAAATGTCAAGTTTCATACTTGAGCTAGCTAGTACAAGTGGCATACTATGGTGTATGCTTGTGCGAGTGTACTACTGCAACCTAAGTCACCAAGTAATATCAAAGATATCGAGTAGTTCAACGAAGCAACAAAATAAGTCACGCAAGGTGTATGACAAATACAAGGGAAAACACACCATCACACGAAAATTACCAACACAATGTCTCCAAACCATCACACATCATTCCTGACATTGCCACCCTTGTCTCTCCGAAAGCCACCCATATAACTCCGCTCTGACAATATCATTAGCCACCCTTATCTCTCTGAAAGCCACCCGTATCATTCCGTGTAATAGCCACCCTTATCACTCCATGTTATAGCCATCTTTATCACTCCGCCTGTACAATAACACAATAGCCACCCGTATCACTCCGTACATTCAACAACAGTGAGATACCACCCTTATGCCCCGTATAACAACAACGGTGAAATGCCACCCTTACACTCCGCATAACAACAACCAAAATCACACAATAATTCACAAATGCTAACATCACAATAACATGATGTATCAACTCGTAACACAAGTGCCCATAAGCCACAACCTCTCTAAAGATCCAATAATATCAATATTTCTACAATAAATAGCCCACGACTCAAACACAATGTTTATAAAATTAACAAAAAGAACTGGAAAGTAACTCAACAAGGAACAACATCTCATTTAAACACAACTTCAATTAAAATAGATTAATGACTCTCGATACTTCAATTCCAATTAATTGTTTAAGGCTAAACTCAATAGTGAAAGTATCTTCATGACATGGCAACTCCGGATTCTAGTGTTTGAATTAAGCTAAAAATGAAAGAGATGACACGAACTGGCACTACGTCTAAAGGCATGAGAATAAACCGGCAACAAGGGATATCATGTAACAATAATCTCAACGAAGAGAAACTCAACAATATAAGAAATCATGTAATGGTAAAAGTGGTAACAACTCCAAATAAAGCATATAAGAGTAAACTCGGCAAGTAAAGAATATGACATTTAACGACAACTTCAAATAAAGCATGTGATAGTAGACATGACGAATAAAAGATATAACATGTGCTAACAATTCCAAATAAGTACCTAAAGTCTGCCTAAGAGTCTAGACTAGTAAATTTCTATAATTAACCCCAAGTACGTACTCGTCACCTCGTGTACAGGGCTTGCACATAACACAGTTAGCAAAAACGACTCAAATCCTAAAGGGTAGTTCCCCCAAACAAAGTTAGTCAAGATACTTACCTCAAGGGAGCTAAACCGATACTCTAAAATGATCTTCTCATGTGACAATCTCTGGACGGCTCAAATCTAGCCAAAACAACTTAATATCATAAATAAAAACCATAGGAAATAATTCCGGCTAATAAAGTTTCGATCTTTAATTAATACTAAAAAGTCTACCCAAAAGTCAACCCCGGGCCAGGCCCTCGAAAACTGATAAAATTCATAAAATCCAAAAATCCATTCAGATACGGTCCAACCATACCAAAATTATCAAATTCCGATAACAAATCGTCCTTCAAATCCTCATTTTACATTTTTGAAAGATTTTACAAAAATTCCCGTTTCCTCTCATTCAATTCACTAATTTAATAATAGAAATGATTACGGAATCATGAAATATAATCAATACCGGATAAATAGTACTTACCCCAATCAAAAACGTGAAAGAACCCCTCAAAAATTGCTCAAATCTGAGGTCTACAACTCAAGATATAATAAAAATGTCCAAACCCTCGACTTAAATACATTCTGCCCAGAGATCCCGCTTTTGCAGTCAAAAGGTCGCTTTTGCGGCAAAAAATCCACTTATGCGGAATTACCCTACCTGAGCCAAATGTCTCTTTTGCTCAATGTTCCGCTTTTGCGCTTTTACGCTCAGTGTTCCGCTTTTGCTGCTGCACAGTGCGTCCAAACATCCACTTTTACAGTCTTCTTCAATCTAGCCCAACTTCGTCTTCTGCGCTATTTTCCTACGCACCTGCGAGCAATGCACCTGTTCCCAGTGGTCCACACTTGTGACCACACCAGATCTCTGCACAAAGTAAACTTTGAGATTGATTTAGTAATTGCATTACTTAGTGAGCATTTTTGAGTTTGCAGCATTACGGTGAATAAGACTTTTAGTGGAAATGAAATTTTCTTTTAGCGGCAAATGATTAAATACCGGCAACTGATTAAATACTATTGGATCCAAAGACGCTAAAGTCTATCACGACATTTATGCCTGTAACGGCCCGACCGATTATTTTATGTATTTAAGTCTCGTTTCATCTCTTAAATCTTTTCCTATGTGTATTTGTGATTTTATGGCTTGCGGGGATAGTTGGTTTCGTTTCGAGGAAGTTTTGAAATGATTAGGATCCATTATTTTTTAGTTTAGAAGCTTAAGCTGAAAATATTAACCGACGGTTGAATTTTGGTGAAAACGATCTGGAAACGATATTTTAATGGTTCCAATAGATTCGTATGGTGATTTTGGACTTAGGAATATGCCCGAAATTGAATTCGGAGGTTCCTAGGTTGTTTTGGCTTTTTTTGCCGAGAATCTACAATTTTAAAGTTTAGAAATATCCTAAGTTTGACCATAACTTTATAACTTCGGGCATAGATTTTAGTTACGTAACTTGGAATAGGTCTGTTTTGTTATTTGAAACTTGTCTGCAAAGTTTGGTGTCATTCGGAGTTGGTCTGATAGGAATCGAACACATGGTTATATTTCTAGCGATTCTTGAGTTCATTAAAATTATTTGTTTTGGTGTCCGGTTCATGGTCCGGATATTATTATGGTATTTTCATCATGCGGGCGAGTTCGTATGATATTTTTAGACTTGTGTGGATGTTTGATGTGGAGCACCGGGGTCTCGGGTGAGTTTTAGACGTGTTTTCGATTTTTTCGAACTTGTTTCAGGTCACTGGTGTGTTGATGCTGCAGTTATCGCAATTGCGAGCACCAGCATCGCAATTGAGAAGATTGTAGGGGAGGTTCAGATTTCGCAAATGCGACGCCCTTATCGCATTTGCGAAGTTAGTGTTGAGTTGGGTCAGGTTGCATTTGCGATCATTTGGTCACTTTTGCGAAGTAGGCTGCAATTGTAATTGTGAAGCCTTTGTCGTAATTGCTGTTGATACCCAATTTCTCCCTCATATATTTTTAAAATGCCTAGGCAAAATACATAAGTTACCACCTGACCTATGACCAAAATCCCCCTTACACACTTTTTGTGGACGATAATAACATTACACACGCAACCTTTCTAAAGTGTATCTAGTACACACCACATTTGACAGATGGCGCGCGCGTGTTTTACACGTAAAAGAGGCGGGTGAATGTAAAAGTTTTGGGTCTTAATCATTACTTAAATGCCATATGTCTAGCCTTTTTTCCTTTTACACTTTTTTTGAGTCAATTCTTATTTTTTTCTATTTTTAGTTATTTCATCTCCAAATAATTTGATCCCTTTTCCACACCCCACCCGTTTTCCTCTTCCCTTGGCCACCCACTTTGTCTTCTCCTTATATTAAACTCTAAAACACAACAATAATTGTAGAGCAAGATGCAAGTTCTAAATTATTAGTCATCTCCTTCAAGATTTAACTTTTTCAGATCTGCTAATGAAATCAATGATTGGTTTCTTTATTTGTTTCTATAATTTTATTTTTCAGATCTGTTGATTCTTTCTTTAACTTCAAAAATCTTTTTTTTTAATTGAATGGGTGTGAAAACTGAAAAAGGGGGTTATAGTGTTTGTGGGTTTTGCTCTAAAAATTAATGGTAGTAGTGGTGCTGTTATGACAATGGTAATTTTAATAAAGAAAAAAAACTTTTTTGTAGTGAAAAAATGGGACACGACGCTGCTAACTATGGCGTTAATTGTGGAAAATCGATGATAGGGTTGTGATTGTGGAGTAGATGATTAAGTGGGTTGGGGGAGAGGAATTACTAAAAGCGGAAAAGGGGGATCTTTTTTTATTTATCTTTCTGTTTTTAAAGAAGAAATTTTAATAATGGTGTAAATTAGATATTTTATTGTATTTTCTTTACGTTTTGACACGTGTCACGATATTATTGGTGCATGACATTACACATATTTTGAAAAATTGGTCAATAAAAAGATGGTGTGTACTAGATACACTTTAGAAAGGTTGCGTGTGTAATGTTATTATCGTCCACACAAAGTGTGTAAGGAGGATTTGGTCCATAGGTCAAGTAGCAACTTATGTAATTATAGTGCATGAGCATCAACCCGTATTTTTCCATAATCTCTGCAATTTTAAAAGGATTTTACTTGATTTATTCTAGCATTTTATTATCTAAATAATTACTAATTGCATCACGAATGATTTTGAAAAAATTTTGTTGCTTAATTCTATCATTTATATTTACAATTAAGCCCTGATTATTTTATACATTATTATATTTACATATGTAGGTTATAATTGCAATAACTTTGCAATAATAGCCCATGTATGCATAATTTCTTTATTTTTACACGAAAATGGATCTTTATATTTTTATAATATTAAGTAATTATTTTAAATTATTTTCATACATAAATTGCACTTTTCATCATTTATTAACTTTTTTTATAAATTATTTTATTAAATTAAATGGGTATTTAAAATATGGCCTCTTTTAATTTGATTTTCGGACCTTAGCCCAATAACTACCCGCCCCAACCCCAGATTTAATCCTGTCCGTTGATCTCAGAAGATCAATGGTCCAGGACAATCCTTCAATTTTTAATTAATCAAACGACCTAAACCCTACCCATTTCCCAAATCCGCCGCCCTTGAGACCTCTTCCCTCCTCTCGTCTCTCTCACCTTCCTTGTAACCCTAACTCGCCGTCACTGAAACCCCTTTGATTCATGGGTTCTTTCTTCAACCCCAGGCCTTATCCAGCCTCATATCTCTACTGGTTGTTCGATTTTCATGATACTTGATGGAATCTCAAAGAGATCCGAACCAGATTTGGTTCAAATCTCCCATTTTCTCGATTAATCCGTTTGTGTTTGCTCATACGTCTGTGGGTACTAATATCTTCGTTTTTATGGCTTCAAATCTCTGGTTCAAACCAGATTTTTTCACCTCTATTTATTTTTTACATAACCTAACTATTTCTGGCTAAATCAGGTCAGATCCCTTTTGATCTAAAGCGTTTTGAGTTTGTTTGTTACTTTTCCTTCAAGATTCTTCTGTTTTTCCTACTATTGTCAACCGATTTTATTTTTTTCCTAAAGCTAGGGTTTTGGTTCTAAGATATTTCTGCAAAAAAAAAAAACGTTTTAAAACGTTTAAGTGTTTAACTCCGGTTTTCTTTCATTACTTTTTCGACTGATTTTCATCTCTATGTCTTCATGCCCTAGGGTTTTCAATTATTCTAGTGTTTGCTATAATATTTGCCCGTTTACTTTGGCTGTCAATTAAAGTGATTAATTGATTTACTTGCCTAATTAGGGTTCGAAATTGTGCTTCCCTTTTCAAAAAAAAAATGATATTTCCTTGACAAATTTTTACCTATTCTTTCCTTATGTGTGATTCATAATTGGTACTACTTTCCTTAATTCTTTTGCTAGCATGATTTCTGTACTTTGATTATTAGGAACGACTTTTAATTGATCTCTGGACTTACTACTTACCTTATTTAGACCTCTTTCTTGACTGCTGATTTATTCCGTGTTAATTTAAGTGATACTTCCGTGATTCTGCCTATTAATTGATTCATGTTAGCCCTAATTGACTGATTAACTGATCTCTTTGCCTTATTTGTATGTCATTGATTCTCCTACCTTATTTGCTTTTACTCTACTGTATGCTATAAAAACCTTTCATTACTCTGATTTTAAAACACACGCTCACGCTTACAGACTTACACTCACACTTACACACTCTTACAATTTCTTCACTTTACAACTCAAAAGCTCTCTGCTTTTCTTCAAAGAATTTAAGTTCTCTCTTTGTGCGACTACTCTGATTTCTGCACTGTTTAGCCGGCTGGAAGCCAAGGCTAAACTCTTTGCATCCAAATTGCCATTGCATTCCTGTTTACTTTCTTCCTAACTGGTATGTGTTAACTCCTGTTATCTATTTTGTTCCCTGTGCTTATGTGGTTAGTTTATTTCAAACCTCAGCATGTTTCTGTGTGATCTATGATTCCTGTTTACTCCTTTCTCAACTGGCATGTTTCAGTTCCTGTTATCTTATTATGTCTTATAGTTTATTTCGACCTCGGCATGTTTTTCTGTTACTGCTGGCATGCTTTAGTCTATGTTACCCTATTCAATCCTATGTGCTTATTAGTTTGAGATTTCCGCGTGCTTCTGTTTGCTATATGCCCATATGATTTCACCTAGTGACAAGATTAATTATGTTATCTCTCGTAATATGAAACCCTGTATAAATAATTGTATGTTCTCTGTTCTGCAAACATGTAATATATTGCCAACTCTGTCTATTAGTTCAAGTATCCTGGCTCTTTTGTGATTGCTTAAATACTAGTACAGTGTCCATGTCTGAATCAATACCAATCTGTTTGAACTATTTACTAAATAGAGATTCTGTTTGTTCTAGGTGAAATTTTGTTTGCAGTCCTGTAATTTGAATCTGTCTGCTCCTAAAAATCAAACTATTTTCTAAAACTGTCCCCCTACCCCACGATGTACTGGTTTTTCAAACTATAACTCTTAGTTACCTAGGTTCCTACCACCCCCAGTGTGAGCACTGCCAAGGGTCCTTGAGACTCCTCCGAACTCTGACACATTGGGGATGGTCTTCCAATCTCTTACAAACTATTTTTTCCTAAGTAAGGTTCAGGTATGAGCATTGCCCGGGGTCCCTGAGGCCCTTGGGAACTTTGACACACTTGTACGCTTCAGACTTGCTTTGCTTGAAGGCCTGGTTTCCAGGTTAATATTGGGCCTGCTAAGGCTCCCTATAGTATAATGAATTTAGTTATGTAATTTATTCATTCTGGGCTGTAATAATCTCTGTAATAAATAGATCTAGGATTTATTAGTAAAAGCTGGAGGGGATTTTCTATATCTTTGTTTGAAACTTGGGTAGAAATCATGCATATAGGTTTATTGGTGATTATGTGAATGTTACTACTTGTCTAAAGATCATGCCTATAGGATTTTCTGATTGCTATTTCACTCGCATGCTAGAAATCCTGTTTATAGGCCCCTTTGCATTAGAAATCATGTCCATAGGATCCATGCACATTCTTAACATACGTGCATTAGTGACCATGTCTATAGGATTCTATCTATTTGAATAATAACCTTTCCTGGAAATGTGCTTAAAATTCTACCCACATGTGATTGATAGATATCATGCCTATAAGAGGTAAAAAAAATCAGTTTCAACTTAGATACCATACTTATAGGAATAAAAGGAATCAGTTTCAAACCTAGAAATCATGTCTATAGGATTTAAGCTAATAAATATCATGCTTATAGGGTGAAATCAGTTTGTAAACTTAGAAACTATGCTTATAGAGGTTTAAATCAAGTCAACACTTAGAAATCCTGCCTATAGGGGTTTAAACTAATTAGAAAGCATGACTATAGGATCTAAAAGGGATAAAACCTGTCTTTATGAGTTAAAAATCAGTAATTCACTTAGAAATCACGTTATAGGTTGTAGATATCATGCCTATAGGGTTCTGTTAATCAGTTTTGAGTTCGATTAATTCTGATTATCACTTAGGCAAATTCGTAGGGGTTACTAATGATTCTGGGCCTAAAATTGTGATATCTTACTGCCCGAAAATGCCCAGATTCAAGATTTAATAAAATCAGTAGGCAAATTGATAGGTCCAGATGCCCGCCTTAACAAACTGATGTCTTGCATTCTGTTTTGCTCATCTAAATATCCTGCCTATAGGATCCTAAATTAATGAAATCTGTTGATTTAATTGCGTGCATTTGTTGTCTACTTGTGGAGATTTATATGGGCCCTTATTTGCTCCTTACATGATAGTCCCGTTTGAATTTTGTTTGTCGCCTAGCTTTTTCTCATTTAAGCAACATAGGTCAGTGTAGAACCACCCTAAATAGAGGTCCTAAGTGCCTCTAGGACCATAGGAAAGGGACGGGTAGTGCACGCATAAGCCATGAGTTAGAAGCTACTAGAACGCTTAGGTAACAACTGAAAGATAGTAATTGGGTAGTTAAGGAAATGATATCCCATGTGCTAATGCTATGAATAAAACCCCGACTTGTGGGAGTTGACAAGCATTGCATGGAATGATCCTATAGGCTAAAAAACTTAGGACCACCCCCTATACTCCTGTGTAAAAAGTAAGTTGAATATTGTATTTGTCTAATTTGTTTTCTTCCCTTTTAAGACTAATTCGCTTAATTTATGTTCGGCCGGGACCCACCGTTGTGGACCTCGATGGGTGCCTAACACCTTCCCCTCAAGGTAATTTCGAGTCCTTACCCGATCTCTGGTGATGTAAACTAGTTTCATGAGTTAACTTTTCTAGGTGCCCTAACGCACCTTAATCTGTTAGGTGGCGACTCTTCAAATCCCTTACCCCCATCCCAAAAGGAAAGGAGTTGTCCCAGAAATGTCGAAATCCGATTTCGCTAAAAAAAGGGGGCGCGACAGCATGGCGACTCTGCTGGGTATATCTTTAGGCTCTTACCATTATGAACTTGATTTGCATGAATTAGTCTTTCCGATAAGCTTATGTTTGTTATTATTTGCCACATGCACATCCTTTTCCCTGTTTCCCCTTTATATGAACTCACATGCAATTCTTCGTGTGATTCCCCTTATCTCCATTCATGTTCCGGACTTCCAATTTTGCTATATCATGTCTCTCCCCAATCCTCCCCTTTATTTGCTTTATTAATTCCTTCATTTCACGAACTAACTTCTTCCCTGTTTTTCTTTCTTTTATGTCTTTACGTTTATTCAATACCGCATTTATTTTACATGCGAAAATACTTGACAATGTGTTATTTCTAGCATAATTCATGCTCAACATCATATTCCACTCGTGCATATTAATACCATAGCGGCACTTGATGAGTGCCCGCGCTCTTCCTAATGTCACCCTTCAAATTCGGAAAGGCTTATTTTGCGGTAAAACTAGTCGATCAACAGTGCAGTCGACGATTCCGTGTCTTTCCCCCTCAAGTTGTCCGCTTGAGGGTACCAGTCTAGACTTCTATAGAAACCTTGCTCTGATAAATAACTACACATGCATCATGGTCAAACCTAGCCGGGGTTAATATGTTGTTCACATAATAACCCCCTAAGAAAGCCTTGTCCAAAGTCCACCGGGATTTACATAATCTCAATGGACACAATCACAATATGTGCATTATTTGGAGAGATAAATGCCGATATGCTAATTGTTAATGTGTAAGTAGTCGAATCCGGAGGAGGCAAGGGTCTAACTCTGTTTGTTTTGCAGAAAATGAGGCACGAAGTCCCCAGGTTCGGCATGGTCCAAAGTATACCACCGCTGTTGTTGGACTGCTGGGAAAATCTTTCGCCGAGCGATAAAAACCACGTGAAAAGGGTTCTTAGAAATTTACCTTCTTTATTGGACATCCAACCAAACAACATGTTGATCGAAGCTGCTACTATGTTCTGGGACGAAGAAAAATCTTTATTCCATTTTTGTGACATAGAAATGACTCCTCTCTTGGAGGAAATCAGAGGGTTCGTTGGATTACCATGGGATAGTCCCGGTTTGCTAGTACCAGAAAACCGCAACACTAGGGGGTTTCTGAAAATGATGGGCCTAAGAAAGAAAGAGGACTTGGAGTGCTTGAAGAAGTCTTACATACCCTTTGACTTCCTCTATGAACGATATGGGCACATCAAATCTTACTGTATCTTTCATGATGAATTCTCCATCACTTCCCTAGGTTGGACTCGTCGCAGGGTTTTTGTATTCATCGTCTGCTTTCTGGGTATGATGGTGTTCCCAAGCCAAGGGGACAGAATTCACACTAGGTTGGCCATGGTAACCAAAGCTTTAATGGAGGGAATCGAGGGACAAACCTATACTATTGTCCCGGTGATTGTAGCGGACATATACCAGGCCCTAGATCGTTGCAAGAAGGGGTTCAAACACTTTGAGGGTTGTAACTTGCTAGTACAGATTTGGTTGTTAGAACATCTTCAGAGGTGTCAATACCGCCAAGAGTTTCCATGAAGACCATAGAACGATCACATCGCTTTCCACCATCCTAAAAGAATGACCTTTATCCCAAACTAATTTGCACAGCCAGAGAACGCCATAGAATGGGCACAGTTTTTCAACAATTTGACCGAGGACCGGGTTCACTGGTTGGTGGAGTGGTTCCCTACTAATGAATTCATCATCAAATTCAAGGACGTTACGCATTAGTGTTGATTGGGCTGAGGGGAATATATCCCTATGTTCCTATCAGGGTTATGAGACAAGCTGAAGTCATACCACGAGTCTCCAAAATGAGTCATTATAGAGCCAATTTTCAGGGTGACGCCATTCCATACAAATGAGAGGCCCAGCACCTGTGGCACTTGAAGATTATCGTGGAAAAGGATACCATCGAGCCAGATCGATATCACGCCGGTCATGTGTACTTCTTCCCTCATGGTTAGAAGATAACATAGCAGGAAATTCGAGCCAAGGGTTGGTCAAGGAAACAAGGTCATAGATGAAGTCGCTAAAGCACAAGTGAAGTATGAGAGGCTATGCAAGAGGGTCCTTGAATCCGAAGCCAAGCATCTGTAGCAACACAAGTTCGACATGGAATCAATCAACGAGTGGAAAGAAATGGCTACAAGGTCGGCGGAAGGTTGGAGTACTTGGAGCAGGGTCTAATGGAACTGAAAGGGAAGATGAGGAAAAGGGTCGTAGATCGTCAGAATGCAGAAGGCAACGAAGGAGGACATCTCGCAAGGGCATACCTACTGCTGGACATGCATGACCTGGGGAATCTCATTGATGGAGCCAAGAGGGCCAAATATGGGGAAGGTCCCTCCGGTACCAAGTAGATTAGGTTTATTTGTTTTGAGTCATTTCGAAATTCAATTGTAATAAGGCAGATGCCATTAGTAACTCATTTATTTTTGTTTATTAGGTTCGACTTATTTATTGCATTAATGAAATAAGGCATTTATCGGCATTAAATCTCTCCAAATCTACTTGTCGCTAGGCCTACCTCGGGCACAACGAGATTCCCCAAATTAGGACGCGAATTTACGTTTCTGCAATATGTGTTTAAATTTGCAAATGTTTTTTAGAATCCTTACTGACTTGTCTACCTGTTGTTTTTTTTTTCTTTATTTTGATTATTCCCATCCCCTAAGGTTGGTTCGCACATACTGGCATCGTTAGCATATCACACCAGATCTAGAGGCCCTCCACCACCTCCTCCTCCAAGTAATCTGAAAAGTAAAGGAAAAGCGAAGATGGATGATATGAGTGGTATCCGGAAAGAAAACGCTGTACATGATGAGAATGTTGAAACTTCAAGCCCAAAATGATTTGGTCCTACGATTGGAACAGAAAATACTGGAATTGCAAGGAGAACATGAGCAGGTCCGTAACTTGGCAAACCTCTCTCTCACCCTAAACGTCCAAGACGTGTAGCGACCCGACTTGTCGTCTTGAGCAATTTCGTCCGGTTCGGCAGTTTGAGGTCACGAGTAGCTTTTAAAAATAGTAATTCTTAGAGTTAAAATTTGGTTTTTTAGTTGACTTTGGTCGTTATTTTTGGTAAACGGACCCGGATCTGTGTTCCAACGATCCCTGGAGGTCCCCAGTAAAATATGGGACTTGGGCGTATGCCCGGAATTGAATTCCGAGGTCCCTAGCCTTAGAAAACAATTTTTGAAGAAAATTGTTGTGCTGGTTTTTAAAGGAAATAAAGAAATGAATTAATATTTGAACTCGTTGGTATTGGGCCCGTATTTTAGTTCCGGAGCCCGGTACAAGTTTGTTATGATATTTAAGTCCTATCTGTAAAATTTGGTGAAAACTAAAATTGATTTGACGTGATTTGGACGTCCGGTTGAAAAGTTAGAAAATTATGAGTTTTGAGGTTAAATTCATAATTTTTGATGTTATTATGATAATTTGATTGCACGAGCAAGTCCATATGAGGTTTTTAGACTTGCATGCATGTCTGTTTTGGAGCCCCAAGGGATTGGGTGTGTTTCAGATAGGTTTATACTATGTTGCGCTTGTTTTTGGATGTTTCATCGTCGTTTCTTCAAGCAAAAATAATACCAAATTGAGCAAATGAGATCCAATTTCAGTTTTGTTTGAACCAATAGATCCGTATCGAAATTACAGAGCCATAGGAAAAAGAATCATCGAATTTGGATATCGTACGAGGAAGTTATGCTCATTTTCGTGTCAGGAAAAATTGCTGGTTCTGGTGTGGTCGCAAATGCGAACTTTTTGTCGCATTTGCGATGACCAGTTCGGAAATGCTAGAATTTTGTCGCAAATGCGACTTCTGCCAGCCCTGCGTTGCTCGTAATTGTGAGGGGTTCGGAAATGCGAATCCTGGGTCGCAAACGCGACATCTGAGGCTTGTTAAGTGAGGTTTTTGACGAGATCTTCACCCATTTTTCAATTTTCTCAAACCCTAAACCTCCATGGGCGATTTTCCAATAAGGACCCAAACTTCTCCAAATCATTGGGTAAGTGTCTCTAATCAATTTCCAACTATATTTTGTGATTATATCTTAGATTTAACATCAAATTCATGAGAATCTAAAGGAAAATTAGGAGAAAATTGTAAAGTCTTTCAAAAATGTAAAATGATGATTTGAATGACCAAATGGTATCAGAATTAGATAATTTTTGTATGGGTGAACTCGTAGCGGAATGTGTGTTCGATTTTTGTAAATTTTGTTGGGTTCTAAGGTGCAGGCCCGGGGAGTTAACTTTTGTTGACTTTTTGCAAATTGTATAAGAATCTTAGTTTTGTCAATTGAAATTGTTTTCTCTTGCATTGTTTGATGTATTCAAGTCGTTTTTGGCAAGATTGAGCCGAGCGTTGATGAATTGGTAAAGGAAAAGCTAAATTGAGTATTGAATTGGCCGGATTGAGGTAAGTATCTTGTCTAACCTTGTGTGGGGGACTTCCCCTTAGGATTTGAGTCTTCTATATTAATTGTAGTCCGTGCACGTGAGGTGACGAGTGTGTGCTCGGATTTATTTGTGGGAAATTTGCCTCTAGGGTTCTTAGGTCCTTATGTTCATTATGTGCAAAATGTTCTGTCATGCTTAAGTTCCCTAATTGCTTAAATTACCTCTATATGCTCTATATGATGTTGCTAGTTTCCCTCTAATTCTTACGTGTTACTTGGCCCCTAATTGCCTTAATTGTAGTGATTGCCTTCCTTATTGTTTTGATACTTCTTGATTGTGAGTTCCCCTATGACTTCGTGCAAATTGTTCCATGTCCATTTGTTGTGGTTACCGGTGTAATTGTTACGTGCTTATTATGTCTTATTGCTTTGTTAAGGTTAGTGTGCTTCTTGGTTTTCTTTTCGTGATCCTTATTATATACTATCCATGCTTGACTTGATGAGTATCCATGTTGGACCAAGCTTATGGTAATTCCTTGGTATTTGACCGTTGTTGAGTATTGACTCAAATTGGAATTCATTTTGTGAAGTTAATTGCTGGGACGAGATTGATTATTGTTGATACCCTTGCCGGGATGTATTGTTTATGATATTGTTTCCCTTGCCGGGATGTTATTGCTTATGATATTGTTTCCCTTTCCGGGATATTGTTATTATACTATTGTTCCCTTACCGGGATTCTATTGTGATGTTATTGATCCCCTGCCCAAATTGGTTGTCATTGTTGCTTGTTTGAGGAAGAGTGTAAAGCACGAAGGGTAATTCCGTGCACGATATTTGTGAGAGAGTGTTAAACTACGAAGGGTGATGTCGTGCATGATATTTGTGAGAGAGTGTTAATGCACGAAGGGTGATGTCGTGCCGCACGATGTAACATTCCATGCCTTTATATGAGTGATAATGCACGAAGGATCATTCCGTGCCATGATTATGTGAGGTAAAAGCACGAAGGGTGATGCCGTGCCGATTATATTGATTCTTATGGTGAGGACGAGAGTAAAAGCACGAAGGGTGATGCCGTGCACTTGTCCTTGATTTTCCTGATTCTTGCTGATAATTGAGTTATGGTGCTCTTTACGTTTATTTCCTGATTTTCTGTTGTTACTTGATTCTATTGTGATGTTATTGATTTCCTTGCCCAAATTGCTTGTGATTGTTGCTTGGGTGAGGAAGAGTGTAAAGCACAAAGGGTGATGCCGTGCACGATTTTTGTGAGAGAGTGTTAAAGCACGAAGGGTGATGCCGTGCACTTTCTGTTTGCTATGCTTATTTGTTGTTACTAATTCAAGTGTTTTAACTGTTCAGATTCCTTTACTACTGCGATCCTTTGTGATGGAACCCCATAGTGTTTTCAATACTTCACCATATTTATATGTATATTTCAATACTTCAAATTTCAATAATTGTTTCATTTTTAATTCAATTAGTTACTTAATTAAATTCCCTTAAACCGTATAAGGTTGTATTATACTTTAAAAAAAAAGAATTTCTACTTAGTTAATTTATTAAATCCATTGTTAAAGGTAATAATTCATTCGATGTTGTATTTTAATTGAAAATGGTATTTTCTTTATTCAAATGATTTCTAAAAATAACTTCATCTTTTCTTGTTGAGTTCCGAATTTGTTTAGAAGTTGTACTCTACTTTATGTTATATGAGTGAGACTCCGTGAATATCTCAATTGCATCGGTTATGAACCCTATGTACTGAGTAACATAAGAACTTTTTTGTGCAAAGGGGATAGAAATATGTGGGCGCAAGGTGCCGGGTGTGCTAAATGTTTGCTAATTGAGGTATGATATGAGACATCGAGTTTGAAGTGGCTGGAATTGTGCACCAGAAATGATATGATTTATTGAGCTGACATCGCCTTCCTTGTTTGAGTACATTCTTACTTGTCTGTGTTCCGGCTATGTTGGTATTAATTTATTTGGTTATCTTTTGTTTCCATCCGTGTTTCTCTTTATTGTTTCTACTGATTGTAGTTTGTTCTTTCCCTGCTATTGATATTACTATGTCATATCTAGGTTGATAGTTAATTATCAAACCATATTCAATTTATTTGACCAGTAGATGTCTGGACTGTTCCTCGTCACTACCCCACCGAGGTTAGTCTTGATACTTACTGGGCACCGCCGTGGTGTGCTCATACTACACTTCTGTACATTTATTTGATCGGTAGTAGCTGTGCGGGTCGTTGCGGTGGAGACTCAAGGTAAACCTGCTACAGCGTTCGCAGGCCTCGGAGTCACCTTCATTTGTACTTATTTACAATGATTCCTTCTCGTTCTGGAACAGTGTTGTATTTATTTTGTATAACTACTCTTAGAAAGGCTTATGACTTGTACCACCGATTTTGGGAATTTTGATTTATTGATAGTTATTTAATTTGAAGTCAGTAAATGTTAATGTTATTTCAGTAAATGTTAGGCTTACCTAGTTTATAGACTAGGTGCCATCACGACTCCTTCGGAGGGATTTTGGTTCGTGACAAGACGTTAACCAACAAAATGCTCAAAACCCAGCACCTCCTCAAAACACACGTCCAAAAAATCCTCCCACACCCCATCAATATGCAACTCCTCCCCAAAATCCTAATCCTCCACCAATACCCACTCCCACTCAGCACCAACATCTTCTTACCCAATACCCACAGACCACTTACCATACTCCCTAGAATATCCCGCAGCCTATCCCTGATCCGCAAAACTCCACTAACGACCACCACTACACTCCAACCCCCGGCATCCACCAAAACAATCCCATATACGTGGAAACCTTACCTCACTCTACTCAACCAACATCATACGCTCCAGAATTCGCCAAGAAGGACCTGCTCATTAAGAACATGGCCGAAGAGCTCAAGAAGCTCACGAGTCGAGTCCAGGGTGCCGAAAGAGGCAAAGGAATTGAAGGTATGAATTATGACGATCTGTGCATTCGGCCAAACGTGGAACTACTGGAGGGTTACAAACCTCTTAAGTTCGAAATGCTTGACGAAACAGGTGACCCGAAAGTACATTTGAGAACATACTGTGATAAGCTCATGGGTGTTGGAAAAGAAGAAAAGATTCGCGTGAAGCTGTTCATGAGGAGTCTCACTGGAGATGCCCTATCTTGGTATATAAGTCAGAATCCCAAGAGGTAGGTTAATTGGGTAAGCATGGCGTCAGACTTCATGGATCGATTCAGGTTTAACACAGAGAATGCACCGGATGTCTTCTACATACAGAATCTCAAGAAGAAACCAACAGAGATTTTCCGCGAGTATGCTACTCGATGGAGGTTAGAAGCTGCAAAAGTCAGGCCGGCACTAGAGGAAGAGCAGATGAACAAATTCTTCGTCAGGGCCCAGGATCCACAATATTATGAAAGGTTAATGGTCATCGAAAATCACAAGTTTTCCGACATCATCAAACTCGGAGAAAGGATTGAAGAAAGGATCAAGAGTGGGATGGTGACCAATTTCGAGGCATTGCAGGCCACGAACAAAGCATTGCAGTCAGGGGGAATATCAAAGAAGAAAGAAGTAGGGGAAGTAATAGTGGCCCAAGGTCCAAAATCTCCACTCACATACCAAACACCTCTGCCTACATACCAGGCCTCACCTCCCAGATATTCTCAACCTGCTACCACCTATCACACCTATAACACCCAGCCAGCCTATTACCATTCACCCCCAACTCGTCAACACTATCAAAAACCAAGACCCAATTTTGATCGCAGGCTGCCCAGACAATACACACCTATTGCTGAACCCATTGACCAACTATATGAAAGATTGAAGTCTTCGGGATATGTTACCCCATTCCTGCTGTTGCAATGGAAAACTCCTCCCAGTGGGTCAGCCAAAACAAAACCTGTGCATACCATTCTGGCATGAAAGGGCATACTATCGATGAATGCCGCACTCTGAAAGACAAAATTCAAACCCTGATTGATACCAAAGTCATACAAGCGAAGGAAGCCGCGCCAAATGTCTGCAATAATCCCCTCCCAGATCATAGGGGTGAAGGAGTCAATGTGATAGAAACTGATGAAGAATGGGATCCTGAGGGGTCGATTGGGCTTATTCGGGAAGGTGATGACCCTAAACCTGCAATCACACTCACTCCTATTAGGGTGCAGATATAGCCGCCAGTCGAAGTCGAAGTAGCCGCATCAGTCGGGTTTGAAATTGAAGTAATAGCACTTGTGGTCACATCAGCTCCATTTGAAGTAGAAGTATCCACACCCTTCACTGTGACAGTAGCACCCACACCTCCTTTCAAGTCCAACGCTATACCTTGAGATTACGTTGCCAAAGCTAGGAGAAAGGGAAAAGCAAAGATGGAAGAATCTGGTGCCGCACAGGGGATGACCAGAACTGGAAAGATCTATACACCCGAAAATTTGGGAGGAACAAGCAAGGAAGCTTCTACCAAACAACCCGTCATTGAAACTGGTCCAGACGATCTTTGGAGGAAAGTACAGGCAAGAGAATACTCTGTTGTCGATCATTTGAACAAGACTCCCACCCAGATATCCATCATGTTGCTATTGCAAAATTCTAAGGCACATAGGAGTGCTCTGATGAAGGTATTGAATGAAGCTTATGTACTGGAGAGTCACAAGATCACCTTCCACGAAGATGAACTACCACCTAAAGGATTAAGTCACAACAGGGCACTGCATATCACAGTACAGTTTGAAGACAAATTCATCGCCAAGGTCTTAATAGATGGAGGTTCAAGCCTCAACATTTGTCCATTGACTACTCTGAAAAGGTTGGGCAAAGATTTCCATGAGATACGAACAGGAAGTATGAACGTGAAGGCATTTGATGGGTCTCAAAGGGCCACAATTGGGGAGATTAACCTTTGTCTACAGATGGGCCTGACCTGGTTCGATGTTGAGTTCCAAGTACTGGACATATCTGCTACATACAATCTTCTATTGAGGCAACCTCGGATACATGCCACTGGGGCTGTGGTTTCCACGCTGCAACAGGCCGTGAAGTTTGAATGGAACCATCAGGAGGTAATCATTCACGGAGATGGAAGTAACCCCATTTACACCAGTCAAACTGTCCCGATTGTCGAGAATAGAAAAAGGCTAGGTGGAGAAACTTATCACCGCATTGAGCATGTCAACGCAATCGAGAAAGATAAGTGGTGGAGCAACAAAATAGAAAGCATACTGGCATGGTCTGGGTATGAACCCGGCAAAGGGCTTGGGAAGAAACTCCAGGGCATTACCAAACCAGTACAGTTGAAACGGCACGGCACAATATGGGGATCCGCAGAGGTGGAAGCTTTGGTTGGGTTAAGAAATTTGTTTCTAGAAGACGAGAATATGGATTGCAATGTGATAGTTGAGGAGGAGGAGGAAGAAGGCCTCACCATTCAGACCGTGGAGAAAGGAGCTGTTCTCAAGAATTGGACTGCCACACCATCCCGAGCCCGTCGAGTTCTTGGGTAGCTTGGCAATTAGCCTGACCTGTTTTAATAGCCGTTCTAAGCATTTAGGATATTTTCAGTATTTTGTTTTAAAAAGATGCATTTTGCTTCGAAATAATTGCTCATCGAGCCATACCTGTTTTGGATATTTTCAAAATTTAATTAATGCATTGTTATTTAGTATTTACTATTATCTTCTACATTTTTCTTCTTCTACAACATTATTATGACTTTTCCTGATGAACCAATGACTGTGACATGTAATGAGACAACGCAATATAAGGATAGTGACTCAGAAGAAGAGGATAAAATACCTGAGGAAGTTGTCAGAGAAGTTGAGAATTTTGAGAACAAACCTAAGTCCAATCTGGACGAAACCGAGGCAATCGATTTGGGAGATTCCGAAACCATCAAAGAGACTCGCATAAGCATTCACCTATCACCGTCAGAAAAAGAAGAATATACTTGTTTCCTGAAAGAATATGAGGATATTTTTGCATGGTCATATGATAACATGACCGGCCTGAGCACATCCATAGTGGCTCATAAGTTGCCTACCAGTCCAATATGTCTGTCGGTGAAACAGAAACGCAGAAAGTTCAAACCAGACATGAGCCTAAAGATCAAGGAAGAAGTCATTAAGCAGATCAAAGCCAAAGTCCTCAGGGTAGTTGAGTACCCAACCTGGCTAGCCAACATCGTACCAGTTTCGAAAAAATATGGGAAAGTAAGGGTGTGTGTTGATTATTGGGATTTAAACAGAGCAAGTCCCAAGGACGATTTCCTGCTGCCAAATATACACGTTCTGATCGACAATTGCGCCAAGCATGAACTCCAATCCTTTGTAGATTGACTTGCGGGTTATCATCAGATTTGGATGGACGAAGAAGATGCAGAGAAAACAGCCTTCATTACACCATGGGGAGTGTACTGCTACAAAATGATGCCATTCGGTCTAAAGAATGCTGGGGCTACCTACATGAGAGCCATGACGACCATCTTCCATGATATGATACACATGGAAATAGAGGTCTATGTTGACGATGTCATCATCAAATCCAAGAGGGCCACAGATCACATAGCAGACTTGAGGAAGTTCTTTGACAGGCTAAGAAGGTACAATTTAAAGCTGAACCTCGCAAAATGTGCATTCGGGGTTCCTGCAGGAAAATTATTGGGATTCATTGACAGCCGCCGAGGAATCGAGTTGGACCCGTTCAAAGTTAAGGCTATCCAAGAATTACCACCAGCGAAGAGCAAAAAGGACGTGATTAGCTTCTTGGGACGTCTCAACTACATCAACCACTTCATAGCACAGTCCATAGTAATATGTGAACCCATCTTCAAAATGTTGAGAAAGGACACTAAAACCAGTTGGACTGAAGATTGTCACAGGGCTTTTGAAAAAATTAAGGAATACTTGTCCACGCCACCAGTCCTAGTCCCGCCAGAACCTGGGAGACCTTTGCTACTCTATGTGTTCGTATTAGATGGGGCTTTCGGCTGTGTTTTGGGACAACATGACGAGACAGGAAGAAAGGAGCGTACTTGAGTAAGAAATTCACCCCTTATGAAGCACGATATTCACTGCTAGAGCGCACATGCTGTGCTTTGACCTGGACAGCTCAGAAATTGAAGCATTACTTCTGTGCCTATACCACATACCTCATATCCAGGATGGACCCTCTAAAGTACATCTTTCAGAAGCCCATGCCAACCGGGAAGTTAGCCAAGTGCAGATATTCTTAAGTGAGTTCGATATCATCTATGTAACTCAAAAGGCAGTCAAAGGACAAGCATTGGCAGACTATCTTGCTGAAAATCTTGTGGGAGGAGAATACGAACCATTAAAAACGTATTTTCCTGATGAATAAGTGTCATTCGTAGGGGAGGACATTGCTGAAGCCTATGACAGTTAGAGAATGTACTTCGACGGAGCTGCCAATTTCAAAGCCGTGGGTATTGGAGCAGTTTTGGTATCGGAGACAAGTCAACATTATCCGATGTTCGTAAAGCTTAGGTTTCCGGGCACCAACAATATGACAGAATATGAGGCTTGCATCATGGGGCTCAATTTGGCCATCGATATGAATATACAAGAGTTGCTGGTAATTGGTGATTCGGATCTTCTGGTACATCATGTTCAAGGAGAGTGGGCTACGAAAAACACCAAGATACTACCATACTTGTATCATGTGCAAGAATTGACGAAAAGGCTCACAAAGATAGAATTAAAACATATTCCAAGAGTCCAGAACGAGTTCACAGACGCACTGGCCACCTTATCCTCAATGATACAACATCCAGACAAGAATTTCATCAATCCCATTCCGGTGAGGATCCATAATCAGCCGGCATACTGTGCCCATGTTGAAGAAGAAACGGATGGAAAACCTTGGTTCCGCGACATCAAGGAATATTTGGCAAAAGGAGAACACCTAGAACAAGCGAACCATACTCAGAAACGCACACTGCGGAGGCTGTCCAATCACTTCTTCCAAAGCAGAGGAACCCTGTATAGAAGAACTCCTGATCTAGGACTATTAAGGTGTGTTGACACAAAAGAGGCTTCCAGATTGCTCGAGAAGATACATGCCGAACCTGCGGACAACATATGAACGGTTTTGTTCTAGCCAAAAAGATACTCAGAGCTGGATATTTTTGGATGAATATGGAAAAAAATTGCATCAGGTACGTCCAGAAGTGCCACCAATACCAGATACATGCATACATGATAAAGGTACCACCAAATGAGCTTAATGCAACAAGTGCACCTTGGCCTTTTGCTACCTGGGGAATGGATGTCATAAGTCCGATCGAGCCCACTGCTTCAAACGGGCACCGGTTTATTTTAGTGGCCATCGATTACTTCACAAAATGGGTAGAGGATGCATCTTACAAAGCTATAACCAAGAAAGTCATCACAAATTTTGTCAGGGATCGTATTGTTTGTTGATTCGGGGTTCCCGAGTCCATCATCACTGATAATGCCGCCAATCTCAACAGTGATCTAATGAAAGCCATGTGTGAAACTTTCAAAATCAAGCACAAAAACTCTACAACATATAGGCCTCAAATGAACGGAGCTGTGGAAGCTGCCAACAAGAATATCAAGAAGATACTGAGGAAAATGGTAGAAAATCACAAACAATGGCACGAGAAGTTACCCTTTGCCCTATAGGGGTACCGTACCACAGTCCGCACGTCAACTAGGGCAACTCCTATTTATTGGTTTATGGTACCGAAGCTGTCATTCCAGCCGAGGTAGAAATTCCTTCTTTAAGGATCATATAAGAAGTCAAACTCAGTGATGCAGAATGGATAAGGCGCCGCTATGAGCAATTAGCCCTCATAGACGGAAAAAGAATGAATGCAGTATGTCTCGGTCAGCTTTATCAGAATAGAATGTCCAGAGCTTTCAACAAAAGGGTCAGACCAAGATAATTCGCACCGCGGCAGCTGGTGCTGAAGCGGATCTTCCCACATCAGGATGAAGCCATAGGGAAATTTACACCCAACTGGCAAGGTCCCTACATGGTTCACAGGGTACTAACAGGAGGAGCACTAATACTTGCAGAAATGGACGGAGAAGTTTGGCGAAAACCTATCAATTCAGATGCAGTCAAGAGATACTATGTTTAGATTATTTACATTCCTTCATTTGATGCAACTGAACTATGCTTGACCTGATTCCCGTTTAAGAGGGGATACGCAGGCAGCCCTGTGGGTTCGGTCACATCTTAATAAAATCTTCATTTCCCCCAGAACCAGAAACTAGGGCAGAATTTTGAGGACCCTCAAAATTCCAGAACAAGTCTAGCCGACGCAATCATATGCAAGACAGTCAGAAATCGGTTAAGTAACTAGGGCAGATACAAAAAACTTCGTTACGCGCAGAACGGCCGAAGGATCATTCACCAAACTGGGGCAGAATTTTGAGGAGGACCCTCAAAATTCTAATGCGAGGAAGCCGCAATGTCTCTAAAAGTGTTACAGTCACTAGTTCATCTAATTTACTTGATATTATATACCACTATGTTTTCTAAATAACTCTATTTCATCAAATAAGTGCATATTGTCGAAAATTTTGTTTCTGTGACAGCAGGGTGTTACCCAGGGTAACTCGAATAGGGTCTCCAGAGCAGAGCAAAACGGAGCAAGTAGACAAAGGCACGAACCAACCTCCCCACAAAACTTATGTCTTTTTTTTGGGTGCATGCACAATGAACATAACGGGAGTATTCGCAAATATACACATATCAAAATCGATATCCTCATAACAATCGGACCGCCGAGCGCAAATATATCTCTAGCTAAGAAATATTCTGCTCCTATTTGCTATTTGTCTATCGCATAAGGCTAAGCATTGCCTTCTCTCTGCAAGAGACTAAGCCCTGTCTCAAATCTTGCATGAGGCTAAGCCCTGCCTCCATATTTGCATTGCCTTCTCTTTGCATGGGACTAAGCCCTGCCTCAAATCATGCATGATGCTAAGCCCTGGCTCCATATTTGCATAAGGCTAAACATTGCCTTCTCCAATTGCATGAGACTAAGCCCTGTCTCAAATCTTGCATGAGGCTAAGCCCTGCCTCCATATTTGCATAAGGCTAAGCATTGCCTTCTCCAATTGCATGAGACTAAGCATTGTCTCCCTTTCTTGCATGAGGCTAAGCCCTGCCTCCATATTTGCATAAGGCTAAGTATTGCCTTCTCTTTGCATGAAACTAACCCTTGTCTCAAATCTTGCATGAGGCTAAGCCCTGCCTCCATATTTGCATAAGGCTAAGCATTGCCTTCTCTCTGCATGAGACTAAGCATTGTCTCCCTTTCTTGCATGAGGCTAAGCCCTGCCTCCCTATTTGCATAAGGCTAAGCACTGCCTTCCCTTGCAAGAGACTAAGCATTGTCTCACTTTCTTGCATGAGGCTAAGCCCTGCCTCCCTATTTGCATGAGGCTAAGCACTGCCTTCCGTCACATGAGACTAAGCATTGTCTCCCTTTCTTGCATGAGGCTAAGCCCTGCCTCCCTATTTGCATAAGGCTAAGCATTTCCTTCCACTGCATGAGACTGAGCATTGTCTCCTCTCCTCGCATGAGGCTAAGCCCTGTCTCCCCAGTTGCATAAGGCTAAGCTCTGCCTTTCTTTGTCTAATGCTGAATGTTACTCTATCGGAAACCTACCACTATTCTGCCTTTTCTGTGACTAAGCTGTATCCCGATTCTATACAAGACTAGGCTATTTCTTGTTTGCTTATATGATCCGTCATCTTGTCTCTATCCAAAGGCGTCATAGTCCGAATGCATCATGCTTAAAGACACCATGTCATGGCCTGAGGATCTCTCAATACTGCACATCATTATTCGAAGGTGTCATGGTTCGGAGGCACCATTCTCATGGCCCGAGAACATCATTTCTTGGCCTGCGAATCTCTTATCTTATGACTCATGGCCCAGGACGTCATGGTCTAAGGACGTCATCCTCTCCGTCCAAATACAACCTTCATGGTCCAAAAGGAATTTGCATCATGTTTAAATTCTCGCAGTAATCTATATATTTGCATGCATTGTGTTTTAAGTTTCGCAGGAAATCCAAGAGGTAACCGTCCTACAAACAGGAGCAACTCTCGCTCCGGTTTCCACTCATACCATTTTTATCTTGCCATTATTTCAAACGTAACAGACTCCCATCAATTACTCGCTTTACCCTATGACCGTTCAAATACATGCCCTGTGATGCATCCGTTACAATTCAGATTCGCCTTCAAATCTCCGCATAAACCCATCTGCTACTATCCTTCCCAAAAGAAACCCTTTTCTGAAACATGCTGCCATTCCTATAACAATTCCATCGGTTTCATTCAACGTTGGGTCTAGAACTACACATGGCCTGATTCCTGTAAAACACGGGGATATGTAGGCAGCTCAAAGACCAGGGTGCAGCCCATATTTTTCAAACATCCCATTTGGTCAAAATCGGTCATCATTTCTTTACCTGACAACTCTTTCATCCTTACCGGGTAAAGAGGGGCAGTTGTTGATACCCAATTTTTCCCTCATATATTATTAAAATGCATATATACTTTCAAAATAGTGCATGAGCATCAACTAGTATTTTTCCATAATATTCTGTAATTTTAAAAGGATTTTAATTGATTTATTCCAGCATTTTATTATCTAAATAATTACTAATTGGATCACGAATGATTTTGAAAAAAATTTGTTGCTTAATTCTATCATTTATATTTATAATTAAGCCTTGATTATTTTATACATAATTATATTTACATATGTAGGTTATAATTGTAATAACTTTGCAATAATAGCCCATGTATGCATAATTTCTTTATTTTTACACGAAAACGAATCTTTAAATTTTTATAATATTAAGTAATTATTTTAAATCAATTTTCATACATAAATAGCACCATTCATCATTTATTAACTATTTTTATAAATTATTTTATTAAATCCGGTGGCCTCTTGGGAACGCCTCTTGTAGGGTCTTCCATGTCTGGATGGTATGTCTTTAGACACCCCACATGGAAGACAGGGTGGATCTTTAGCTTGGAAAGAAGCTGAAGTTTTTAGGCGTATTTAAAATATGGCCTCTTTTAATTTGATTTTCGGACCTTAGCCCAATAACTACCCCAACCCAATAACCTAACCTAACCCAATGCCCATAACCCAAACCTAATAACCCAATTGTTATAACTCGCCCCAACCCCAGATTTAATCCTGGCCGTTGATCTCAGAAGATCAACGGTCCAGGACAATCCTTCCATTTTTAATTAATCAAACAACCTAAACCCTACCCATTTCCCAAATCCACCGCCCTTGAGACCCCTTCCCTCCTCTCGTCTCTCTCACCTTCCTTCTAACCCTAGCCCGCCATCACTGAAACCCCTTTGATTCATGGGTTCTTTCTTCAACCTCAGGCCTTATCCGGCCTCATATCTCTACTGGTTGTTCGATTTTCATGATACTTGATGGAATCTCAAAGAGATTCGAACTAGATTCAAATATCCAATTTTCTCGATTAATCCGTCTGTGTTTGCTCATACGTCTGTGAGTACTAATATCTTCGTGTTTATGGCTTCAAATCTCTGGTTCAAACCAGATTTTTTCACCTCTGTTTATTTTTTACATAACCTAACGATTTCTGGCTAAATCAGGTCAGACCCTTTAGATCTGAAGCGGTTTGAGTATGTTTGCTTTTCCTTCAAGATTCTTCAGTTTTTCCTACTATTGTCAACTGATTTCATTTTCTTTCCTAAATCTAGGGTTTTGGTTCAAAGAGATTTCTGCAAAAAAAAAGTTTTAAAACGTTTAAGTGTTTAACTCTGATTTTCTTCCTTTACTTTTTCGACTAATTTTCATCTCTATGTCTTTATGCCCTAGGATTTTCAATTATTCTAGTGTTTGCTATAATGTTTGCCCGTTTACTTTGGTTGTCAATTAAAGTGATTAATTGATTTACTTGCCTAATTAGGGTTTGAAATTGTGCTTTCCTTTTTTTTAAAAAAAATTTGATATTTCCTTCACAGATTTTTACCTATTCTTTCCTTATGTGTGATTCATAATTGGTACTACTTTCCTTAATTCTTTTGCTAGCCTGATTTCTGTACTTTGATTATTAGGACCGACTTCTAATTGATCTCTGGACTTACTACTTACCTTATTTAGACCTCAATCTTGATTGCTGATTTATTCCGTGTTAATTTAAGTGATACTTCCGTGATTCTACCTATTAATTGATTCTTGTTAGCCCTAATTGACTGATTAACTGATCTCTTTGCCTTATTTGTGTGCCATTGATTCTCCTACCTTATTTGATTTTACTCTACTGTATGCTATGAAAACGTTTCAATACTCTGATTTTAAAACACACGTTCACGCTTACAGACTTACACTCACACTTACACACTCTTACAATTTCTTCACGTTATGTCACGCCCCGAACCTGGGCCTGGACGTACACGGCACTCGGTGCCTAACTACATGCGACCGAGCGAACCAACTGGCTAGCTGAATCAACATGTGGTATCATAACGTACTGAATGCGGAAGATAACACATGCTGATATACTGAAAGTCTGGATGATATAAATCAAAGTGCGGAAATACTAATACAATTCTGGAATATATTTGTAGCCAACATGGCTTAATATGAAAAGCCTGAGACTCTGTCTAACTGTTACTCTAGTCTATGAAGCCTCTAATGAAATACTGAAAATACTGACTGCCTTTAAGTACTGAAAACTGTAAGGTAATGATAATGCCCCGAAAGAACTGGGGATCACCAAATTAGCTGGTACGAGAATCCTAGCGCTCTGAATTCATCAACCTGTTAATCATTACCTGCATTGTGAGATGCAAGCCCCGGGCAAAAGGGACGTCAGTACATTTGAATTGTACTGGTATGTAAAGCAACTGAAAGAAAGAATTATAAATACTGAAACTGAAACTAAGCTGATAATTGAAATGATAACTATTGAAACTGAAACTGAAACTGAAGTGAGAACTGGTAACTGAACAGATAACTGAAAAGATAACTCATAACTGATAACTGAACTGAATAAAGGAAGTAAGGATATGAATGCTCCCTCTTCTGAATGATGAACAACCTATTTATCTGAATATTAAACTGCGGCCTCAGGCCCTATATATATATATATATATATATATATATATATATGTGCACAAGCTGCGGCCTCGAGCCCAAGTATACGTATACATAACTGCGACCTCAGGTCCAAAGATGCATAATGCATTAGCTGCGGCCTCAGGCCCAAATATAGGTATTCAACATTCAGGGATTTAAAATTAGGAACTGAGAATCATACTGCAATACATAATAGTGAAATACTGAATCACGCTGAGTTATATGATACTGGAATACTGGATCACACTGGGTTACATTATACTGGAATACTGAATCATACTGAGTTACATAATACTGGAATACTGAATAGGACTAGAATGAGACATGTATTCTTGAACTGATTATGAATACTGAAATTTCAACTGTATATGGCATACTGAGTAATCTATACTAAGATTCGGGGGCATCAAACCCAAGTCTATATTGAATAGCACTGAGCTCACAACGCTCAGAATAAAAGTCATGAGCGAGTTATGAAGCTAGAGAATAGAAGTTCTACAACTATTCAAGGAACTAGGCTTAACTATATTTCTGAGGCAATTGGTAACGTTGTAAAAGAAACGTAGTGTAGGGAGAAATATTAAAATTTCCAAACATAGAGAGTTAGCCCCACATACCTTAACTTCCTGCTCTTGAGCATAATACATCATTCGCCAACCCTTTCAACCTTAATCTATATCAATACAAGTCAAAGGGATTCCATATTAGCATAAATTCTCATGTTTTAGTCACTTAAACATTTTCTCAAATACTTGGTGAAATAAAGCTTCATGGTCCTCATTAATGGTGTTTCTACACCCAACAAGCCATTCTCTTGATCCTAGATAAAATCTAAAGTCTCAAATGGTTATAATCAACATTATTCTTCATGACCCATAAGGTAAACAACACTCTTAACCAATAATCAACACTCAACACCCCAACCCTATAATCGTTCATGATTTTCTATCAAACCCATCCACTCATATCTCATGCACTAGGGTTTATAATCATCAAACCAATGCTAGAATCAATTAGAGGGTGAAGATATTACCTTTTTGACGTTCAATCTCCTTGAATTCGAGTTCTAGGGTTCCTTCTCTCAACAACGATGTCCCAATCGAATATCTAATGATATAGAGGGTTTACCCATGTTAATTAGATGTTGGGAAATTGAAATTAACTTAGAATCACCATTAGAACTTACCTTGGGTGGTGGAAGGACCCTTAAGGAGTTAGGTTTTTGAGAGTTCCCCTTTCTAGAGCAAGTTTTTATGTTTTGGGGCTGTGGGGAACGAAATATAGCTTTAAAACGACCCCCACGCGCGAGTTCGCGCACCTGGAGGCTTGTTCGCGCGAGAGTTCGCGCTCAACGGCAGTAACACTGCCTCCCACGCGCGAGTTCGCGCACCTGAAGGCTTGTTCGCGCGAGTGTTCGCGTATACGCATACTGTTCCGAAAAAGGCACATAACTTTTTGCACAGAGATCCGTTCGGGCTCCATAATATATAGTTGGAAAACTATTTCAAAGGCCTACAACTTTCATGCTTTGCGTTTTCCCCAGTTCCTTACACATTTTCACTATAACTTGATGGAAGACAGACCTTCTGCAACTTAGTCGATTTTTGTCAAATCTTATGCACCTCCATTTTGATTTTTGAAACAACTATTTTACCCACAATCATCCCGTTGGGACTTCACATGTTCAAAATATAACCTTATTACTCCTTTAACTCATTCATACCTAAGTCGAATTTACGGGGTGTTACACGTTACAACTCAAAAGCTCTCTGCTTTTCTTCAATGAATTTAAGTTCTCTCTTTGTGGGACTACTCTAATTGCTTAGTCGGCTGGAAGCCAAGGCTAAACTCTTTGGATCCAAATTGCCATTGCATTCCTATTTACTTTCTTCCTAACTGGTATGTGTTAACTCCTGTTATCCTATTTCGTTCCCCGTGCTTATGTGGTTAGTTTATTTCAAACCTCAGCAAGTTTCTGTGTGATCTATGATTCCTGTTTACTCCTTTCTCAACTAGCATGCTTCAGTTCCTGTTATCTTATTTTGTCTTATAGTTTATTTCGACCTCAGCATGATTTTTTGTTACTGCTGGCATGCTTTAGTCTCTATTACCCAATTCAATCCTATGTGCTTATTAGTTTAAGATTTCAGCACGCTTCTGTTTGCTATATGCCCATATGATTTCACCTAGTGACAAGATTAATTAAGTTATCTCTAGTAATATGAAACCCTGTATAAACAATTGTATGTTCTCTATTCTGCAAACATGTAATATGTTGCCAACTCTCTCTATTAGTTCAAGTATCCTGGCTCTTTTGTGATTGCTTAAATGCTAGTACAGTGTCCATGTCTGAATCAATACCAATCTGTTTGAACTATTTACTAAATAGGGATTCTATTTGTTCTAGGTGAAATTCTGTTTGCAGTCCTGTAATTTGAATATGTCTGCTCCTAAAAGTCAAATTGTTTTCTAAAATTGTCCCCCTACCCCACTATGTACTGGTTTTCAAACTTTAACTCTTAGTTACCTAGGTTCCTACCACCCCCAGTGTGAGCACTGCCTAGGGTCCTTGAGACTCCTCCGAACTCTGACACATTGGGGTTGGTCTTCCAATCTCTTACAAACTATTTTTTTTTCTAAGTAAGGTTCTGGTGTGAGCATTGCCCGGGGTCCCTGAGGCCCTTGGGAACTTTGGCACACCAGAAGCCCAATTTTGTGTATCAAGGATGGACCACCTGTATGCTTCAGACTTGCTTTGCTTGAAGGCCTGTTTTCCAGGCTAATATTGGGCCTGCTAAGGTTCCCTATAGTGTAATGAATTCAGTTATGTAATTTATTCATTCTGGGCTGTAATAATCTCTATAATAAATGGTGTTTATTTGTAAAAGCTGGGGGGGTTTTCTATATCTTTGTTTGAAACTAGGGTAGAAATCCTTCCTATAGGTTTATTGGTGATTATGTGAATGTTACTACTTGTTTCGAGATCATGCCTATAGGATTTTCTGATTGCTTTATTCTGTATTTCACTCGCATGCTACAAATTCTGTTTATAGGCCCCCTTGCATTAGAAATCCTGTCCATAGGATCCATGCACATTCTTAACTTACATGCATTAGTGATCATGTCTATAGGATTCTATCTATTTGAATAATAACCTTTCCTGGCAATGTGCTTAAAATTCTGCCCACATGTGATTGATAGATATCATGCCTATAGGAGGTAAAAAAATCAATTTTAACTTAGATACCATGTCCATAGGAGTCCTACCTATAGGGGTTTAAACTAATTAGAAAGCATGCCTATAGGATATAAAAGGGATAAAACTTGTCTTTATGAGTTAAAAATCAGTAATTCACTTAGAAATCACGTTATAGGTTGTAGATATCATGCCTATAGGGTTCTGTTAATCATTTTTGAGTTCGATTAATTCTGGTTATCACATAGGCAAATCCGTAGGGGTTACTAATAATTCTGGACCTAAAATTGTGATATCTTACTGCCTGAAAATGCCCAAATTCAAGGTTTAATAAAATCAGTAGGCAAATTGATAGGTCCAGATGCCCGCCTTAACAAACTGATGTCTTGCAATCTGTTTTGCACATCTAGATATCCTGCCTATAGGATCCTAAATTAACAAAATCTGTTAATTTAATTACGTGCATTTGTTGTCTACTTGTGGAGGTTTATATGGGCCCTTATTTGCTCCTTACATGATAATCCTGTTTGAACTTTGTTTGTCGCCTAGCTTTTTCTCATTTAAGCAACATAGGTCAGTCTAGAACCACCCTAAATAGAGGTCCTAAGTACCTCCAGGACCATAGGAAAGGGACGGGTAGTGCACGCATAAGGCACGAGTTAGAAGCTACTAGAATGCTTAGGTAACAACTGAAAGATAGTAATTGGGTAGTAAAGGAAATGATAGCCCATGTGCTAATGCTATGAATAAAACCCCGACTTGTGGGTGTTGCAAAGTATTCCATGGAATGATCCTATAGGTTAAAAAACTTAGGACCACCCCCTATACTCCTGTGTAAAAAGTAAGTTGCATATTGTATTTGTCTAATTTGTCGAGGGGTGCCTAGCACCTTCCCCTCAAGGTAATTTCGAGCCCTTACCCGATCTCTGGTGATGTAAACTAGTTTCATGAGTTAACTGCTCTAGGTGCCCTAACGCACCTTAATCCGTTAGGTGGCGACTCTTCAAATTCCTTAGCCCATCCCAAAGGAAAGGAGTTATCCCAGAAATTTCGAAACCCGATTTCGCGAGAAAAGGGGGGCGCGACAATTGCGATATCTATGTGGGATGTTAGGGTTTGCTTTTGCGATCTTTGTGCCGTAATTGCGAACCCCTTTTCACATTTGCAACATCCGTAGTTGAAAAAGAGGTTGGAATTTCGGGACTTAACTTTATTTATCATATTTTGAGCCCTACACTCGGTGGGATGCGATTTTGAGGAGATATTTTCATACCAAATTATTGGATAAGTAATTTTGATCTATTTTTAATTACATAACATGATTGTTTATCAGATTTAACATCAAAATCATGAGAATTGTAGAGAATATTTGGAAAATTTCGACTATTTTTAAAAAATAAATATTTAAGAGTCGAATTGGACTCGGATTTGAAAAAAAAATGGTGTCACGACCCATAATCCCTCCTTAGAAATTGTGATGGCACCTAGTCCCTGGGACTAGGTAAGCATAACATTTGCAAAAAATTAACAGAATTTAACCAATTTAACTGCAAAACATTTGTTAATAACTTAAATAACATAGCTGAACCAACATGAGTCACACAATTCAAAAATCAGTAGTACAAGTCATAGGCTTTTCTAAGAGTAACTGGGAATATCAAGTACATCACTCTCACGATCCAATTCCCACTATAGGCCGTGATGGCACCCAACATTGTTATTAGGCAAGCCAACGGTGAACTATCAACGTAATCATTCATTGTATTCCTTTTGAAATCATGATTTTTTAATAAATAAAGAAATTTATGCATTAAAAATCATGGGTACATGCAATTTAGTAAAATACTAAATAGAACTGTGAAAATATTAGACAAAACCACAAACAATTACTAGAACATACCAAAATCGGGTGTCACAAGTGCATGAGCATGTACTAAGAAGCACAATAATTATACAACATCTGTCTGGAATATAAGATAGACAGGATAAAGTAAATAAAATGATGGAGGCTCTGTGTGATGCGGATCTCAACATGAAATACAACTCACCATAAAGTTCCATCGGCAACTGTGCCTACGCGCCCAAATGACCATCAGAAATATACCTGCACAATAAGTACAGAATTATCGTTTCTTTTCTTTAATTGATTTCACTTGTATTTTATCTGTGCTTTGATTACTTTTCTATTTTATCTCATGATATCTCTTTGTGCCATTTATTTTTTATGCTTTTCGTTGGTAGCTTTATATTGATATTTTGCACAGGTTATTTGATTAGTAAGTGCCTTGACTTGAACGTCATCATTACTCCACTGAGGTAAATCTTGATACTTATTGGGTACCGATTGTGTTGTACTCATGCTACGCTTCTATACATTTTTGTGCAGATCCAGGTGTTAAAGGTTGTGGACCTGGGCAGTGTTAGCTTCTTGATCGCAAGGATTCAAGGTAGAGTAGCTCGATCTCCGGAGTCCCTTGGACTCCTTTTCATTACAATATATGACTGTCAATTCTCTATCTGAACAATATTGTATTTTGAGTTATTTTTTATGTATTAAGCAGAGTTCGTGGCTCTGTACTACCTAATCTTGGAGGAATATTGTGATTATTGTCACGCAGGCTTGTTTCACCTTTATTAGGTATTTATATTTAACTCTGCTTTAAGAATATCATGTTAATTGGTTTAACTGTTGTAAGTGATCGGCACACCTAGTTTTGGAGACTAGGTTCCACCACAATCCTTAAGGTGAGATTTTGAGTCGTGATGTATATAGTTGTTCCATTCCATTTGAAAACTAAAAAAATATGAGTATCGAATACCATTTTATTTTTCCTAGTATTTTGTGCTTTTGTCGTCAAATTGAGAAGATTCTTTAATATATAAGCTATTTTATATATATATATATATATATATATAAGCTATTTTATATATATATATATATATATATATATATATATATAAAATCAAGTACATCACTCTCACGATCCAATTCCCACTATAGGCCGTGATGGCACCCAACATTGTTATTAGGCAAGCCAACGGTGAACTATCAACGTAATCATTCATTGTATTCCTTTTGAAATCATGATTTTTTAATAAATAAAGAAATTTATGCATTAAAAATCATGGGTACATGCAATTTAGTAAAATACTAAATAGAACTGTGAAAATATTAGACAAAACCACAAACAATTACTAGAACATACCAAAATCGGGTGTCACAAGTGCATGAGCATGTACTAAGAAGCACAATAATTATACAACATCTGTCTGGAATATAAGATAGACAGGATAAAGTAAATAAAATGATGGAGGCTCTGTGTGATGCGGATCTCAACATGAAATACAACTCACCATAAAGTTCCATCGGCAACTGTGCCTACGCGCCCAAATGACCATCAGAAATATACCTGCACAATAAGTACAGAATTATCGTTTCTTTTCTTTAATTGATTTCACTTGTATTTTATCTGTGCTTTGATTACTTTTCTATTTTATCTCATGATATCTCTTTGTGCCATTTATTTTTTATGCTTTTCGTTGGTAGCTTTATATTGATATTTTGCACAGGTTATTTGATTAGTAAGTGCCTTGACTTGAACGTCATCATTACTCCACTGAGGTAAATCTTGATACTTATTGGGTACCGATTGTGTTGTACTCATGCTACGCTTCTATACATTTTTGTGCAGATCCAGGTGTTAAAGGTTGTGGACCTGGGCAGTGTTAGCTTCTTGATCGCAAGGATCAAGGTAGAGTAGCTCGATCTCCGGAGTCCTTGGACTCCTTTTCATTACAATATATGACTGTCAATTCTCTATCTGAACAATATTATATTTTGAGTTATTTTTTATGTATTAAGCAGAGTTCGTGGCTCTGTACTACCTAATCTTGGAGGAATATTGTGATTATTGTCACGCAGGCTTGTTTCACCTTTATTAGGTATTTATATTTAACTCTGCTTTAAGAATATCATGTTAATTGGTTTACTGTTGTAAGTGATCGGCACACCTAGTTTTGGAGACTAGGTTCCACCACAATCCTTAAGTGAGATTTTGAGTCGTGATGTATATAGTTGTTCCATTCCATTTGAAAACTAAAAAAATATGAGTATCGAATACCATTTTATTTTTCCTAGATTTTGTGCTTTTTGTCGTCAAATTGAGAAGATTCTTTAATATATAAGCTATTTTATATATATATATATATATATATATATATATATATATATATATATATAATATATAATATATATATATATATATATACTACGTGATACGATACGGTAAGCTCTTATAAATATACAGTGATGACGGTTGCATGATTAAATTTTTTCTAATCAGAAAGTAAACATTGAGATTTATTTGGTGTTGCTCTATTTAATTTTTTTTCCTTAAATTACTTTAATGAACATTCACAAATTTGTGATACTCTAACACTGTTGGATAGTATGGTGAGTATATATTAGCAATATAATTAAAGAAAATATTATTTTTCAAATAAGGTAATGTTTACCCTAAAATCCGAGTAACAATTAAACTTATATTGTGGTTTTAAAGATATGTGATTTAATCCAATACTAATTGATAAACAAGGAGTTAAACATATAAATTGTAGAAGTAAAGCAAATCAAACCAGTGTGCAGGCCAAGTCATGACCTCGAGTTATGATGGCCTCGAGGCAGGTTAGTAAGAACAATAAAATAATAAGGCAACTCTGATGAACAGTAAGAAAGAAAGTGAAGAATGTGTATTCCTTTTTCAATGAATCGCCCATTACAAATGATTGGGATCCCCTTTATATAGTAGGAAAATCCTAAATAAGGTACACTTCTAATTATAGTAGGAAAACTTATTATACAGCTGTCTAACCGCCAAGTACAAAGCCGTTCCGGAATTTACGCCGGGATCTTCGGGCCGTTGCGGGAATCTCGCTCTTTCTGTGAATAAACCATAACGGTACTATCTTGGGGTTGGTCATATTCGGCCTCGGCCTTTATCGAGCACTTCGGTCTTCAAGTTCTATACTCCGCCATCGAGCTCGAGCTAGGTCTGTTTTGAGCTTTTTCTCGAAACAACTCCCCGAGCGTACGAAATCGGGCATACCTGATTTTGACCGTATACAGATAGTCCCTACATTTCTTAGAATAAAATGATAAGAAACAGTTTGAGCTTCGATTTTTTGGAGCCCCTAATGATGACGTCATCAACGTGACGTATGTGCTCGAGGTGATCGAAACATCCCGTCGGTTCGCTTCCCCAAAATATTAAATACTTGCCAGTGGCGGTCGACCACTAGCGCCGCCGAACCATCGCCGTTTGCCAATAAATACAAGGCTCCTTATTCGAATTAAGAACTTTACTCCCATTTTTAAAACCACCCTCTAACTTCTCTGATCTCTTCCCCTCTTCATCTCTCTCTCCCACCACCTGCTACTTCCGCCCTTTTAGCGTCGAAAAATATCAAACTCCGCCTCTTTTCGCTTTTTCTAACCTAAATCAATGACGAATACCTCCAAAATAGTTCTTCAAAAGGAGAAAACTTCCTCCTCCTCTTCCCGACCTGCCGACGATAAAGCACCGGCCTTTCACAAGATTGTTCCCGGCATTTGTGTCAAAAAGAAAGACTTCAAAGTTGAGAATCCCCCCCCCCCCGATCCCTAGCCGATGTGAGCATGTATCGAGGTATATTTGCTCGATAACGGAGAAACACCTCGAGGTCATGAAGAAGGATTGTGGCTGGGGGGGATGAGGCCGTGCTACATATCCCCACCCCTGAGGAGAGTATCACCACTCATGTCGAGGGGCTCCAAAGTGTTTACACTTACCCTTTCACGTTGGGTCCCATCGATCCAATCGTGATCAACTTCTACAAGAGGTATCTGGTCACCCTCAGTCAGATCCACCCTTCTTTCTAGCGCATAGTGATCATGCTTCGATATTTCTCCAGCAAGGCCAAGGGACCATATTTCACCCTCAGTCATCTTATCCGATTGTATCGGCCTCAGTTTTTCCGAGGGTTGATCATGCTCCAACGCCGGTCGACCAACGCCTTCTTTGCTAGCAACGACGAGGATAAAGATCGGGGCTGGATGAGTTGGTTCGTGCGAGTGAGGACCTGCGACATCATCCCAGAGGAGAAAATTCCGTTCCCAGAGATGTGGAACCCCGATCGTAAGTGAAGTTTTTTCCCAGTAGACTTTTGTACTCCGTTTTTGCATTGCGTAATGCCTTCATCTTTTTTGCAGTGGTCGCTTGGATGCCCTACGCAGTCACGACCTCGAAGACTGGGCCCGGAAACTAGCTGCGACCTCCACGTATGACGAGCGCCGCTGGCGTGACTTGGCGAGGGGCAGATGGGTCGGCCATCAAGTACACCAAAGAGGACGGTTCCGAAATCCCCAGAGCTGAATAGAGCGCCCCGAGCGATTTGCTCGGGGCTATGACAATAGGTCAATCCCCCCTCTACCGGCTTATTCTGAAGAGAGTATAAGGGAGGCCCGAGCTCTTCAAATGCATGACTTAAGCGGAGTCCCTAGTGAAGAAGACCCTTTCTGGGATTGCTTTACCGGGTTCGATGATGCCGCCGATCTCAATGACGCATCTACCCTCTTCGAAGAGGCTCAACGCCTTTTCTCTCAAGTAAGCATTAGTTCTTATCATTGCAATTTTCTTTTTCTTCTTCTCCCCTTACCCTAACTGATATCCTTTTTTTTTGTAGGCTTTCACCAGGTTTAGGGCCGACCAGAGCCAATGCGAGGCCGAGCTCCAGAAGACCTCGGATGAAAGGAGGGCCCTGAAGCTCCTTTGCAGTCAAAAGGAAGAGGAGCTCAAGGATCTTCGGGCAGATTTGGCCAAGGTTCGTTAAAATAAGGTCGAGCTAGACAAGCAGGTAACTGTCATTTTGAAAAAGTATGGTCTACTCGACCCAACTGTGGAGGCTAATACTTCAGTGTCTCAGCTGCAGCAAAAACTGGATAGGATCGAGCTGCTTCGAGGGGAGGTCGATCAGGTCAAGGCCGATTTCAACCGGTGGAAGGAGAATATGGACCGCCTTGCTACGGGGAAGGAGGCTGCTTTAGCCAAACTGGCATCGGCTAAGGCCCAACTCCGAAGCACTAAAGAGAAAAGTTTGGCCCAGGCCAAAAGGATCGACGAACTCGAGGTCAAGCTCGCTAAGGCTAGGGCTGAGGCCGAGAAGACGAAGGTCACAGCTGATAAAACCATTGTCATATACTTAAAGGATGATGAGGCTGTTCAAATGGAGCTAAGGGACTCCTCCAACCGAGAGAAACGGATTAATGATTTGGCCAAGTGCCAATCCCGGAGGGAGACCCTCGAGGAAATCCATGCTCGAGGTTTTAACCTCACTGAAGAGATAGCTCAAGCAAAGGAGCTCAAAGCTGATGCCAGATTTCTCGTCTCCTCCAACGACGATGATGACGATGAAGGCAGCCAAGGCGGGTCTGACAACGAAGAGGGGCCCGAAGAGGAAGCTGCTCCCGAGGGAGTAAACAACCCCGGGCATAGCTACGATTTTTCTTTTTCTTTTTGTAGGACCTCTTGTTAGTTTCTTGTACATATCCTTTTTCAAATATATAAAAGAAAATTTTCCTTGAATGTCATCTCAATGTTTCTTGCCTCAAAATTTTTGCAATAATTTCATGCTTTGAACGGCGTGTTCGAGATTTTCTCTCGAAAGGCTTCTTTGAAGTTGTCGTGGTCGAGTTCAAACTTTGGGGCATAGACCCTTAAGGGCTTGTGCCGGATAATGGTGAGTCCCCGAGCCGTAATCAATTTATTATTTATTTGGACTCGGGATAATCGAACCCTTGGGTTCGGATCGGGTGAGAACAAGATCTCAAACCCTAAGTTATTGGCCCTTAGGCTCTTTTAGATCAAGCTGTTATAGCCTCTAAAAGATGGCTATTATTTCCCCTTTTCAGCTTAAAAGACTTAGTAAAAATTTCTTTATGCCTTAGCATGCATTTTTTTACCCATTGGGTTTTTTGAGGGTTTAGTGTTGATCGAAACCCCTTTAATTTTTGTGCCTTAGCACAAGTTTGTATTTGAATAATTCGATACCTCTTAAAGTTTTTCGAGGGCTCATTTTATGGAAGCCCTTTGATTATTTTGTTGAGGGTAGCCTTTTTTAACCGGTTTCAGAGAATTCAAAGGCTTGTTTTTATTGCGGGGATCGCACGTCTCCGAGCCGGGTTAGTTTGGTCGTAGCCTTTGGGTGTGACCCTTAGTCTTACTTTCCCAACAACACTTCGAATTTGTTCGAATTGTTAGTCCCCGAGAATGATAGCCTTGGCCTATATTTTGAGGGGTGCCTCTTTGAGGTCTAATGAATCCGAGTCTAGATAACTCAAATGCGTTGACTGTCAATGACAGTCCCCGAGTATTCAAGGTGTATTTGTGTTTTGGCCGATGAGCCATTTCTCAAAGAATCACAAGTATGGAGCTCGTATAGTAGCAAATTTCTTTGAGACACAAAGTGTTTGATATAGAAAGAATGCTTCTTTGAATAATTCATACATGCGTACATGTTTTGCCATCGGGACTCAACTATTCTATATGGACACGGTTCATCCGACCATTTGGCCCATTACAAGGTTTTCCTATCGAGACCCTTTTTGGCGTGAAGTATTTTTCTCAAAAATATAACCTCCGAGGGTGTTTCCCCCCAGTACAAGGTTTATTGAAAAGAAGCCTTGGATACTGTTGAATTTTCCTTAGGTAGCACATAGTTGTTGCCTCTTTAAAAACCTTGCCTGAAAAACCCATTCGGGATAAAAACCGATCTAAGGGAAAAAGAGTGCAATGCGTGCTTTAAAACCTAAGACCTTCGTGATGAAGAGTTTCCTTGACGCCTCGATTGAACACCTGCGATAAGTTAATACTAAATACAAATTGAAAGGGAAGGGAGTCATACCTCAGCAATTATATCGTTTGAGTAGTGATACGTTCCAATTGTTTGGCAATTGTTCGATTTTCATCGTGCCAAGTTTGTAAGATCCCTTTCCGATAACATCGATGACTCGATATGGTCCTTCCCAATTCGGGCCTTATTTCCCTTCATTTGGGTCTCGAGTATTGACGTTGACTTTCCTTAGAAATAAGTCCCCGATTCCGAAGTGGCGAAGATTGGCTCTTCTATTATAATATCTCTTGATTCTTTGCTTCTGTGCAGCCATCCAAACAAGTGCAGCTTCTCGCTTTTTATCCAATAGTTCGAGGCTAGTATTCATGGCCTCGTGATTTGATTCCTCCGTTGCATATCGTAATATGGCGCTAGGTTCCCCGACCTCTACTGGAATTAAGGCTTCAGAGCCATATACAAAGGAGAATGGGGTTGCCCCCGTGCTGGATTTTGATGTCGTTCGATATTCCCAAAGAACCTCGGGTAGAACTTCTCTCCATCTCCCTTTAGCGTCGTTCAACCTTCTCTTTATGTATTGAATGATAGTCTTGTTTGTCGATTCGGCCTGTCCATTTCCGCTCAGGTGATACGGCGTTGATAAGATCCTTTTTATTTTGTGTTCTTCGAGGAACTCCATTACCTTGTTGCCAATGAATTTCTTTCCGTTGCCACATACGATTTCGGCAGGTATCCCGAATCGACACACAATGTGGTTCCAGATGAAGTCTGTAACCTCTTTTTCTCTGACTTTCTCGAAGGCCTATGCTTCCACCCATTTAGAAAAGTTGTCAGTCATAAACAAAATGAATTTAGATTTACCTAGGGTCATTGGTAGAGGGCCGACGATGTCCATTCCCCAATTCATGAATGGCCATGGGGATAGGACTGAATAAAGTTCCTCTCCGGGCTGATGAATCATCGGTGCAAACCTTTGACATTTATCACACTTTCGAACAAACTCCTTAGTGTCTTTTTTTAGGTTATCCCAATAATACCCTTCTCTAACAATTTTGCGAATCAAAGACTCGGCGTCGGAGTCCATCGAACATCCTTCTGTATAATGTTCCATCTTCATCCAGTGTGAATCGAGCAACCTTGGTTCGTAGGGGCCTCGACTCTTTATGGTCTGATGGGAGCTTTCCATTTTTAAAATATTCAATATATTTATTCTTCCAATCCGAAGTCAAACTTGTAGAATTTATCTCGGCGTGACCCTCCCCGACCACAGATTTTGATAATTTGACGACAGTCCCCGGCATCTTCTTCGACTGATGATCCCAAGTTTGCAAGTGCATCGACCTCACTGTTTTGTTCTCGAGGTACATGGTCTAGAGTCCACTCCTTGAAGCGGTGCAAAGTTACCTGTAGCTTGTCCAAATACCTTTGCATCCTATCCTCCTGAACTTCGAAACTTTTGTTTACTTGGTTCACCACAAATAAAGAGTCACACTTGGCTTCAATGACTTCTACCCCAAGCCTTTATCTAGCTCGAGACCTGCAATCATGGCCTCGTACTCGGCCTCATTGTTAGTCAGCCTAGAAGTTTTGATAGATTTCCTAATAGTGTAACCCGTGGGTGGCTTCAAAATGATGCCTAGCCGGGACCCCTTCACATTAGAAAGGCTGTTTGTGAAAAGGGTCCATACCCCCAATGATGTGCCCAATTTTAACATGAGCTCCTTTTCAACTTCGGGCACGAGGGTTGGCATGAAATCAGCCATGAAGTCCTTTGAGACTTGATAGCCGTTTGGGGTTGATGCTCGATATCGTACCCATTGAGTTCGACGGCCCATTTGGCCAATCGACCCGAAAGTTCGGGTTTGTGCAAAATATTACGAAGTGGGTATGTTGTTAACACACATATGGAGTGACACTGAAAGTATGATTTTAGCTTTCTAGAAGCGCTTATTGGCACAATCTCTAAGTGTAGATATCTACTTTCTGCTTCCCCTAAGGTTTGACTTACATAGTAAACGGGAAATTGCGTACCTTGGTCTTCTCAAACTAGAACACCACTCACCGCGATTTCCGACACCGCCAAATATAAGTAGAGTTTCTCAACGGCCTTCGGGGTGTGAAGCAATGGCGGGCTTGACAGGTATCGTTCCTCTAATGTTTGTTGACACTTCAGGGTCCAGGTGAAATCATTCTTCTTCTTCAGTAGAGAGAAAAATCTGTGGCTCCGATCCGATGATCTCGAGATAAATCAGCCTAGAGCAGCTATCCGTCTGGTTAGCCTCTGCACGACTTTTACGCTGTCCACAACAGTGATGTCTTCAATGGCCTTGATATTATCGGGGTTGATCTTGATCCCCCGATTTGACACCTTGAAGACTAGCAACTTGCTTGAGCCGACCCCGAAAGCATATTTCTCGGGGTTGAGTTTCATGTTATATTTCCTCAAAATCTCGAATGTTTCCTGCAAATGAGCCAAATGGTCCTCTGCGCGCAGGGACTTAACTAGCATGTCATGAATATAAACTTCCATTGACTTACCTATTTGTTCTTCAAGCATCTTATTTACTAGGCGTTGGTAAGTAGCTCCTACTTTTTTTAGCTCGAAGGGCATTACATTGTAACAGTATCTTCCATACTTGGTGATAAACGAGGTCTTCTCCTGGTCTTCTGGGTTCATCTAAATTTGATTATACCCGGAATATGCATCGAGAAAGGTAAGGATCTCGTGGCCAGCCGTGGCATTGATCATGCGATCGATGTTAGGCAGTGGAAAAGAGTCTTTAGGTCATGCCTTGTTTAAATCCTTGTAATCTACGCACATTCTAAATTTGTTCCCTTTTTTTTAGGGACTACGAATACATTGGCTAACCATTCGGGGTATTTTTACCTCCCGAATGGACCCTATTTTAAGAAGTTTAGTTACCTCATCCTTTATGAATGCATGCTTCACCTCAGACTGGGGCCTTCTCTTTTGCTTCACCGGTTTGAACCTGGGGTCGAGGCTTAGCCGGTGTGTTGTTATCCCCGGTGGGATCCCTGTCATATCTAAATGGGACCAAGAAAAACAATCCATGTTAACGATAAGAAATTGAATAAGTTTTTTCCTGAGTTCGGGGGTTAACCCCGTTCCTAAGTATACCTTTCGCTCGGGAAGATACTCAATCAATATAACCTGTTCCAGCTCCTCGACCATTGATCTGGTGGCGTTGGAGTCTTCGGGTTCAATAAAGGTTCGAGGAGTCAGAAAGTCCTCTTCTTCTTCTTCAATCTCCTACTTTCCCGGTTCGGTCGAGGCTGGTGGCTGTGATTGCTATTTGGTTTTTTGTTTACCTTTAATGCTCGATCTTTCCGAGGTTGATAACGTTGATACCAGTATTACCTCGTCAACTGCAAATAATTCCTTTGCAGCATGCTGCTCCCTGTATACTGTTTTCACGACATCCGACGTCGGGAATTTCATCATTTGGTGAAGAGTCAAAGGAACTGCCCTCATATTGTGTATCCAAAGCCTCCCGAGTAGGGCATTGTACCTCATGTCGCTCTCGATCACGTGGAACTTGGTATCTTGAATGGTTTCGGGCACGTTCACTGGCAGGGTAATCTCACCCTTAGTTATTTCACTGGCCATGCTGAATCCATTTAAGACCCGAGCTGTGGGCACAATTTGATCTTGTAGGCCGAGTTGCTCCACGACCCTCGATAGAATGATATTCATCGAACTACCTGGATCCACTAAAAAACGCTTAACTTGAACATTAGTTACTAAGATAGAAATTACCAGAGCATCGTTGTGTGGTTGAGAAATGCCTTCTGCCTCCTCATCGTTGAATGATAAGGAAACCCCGGGCACATAATCCAGGGTCTGCTTCTCCCTAGTAATCGACACCTTAGTGTGTTTGAATACGGGCCCTTGTGGAATATCGACCCCGCCGACGATTATATGAATGACATGTTGCGGTTCCTCCTATTCATCTTTCCTATTGGCGTCTCTATTTTTGAAATGGTTCTTGGCTCGATCGCTGAGGAACTCTTGAAGGTGGCCCTCGTTGAATAGGCGGGCTACCTCCTCCCTTAATTACCTGCAGTTCTTGGTTTTGTGACCATGCGTGCCATGGTATTTGCACATCAAATTTGGGTTTCTTTGGGAAGGATCGGTTTGTATGGGTCTAGGCCATCTAGTATCTTTAATCCTTCTGATTGCCGATACAATGCCTGATGCATCAATACTGAAGTTATATTTTGACAATCGAGGTGCCTCCATGGGATCGACGTGCTTATCAAAATCGTTTTTACTCATAAGTCCCCTAGAATTTTGTCCTCGATCGTTCCTTCAATCATTTCGAGGAGGATTGCGTCCCGAACCATTGTTCCTTCGATCCGCGGTATACGGTTGATATCGCTCCTTGTTCGACCTTGGTTCCCTGCGATGTCTCTCTGGGTTTTAACTGCTAGCCTATTCGGATATACTAAACCGGAAGGGCCTCCTAATTGGTCGTCCTCGGCCTTGATCTTCGATTGATATCGGTTGTACACATCTGCCCAGGTTACAGCTGGATACTCGACCAAATTTTGTTTCAACTATCATGATGCTATCGAACTCCGCTCGTTCAACCCTTGGGTGAAAGCTTGAACAGCCCAATCATCTGTGACCGGTGGCAACTCCATGCATTCCATTTGAAATCGGGATACGAGCTCCCTCAGCATTTCATCACCTCTCTGTCTTATCTTAAAAACATCCGATTTTCTCGTAGCGACCTTTATGGCCCTGGCGTGCGCCTTTACGAAGGTGTCTGCTAACACGGCAAATGAGTTGATGGAATTCAGTGGTTGGTTGTGATACCAAATCATTGCTCCCTTTGAAAAAGTTTTCCCAAATCTTTTCAACAAAACCGACTCGATCTCATCATCATTTAAGTCGTTTCGTTTAATCTCGCACGTGTAAGAAGTGATGTGTTCATTTTGATCGATTGTCCCGTTGTATTTAGGTATGTCCGGCATACGAAACTTCTTAGGAATGGGTTTCGCAGTTGCACTCTGAGGAAATGGCTTTTGAACAAACTTTTTTGCATCCAAACATTTTAAGATCGGGGGTGCCCCGGAAATTTGATCAACTCGTGAGTTGTATGTTTCCACTTTCTTGTTATTATCTTCAATTTTTTTCTCTCCCGACTCGATTCTTTTTGGTGAGTTCCTCGAGCATCTTCATAATTGCAGGATCAGTCCCCGATCCATTACCATTCGACCTTTCTAGCACCGGCTCAGTACGGCGAGTGACTTCTGGTTCGACCACACTCAGAGTTTTATGTTGACTTTGAAGTTGAGCGATAGCAACCTGCTGAGACTGTAGCATCTCGAATATTACCTAGAAGCTAACTCCCCCGACTCCTACACCCTGCGTTCCTTGGCCACCAGATCGGCCTTCCCTATGTACACTCCCTTCGGGGTCTGCGCCTAAAATCCGCATTCAAAGCAATGTGCGAACTGATATCGACTAGATCGACCGGCACTCCCCCGGGATTGACCGGCGGCACCTCGGATCCTAGAGCAATTATATTATCGTTTTCCCCGTGAAATCCAAGACCATCATCACCATGTGCGGGTGCATTTTGGGAATTTGACATGTTTTAACCTGAGAACAAATATTCTTGACTAGAACAAGTGTGAAAATAACATGTGTTATCAGAATCAGTACCGAAACAATCACTATTATCCTTAGCCCAACGGTGGACGCCAAACTGTTTACCCTAAAATCCGAGTAATAAAATCCGAGTAACAATTAAACTTACATTGTGGTTTTAAAAATATGTAATTTAATCCAATACTAATGATAAACAAGGAGTTAAATATATAAATTGAAGAAGTAAAGCAAATCAAACCAGTGTGCAAGCCAAGTCTTGACCTCGAGTTATGGTGGCCTCGAGGTAGGTTAGTAAGAACAATAAAATAATAAGGCAACTCTGATGAACAGTAAGCAAGAAAGTGAAGAATGTATATTCCTTTTTCAATGAATCGTCCACTACAAATGATTGAGATCCCCTTTATATAGTAGGGGAATCCTAAATAAGGTACACTTCTAGATATAGTATGGAATTCGTTCCGGAATTTATGCTGGGATCTTCGGGCCGTTGCGGAAATCTCGCTCTTTCTGTTAATAAACCATAACGGTACTATCTCGAGGTTGGTCATATTCGGCCTTGGCCTTTATCGAGCACTTCGGTCTTCAAGTTCTACACTCCGCCATCGAGCTCGAGCCAGGTCCGTTTTGAGCTTTTTCTCGAAACAACTCCCCGAGCCTACGAAGTCGGGCAAACCTGATTTTGACCGTCTACGGGTAAGTAACATTATAATTAAGGAAATTACTTAAACATCACCCGATTCGATTACCTTGCTAAAAAGGATGCCGTGCCACAATTACCTTGTATTACTTTACTTTACTTATATATATATACTATATATAAATGAGAAGACAAGGACGAACACTGCACTAGATAGCTGTACCAAATGCAAAGTAAATTGTACTGTATTGTTGAGCCTCTTTTATCACACGTGGACCTAATTTATTGCTTATTCAATTTCTTTTTCTTCTCATATGAACACGTGCACTGCACAATCACTTTGTCGACATCTGGCTTCCATTTCGGTTCTCTTTCCGTTCACCTTTTTTTCTTCCGTGCAAATTTTCTCTTCTTTCCATAGTAGAAATTTTCTCTCTCCCACATTTTCATAACATTTTGATTCTTCTCTGTTGTAATTCTTAAATATGATTTTTTAAGCAGAACACTGAGACTTCCTCTGCAAATTTTGCATGTGGTAGCTGCCTCCGCTTGTGGATCTATTCTTGCTGAAGATTAAAGATGCTATGGTGAGGCTCAACTATTTCCAGTACACTTAATCTTCTTTCTTCATGTTGTTTTCCTATTTGATACAGTGTTATTTGGAATTGTTTATATTCATTTTTCTGAGTAATATTTTCAACATCTTTCTATGAGGTTTCTCTGTTTGTCCATTCATCCACCTCTCTTCCCAAAATGTTAGTTTTTCTTCAGTTTCTCCAGTTGGGTGTCTCTCTATTTTTATTTTTTTACTTTTTTGTTTCTTATGAGTTAATTCTTAATTGATTACATGTGTATTTTTTGTTTCTATTGCTTGTCGTATCTAGGTATTCTTTTTCTATAAACCCGGCAAGAGATAATTTGCTGGGTATTGATAAATTAGATTCATCTTCGTTAATTTTGAATAGAAATCGAGCTTCCTATTTTGGGTATCCTCAAAGTCTGCTAAAGCAGAGAATAATTTTGCATTGTAGGGTCCAAATAGAGATTCTAACACTGAATTTCCTTATAGGATAAGTAGTTCACAGATTTTGGTTCAGAATTCCTTCTTCGTTCGCTGCTGCTGGTGAAGCCGGTGTCTATGAGAAAGTTAATGTGGCCAACATATGTAAAGGTAGAAATGGTAGTATTTCTGTATTGATTCGACATTAGTGCTCTATTCTTGGTTAATGATAATGAAATTAGTCTGATTGAATTGTATAGAGATTGACTCTTACAGTTTGATATTGCCCTTTTATTTTCTTTTACCTAAACCTATGGAGCTCTCAATTTTCTTTTTACTTGATTATTATGAATCATCTTTAGCATGGAAATTGCCCTGTTGCTTTCCTTCTATTTATCTGTCTAAGTCCATTCTTTTAGAAGTTTATGCTTTATCCATATAATAAAATTATTGATCTCAGACTCACTTGACAATGTCACTGATCAAACGGTTTCCAATTGTGATCAGTTTACAAGAAAATAAAAACTACCCAAGAGCTTAGTTCTTAAATGATATGATATGAATATGTGCCTCTTAATTTATAAAAAAACAAATAAAGTGAACCAGATGTCCTGTTTTTCTTTTTCTTTTTTTTTTTTTTTTTTTTTTTTTTTTTTTTTTTTTTTTTTTTTTGTGGAAGAGTGTATGTGTTTTCTATTTTAAAGTTAAACTTTTGAAGAAATCTATTAGTTCACTGGTTTCTATATAAATAATATATTAAATGTAAAGCATCATTGCTTGCTAAATGATTTGAATTATTCCTTGATAGAGGAATATTGCTTCAAATTACTCTTTGTTGATTAATAAGTAATCGTGGATAATCATCAATTAATTTTGCTATTCATGTAATGCCTATTAGATCACAAAGTTTTATTTGGCTAAAATTCACTCCCTTCAAAAAATAATAAGTTGTACTGCTTTGCCCTCATTAGGTACTTCCAAGTCTAATAACTATTGAAGCAAAATAGGAATTCGAATATTGTTAACTTTATATATTAAATACACATACTTTCCGACCCTCATCATTTATCGAACTTATTTATTAATTGAGTGTAAAGATAATTATTTAAGTATTGTTTTCTGTTTTTCTTATATTCTTTTCTATTTCTCGCTTTACAGGTTTTCCGGAGATTTTTAAGCTTCATTACCACTTGGAATCCACCTCCCTGAAATGGCTTTTCACTCGATAGATGATGTACCATTTAAGCTCATTAATATGAAAAGTTGAGTAAGTCTTTTCATTTGTTAACCAACTTGGTCTTATTATGTATTAATGCCTTGACGTAGAGCGATTTTAAAGCGAACAGTTACCTTATAAAATTTTTTCTTTTTACTTTAATTTATTCAAGTAGCTAGATACTGAATTAATATTACTATCTTTCTCCAATTTTATTCTTCTTCACCTGACAACTTTTAATTTAATATGATCGGGATTTACTGTAAGTCAAGCCAGATCCTTATCACGCGGTCAGAGTTGGAATGTGACAAAAAGAACTTAGTATTATTTCTGTTTTAGGTGGCTTACTTATGATGATAAGGAAAAGTATCATGCTCCAGTCAGAAAAGTAACTACAAGTTTTTGACTTTGTGGCTAATCAGGGTTATTTTTTTTAATCACTAAATGCTTTGATTATTCTATCCTCAGCAAACCATTGGTTTTTTATTTAATTTGTAATGGTTTTGGTTTCATTAGTCTTCAGCGACAATCTAAAATGTCTTTCCTCTATTTTTTGGGTGCTTTGATGTAAATTATATTTATATATTCATTAGCTTTCTCAGTAGCTAGAACTATAGTTTGCTTGTGTGCATCATAGTCCATACTGAATATTTTGGTTGAAGCATGAGATTATGTTCTACTGGTCTATGTCAAATAGAGGGAATATATTACTAACTTGTGTAATGTATACTTCATGAGAATGCATGGTGTTATGAGATAATGGGAGGGAGAGTTATTAGCATATTATGTTGATTATTACGTCCACCTCTGCATGAGAAGAGTGTTTCTGTTGTGTTGTTCAGGTAACTATGTATGATTTACCTAAAACATAAATAAAACTTTCACCTATCAACATAGTGCAGGAAATCCAACTACTTTCTTTAAAGCTTAGCTTTATTGGGCTGGATACGAGAAGGAAAAAGTGCAGTGGGAACCAGCTTTCTACTGTTTATTATGCGGCTATCATCCAAGACTAAACTTTTGTAGAGGAAAAACTAAGGTGACACTATTGTCTCTTGTAATATTGCCAGCTTCCATTTCTCTTGATGGCTCTGGGTTGAAATTTCTGCCTTTGAATGGGTGATGGACAAGCAAGACTCTATTATATTTCAGCATCACACCACAACAACATACCCATCACACTAAACTATATAAACATAGCTGTTTCTTTTTTCTTCTTTTGGGTTGAATGTAGTTATGTTAATCACGACTCTATGGATTTCTTAGCCAACTAGGTTAACTACTGAACTTTTTCGCACTGCTTATTAATTTTCAGTTAGTGAGCACGGGCTACCTCTTTCTAGTTTCATAATATAGCTCATAAAAAGTTTTGTTTTTATTACACTACTAAAAGTTTGATGCTAAGCTGATATGCAAATTTCATAAATTTTCTACCATAAAAGGTAAATACATAAAAGATTGTATAGTTTAAATTGGGATAATATTTATGTTTAACATATATAACCAAATTATTACCTCAATAAAAGCGTGAACACCCAACTCTCCAATTATACACTTATCCATATGTTAGTATGTTACCATGTCTGGATATAATAGATGGATTTTCTATGTCCTAAAAGTAGGTCATTGAAAGATATCTAGCTGCCCTCGCAAGCCTCCATATATACTTTATTTTATACTTTTAAACTTCGACAGTTGAAATAGAAAGTGTATTTTAGGTCTTCCCTGAAAAATGGTTAACGAGCGTAGAAGATTAGTTGTTCTTCAAGAAAGGATGGAAACTTTGTTTAAGAAAGCAGAAGAGTTATCTGTTCTATGTGATGTAGAAATTGGTATTATTGTTTTCAGCCCTGATAAAAAAAATGCTAAATATGAGTGGCCATCAAGAGATAATTTTAAACAACTCTTGATGAGATATCTAGATAAACCACTGGTAGAGAGGCTTAAGAAGTTGACAACAAATGAAATGTTCCTCAGGAAAGAGATGGATGCTAAGATGAAGAAAATTGATCAGCAGAAGACTGAAGAAAAGGAAATGGAACATCTATTTAGCCAGTTATATCTTGGGGAAAATACTGTTTTTGACCTGGATAAAAGACAACTTATAGGTGTTCGCAACTTAGCTATAAAGGCGAAAGAGAAGGCCGTTAAAAGGAGAATACAACTCAAGTACTTACACTATCAACGTCTTTCGTTACCAATTGATTGCATATCACTTTGAGTGGCTCCATTTAATATACAGGATTAACGCATTCAGTTATTTGTTAATGATCCTTTAGCTCTTCGATTGGCTCCTCCAGAGAATTAATGAATATGGTTAATCACAATCAAAGATTAGCGCAACAACAATCAAAAGTTTATTTGTGCAACTTCGTGCATATTCTTTGCCTATTGGAAAGCTTACATGTGAAACTACCAAGATATTTTTAATGTGTTCTATTTCTCTTTAATGTATCTGTGCTTCTTTTGGTTTCTTTTTTATTTTGTTTTCTATTTAGCAATAATCGTCGTCCAAAAGCACTTTATAGTTTCAGTTTTGCAAATGAAGAGCAGTGTTATATGCATTTCCAGATGCAAAAATTGTATGAATACCTAGTTGTGGATTTTCAGATTCAAATCGGCCAGATTATTTTCTTCAAAAACGAGATCGACTATAGGCACAACATTTATCTAGAAGAAATTGTATGTTATGGCCATCTTGGGAGCAACGCATTATTGCAAGATCAAGTACTATGGCATATATAAAACATTGGCATTTATTGTACCTAACATGGATAACAAACATCCTATGTAACATTGAAATGTATCTTAAAACTACAACAGTATCTTGTGATAATCTCAGTGTACTTTAAATGACTACTAATCCAGTTATACATACTAGAACTTATTAAGCATGTTGTATACGGTGGAAATCGGGGCTACCCGATTTCGTTCTTTGATGGAAAAAGTGATACCACGTTGGAAGACCAGGACGTCGAGCTCGGGGTCGAAGGCATGCTTCGAGATGATGCTGGTATGAGTCAGTAACGGAAAGAGCGAGATACCCGCAACGGGCCGGAGATCACGCCGTAAATTTCGGAATGGATTGATCTTCAGCAGTTAAACAGTTGTCAAATATGGTTTCCTACTATAATTAGAAGTGTACCTTATTTAGGACTCCCCTATTATATAAAGCGGGATCCCATCTACTTGTAAAACATTGATCATTGCTCATTGATAAGAAAATATGTGTTTGTTATTTTCTTGCTATTTCACTTACTGTTCATCAGAGTTGTTTTATCATTTGTTATTCCCATTATCATACCTCGAGATTATCACAGTTCGAGGTTGAGATTTAGCTTACACACTGGTTTGATCTATTTTATTCTTTAATTATCAATTTAATTCCTTGTTTATCAATTCGCAATGAATTAAATCACATATCCTTAAAATCACAATACAAGTTTAATTGTTACTCGAATTTTAGGGTAAACAATTTGGCGTCCACCGTGGGGGTAAGGATAATAGTGATTGTTTTAGTGCTGATTCTGATAACACACGTTATTTTCACACTTGTTCTTGTCAAGTTTTTTACTCTCAGTTTAAAGCATGTCAAACTCACAAAACGCACCCGTACATGGTGATGATGGTCTCAACATAGGACTCCAAGTGTGGTCGAGCCAGAAATCACTTGTCATATCGAGCCAGTGCCAGAAAGGTCGAATGGTAACGAATCAAGGACTGATCCTGCAATTATGAAAATGCTCGAGGAGCTCACCAAAAGAATTTAGAAGGGGGAGAAGAAAATTGAAGAAAATGATAAAAAGTAGAAACATACAATTCCCGAGTTGATGAGATACCGGGGGCACCCCTGATCCTAAAGGTATTGGATTCGAAAAAGTTCGTGCAAAAACCTTTTCCTCAGAGTGCGGCTCCGAAGCCCATTCCTAAGAAGTTCTGTATGCCGGATATACCTTAATACAACGGGACCACCGATCCTAATGAACACATCTCTTCGTACACATACGGAATTAAAGGAAATGACTTAGAAGATAATGAGATCGAGTTCGTTTTGTTGAAAAAATTTGGGGAAACTTTGTCAAAGGGAGCAATGATTTGGTATCACAACCTGCCACCACATTCCATCGACTCATTTGCCATGTTAGCAGACTCTTTCGTGAAGGCACACGCCGGGGCCATAAGGGTAGCAACAAGAAAATCGGACGTTTCTAAGATAAGACAAAGGGATAATGAAATGCTGAGGGAGTTCGTATCCCGATTTCAAATGGAACACATGGAGTTGCCACCGGTCACAGATGATTGGGCCGTTGAAGCTTTCACCCAAGGGTTGAACGAGCGAAGTTTGATAGCATCACGACAGTTGAAAAAAAATTTGGTCGAGTATCAAGTTGTAACTTGGGTAGATATGCACAATCGATATCAATTGAAGATCACGGTCGAGGATGACCAATTGGGAGCCCCTTCGGGTTCAGTGCATCCAAACAGGTTGGCAGCTAAAACCTCGAGAGACGTCGACAGGGAGCCAAGGTCGAGCTGGGAACGATATCAACCATATACCGCGGATCGAAGGAACAATGGTTCAGGACGCAATCACTCCCGGAATGGTCGAAGAAGCGGTCGAGGGCAGAATTCTCGGGGACTTATGAGCAAGAGTAGTTTTGATAAGCATGCCGATCCCATGAAGGAACCTTGGTTATCGGAGCATAACTTTAGCATCGACGCATAGGGCAATGTATCGGCAATCGGAAGGATCAAAGATACTAGGTGGCCCAGACCCATACAGACCGATCCTTCCCAAAGAAATCCAAATTTGATGTGCAAGTATCATGGCACGCATGGTCACAAAACTGAGGATTGCAGGCAACTGAGGGAAGAGGTAGCCTGTCTATTCAATGAGGGTTATCTTCGAGAGTTCCTCAGTGATCGAGCTAAGAATCATTTCAGAGAGAGGGACGCTAACAGGAAAAATGAACAGGAGGAACCCCAACATGTCATCCATATGATAGTCGGTGGGGTCGATGTTCCATAGGGACCCATATTCAAACGCACTAAGGTGTCAATCACTAGGAAAAAACGAACCCGAGATTATGTGCCCGAAGGCTCCTTATCATTCAACGACGAAGAAGTAGAAGGCATTTCTCATCCACACAACGATGCTTTGGTAATTCTATCTTATTAAATAAAGTTCAAGTTAAGTGTGTTTTAGTGGATCCAGGTAGCTCAGGGAATATCATCCGATCGAGGGTCATGGAGCAACTCGGCCTACAAAATCAAATTGTGCCCACAACTCGGGTCTTAAACGGCTTCAACATGGCCAGTTGAAACAACTAAAGGAGAGATTATTTTACCGGTGAACGTGGCTGGAACCATTAAGGATATCAAATTCCACGTGATCGAGGGCGACATGAGGTATAACGCCCTACTCAGAAGGCCTTAGATCCACAACATGAGGACAGTCCCCTCGACTCTCCACCAAATGATGAAATTTCCGACGACGGATGGTGTAAAAACAGTATATGGGGAGCAGCATGCCGCAAAGGAAATGTTTGCGGTCGATGAGGTAACACCAATATCAACACTATCAACTTCAGAAAGGTCGAGCATCAAAGGTAAACAGGTAGCCAACTAGCTTTCACAGCCACCAGCCTCGACCGAATCTAGAAAGCAGGAGATAGAAGAAGAAGAAGACGATTTTCTGACCCCTCAAACTTTTATTGTTCCCGAAGACTCCGACGCCACCAAATCAACGGTCGAAGAGCTGGAGTAGGTTATATTGATCGAGTACCTGCCCGAGCGAAAGGTATACCTGGAAACGAGGTTAACCCCCGAACTCGTGAAAAAGCTTATTCAATTTCTTACTGATAACATATATTGTTTTTGCTTGGTCCCATTTAGACATGACAGGGATCCCACCGGAGATAACAACGCATCGACTAAGCCTTGACCCCAGGTTCAAACCGGTGAAACAAAAGAGAAGGCCCCAGTCCGAGGTAAAGCACACATTCATAAAGGACAAGGTAACTAAACTTCTCAAAATAGGGTCCATTAGAGAAGTAAAATATCCCGAATGGCTAGCCAATGTAGTCGTAGTCCCTAAAAAAGGGAACAAACTTAGAATGTGTTTAGACTATAAGGATTTAAACAAGGCATGTCCCAAAGATTCTTTTCTACTTCCTAACATCGATCGCATGATCAACGCCACGGCTGGCCACGAGATCCTTACCTTTCTCGATGCCTATCGGGTATAACGAAATTCAAATGAACCCGGAAGACCAAGAAAGACTTTATTTATTACCATGTATGGAACATATTGCTATAATATAATGCCCTCCGGGCTAAAAAATGCTGGAGCTACTTACCAACGCCTAGTAAATAAAATGTTCGAAGAACAAATAGGTAAGTCAATGGAAGTTTATATCAATGACATGCTAGTTAAGTCCCTGCGCGCAGAGGACCATTTTGCTCATTTGCAGGAAACATTCGAGATTTTTAGGAGATATAACATGAAGCTCAACCCCGAGAAATGTGCTTTCGGGGTCGGTTCGGGCAAATTCCTGGGCTTTATGGTGTCGAACCGGGCGAACGAGATCAATCCCGATAAAATCAAGGTCATCGAAGACATCACCGTCATGGACAGTGTAAAGGTCGTGCAGAGGCTAACTGGACGGATAGCTGCTTTAGGCTGATTCATCTCGAGGTCGTCGGATCGAAGCCACAGATTTTTCTCTTTGCTCAAAAAGAAGATTTTACCTGGACCCCAGAGTACCAACAAGCATTAGAGGAATTAAAGCGATACCAATCGAGCCCACCACTGCTTTACAATCCAAAGGCAGATGAGAAACTCTACTTGTACTTGGCAGTATCGGAAATCGCGGTAAGTGGTGTCCTAGTTCGGGAAGAGCAAGGTACGCAATTTTCCATTTATTATGTAAGCCGAACCTTAGAAGAAGCAAAAACTAGGTATCCACACTTAGAGAAATTGGCACTTGCACTGATGAGAGCTTCTAGAAAGTTAATACTATACTTTCAATGTCACCCCATATGCATATTAACCACGTACCCACTCCGTGATATTTTACACAAGCCCAAACTATCGGGTCGATTGGCCAAATGGGCCGTCGAACTCAGTGGGTACGATATCGAGTATCAACCTCGAATGGCCATCAAGTCCCACATTTTGGCGGACTTCGTGGCCGATTTCACGCCAACCCTCGTACCCAAAGTTGAAAAAGAACTTTTGTTAAAATCAGGTACATCATCGGGGGTTAGGACTCTTTTCACAGACGGTGCTTCGAATGTAAAGGGGTTCGGGTTAGGCATCATTCTGAAGCTGCCCACGGATAATACTATTAGGCAGTCTATCAAAACTTCTAGGTTGACTAACAATGAGGCCGAGTACGAGGCCATGATTGTAGGTCTCGAGCTAGCTAAAAGCTTGGGAACGGAAGTCATTGAAGCCAAGTGTGACTCTTTACTGGTAGGGAACCAAGTAAACAAAACCTTCAAAGTTCGAGAGGATAGAATGCAAAAGTATTTGGACAAGCTGTAGGTAACTTTGCACCTTTTCAAGGAATGGACTTTACCGCATGTACCTCGAGAACAAAACAGTATGGTCGATACACTTGCAAATCTGGGGTCGTCGGTCGAGGAAGATGAGATCAGCTCGGGTACTGTCGTTCAACTCTCGAGATCGGTGATCGATGAAGGCCATGCCGAGATAAACTCTACAAGCTTGACCTGGGATTAGAGGAATAAATATATTGAATATTTGAAGAACGGAAAGCTCCCATCGTACCCTAAAAAGTCGAGGGCCCTACGAACCAAAGTTGCTCGATTCACGTTGCATGAAGATGGAACATAATACAGAAGGACATTCGATGGACCATTGGCAGTATATTTAGGACCAGGAGACACCGATTTTGATTTGCGAGAGGTCCATGAAGGCACTTGTGGAAACCATTCCGGCGCCGAGTCGTTGATTCACAAAATCATTGGAGCAGGATACTACTGGGATGGCATGGAAAAAGACACTAAGGAGTTTGTTCAAAAATGTGATAAATGTCAAAGGTTTGCACCGATGATCCATCAGCCCGGAGAGCAACTTCATTCAGTCCTATCCCCGTGGCCACACATGAAATGGGGGATGGATATTGTCGGCCCTCTGCCAACGGCCTTGGGTAAAGCTAAGTTCATTTTATTTATGACTGACTATTTCTCTAAATGGGTTGAAGTACAGGAGTATAAGAAAGTAAGAGAGAAAGAGATTATAGACTTCATCTGGGATCTCATCGTATGTCGATTTGGAATACCCGCCAAAATAGTATGTGACAATGGAAAACAATTTATCGGCAGCAAGGTAACGAAATTCCTCGAGGAGCACAAAATAAAAAGGATATTATCAACACCGTACCATCCTAGCGGGAATGGACAAGACGAATCGACAAATAAGACTATCATTTTAAACTTAAAGAAAAGGTTGAACAACGCTAAGGGAAAGTGGAGAGAAATGCTACCCGAAGTCCTTTGGGCATATTGAACAACATCGAAGTCTAGTACAGGGGCAACCCCGTTCTCCTTAGTATACGGCTCTGAGGCCTTGATTCCGGTCAAAGTCGGGGAACCTAGAACCAGATTTTGACATACGTCGGAAGAATCGAATCAGGAGGCTATGAATACTAGCCTCGAGCTAATGGATGAAAAATGAGAAGTTGCGCTCGTTCGGATGGCTGCGCAAAAGAAAAGAATCGAGAGATATTATAATAACCTTCGCCACTTCGGAATCGGGGACTTAGTTCTAAAGATAGTCACCCTCAATACTCGAGACCCAAACGAAGGAGAACTAGGCCCAAATTGGGAAGGACCATATCAGGTCCTTGGTATCGTCGGAAAGGGGTCTTACAAACTTGGCACAATGGAGGACGAGCAATTGCCCAACAATTGGAATGTATCACTCCTAAACGGTACTATTGCTAAGGTATGACTTCCCCCCCCCCCTCCCCTTTTTCATTTGTATTTGATACTAACTTATTTCAGGTGTTCGATTGAGGACGTCGAGAAACTTTTCAACACGAGGACCTTAGGTTTTAAAGCACGCGTTGCACTCTTTTTCCCTTAGATCGATTTTTATCCCAAATTGGTTTTTTTGGCGAGGTTTACAACGAGGCAACAATTATGTTCTACCTAAGGAAAATTCAATAGTATCCAAGGCTTCTTTTCAATCAACCTCGAATACTAGGGAGCATCACCTTCGGAGGTTATATTTTTGAGAATAGTACTTCATGTCAAAGGGTCTCGATAGGAAAACTTTGTAATGGGCCAAATAGTCGAACAAACCATGTCCATATAGATTAGTCAAGCCCCGATGGCAAAACATGTACGCATGTATAAATTATTTCAAGAAGCATTCTTTCTATATCAAACATTTTGTGTCTCAAAGAAAACTTTCTACTATACGAGCTCCATGCTTATGATTTTGTGAGAAATGGCTCAAGGGCCAAGAGCAAATATACCTCGAACACTCAGGGACTCTCATCGACGATCGACATATTCGAGTTATCTCAACTCGAATTCATAAGACCTCAAAGAGGCACCCCTCGATCTATAGGCCAAGGCCATCATTCTCGGGGACTAACACTTCGAGCAATTTCAAAGTGTTATTGGGAAATAAACCCCAAGAGGCATACCCAAAGGCTACGGCCAAAATTAATGCGGCTCGGAGACGTTCGAATCTCGCAAACACATTAGGCCTTCAAATTCATTGAAAAACCGGTTAAAAAAAAGGCTACCCTTGGCAAATAATCAAAAGGGCTTCGATAAAATCTGCCCTCAAAAAAATTTAAGAGGTACCAAACTATCTTAACACAAACGTGCTAAGGCACAAAAAACAAAGGGGTTTCAATCGACATCGAACCCTCAAAAAACCCAACGGGTAAAAAATACATGCTAAGGCATAAATAAAATTTTACTAAGTATTTTAAGCTGAAAGAGGGGAATAATAGCCATCTTTTAGAGGCCATATCGGCCCGATCTAAAAAGTCTAAGGGCCAATACACTCAAAGTTCGAGATCTTGTTCTCACTCCATCCGAACCCAAGGGTTCGACTATCCCGAGCCCGAATAAAGAACAACTTGACTGAGGCTTAGGGACTCACCATTATCCGACACAAACCCTTAAGGGTCTATGCCTCAAGTCCGAACCTTATTTAAGCTCGACTATGGTGACTTCGAGGAAGCCACCCAAGACCAAAGTCTCGAACACACCATTCAGAGCATAAGATTGTACTAAAAGATTTTACAAGGCAAAAAACATGTTTGTAAAGATCGAAAAGGAATTCAAGAGAAACTTTATTTTGTATATTTGAAGAGGGATATGTACAAGAGACTGACAGAGGTCTTACAAAAAAAGAAGGAAAAGTAAAAAATCCTAACTATGTCCGGGGTTGGTTTCTTCCTCGGGGACAGCTTCTCCTCCGTGCCCCTCATCGTTGTCAGACCTGCTTTGGCTGCCTTCATCATCATCATCATCATCAAAGGAGACAAGCAACCTGGCATCAGCTTCAAGCACCTTAGCTTGAGCTATCTCTTTAGAGAGGTCAAAACCTCGAGCATGGATTTCCTCAAGGGTCTCCCTCCGGAATTGACACCTCGCCAAGTCATTGCTCCATTACTCCTAATTGGAACCCTCCCTTAGTTGTGCCTGAGCAGACTCGGCATCAGCCATATTCACAGCTATGGACTTATCAGCTGAAATATTCGCCTCCCTGACCTCCGCCTTGGCCTCAGCAAGCTCGACCTCGAGCTCCTCGATCCTTCTAGCCTGAGCTGAACTCTTCTCTTTAACGCCCCAAAGTTATACCTCGGCCGATGACAATTTGGCCATGGCCGCCTCTTTCTCTGCAGCAAGGCGGTCCATGTTCTCCTTCCACCGATCATAGTCGACTTTGATCTGGTCAACTTCCCCTCAGAGCAGCTCGATACTCTCCTGCTTTTGCTACAACTGAGATATTGAAGTGTTAGCCTCCATAGTTGAGTCGAGACCGTACTCTTTCAAAAGGTTAGTTACCTACACATCTAGCTCGGCCTCCTCCTTACGAGCATGGGCCAAGTCTACTCGGAGGTCCCTGATCTCCTCTTCTTTCTTCACGTAGAGGCATTTGAGGGCATATCTCTCCTCAGTAAGCTTCTTGAGATCGGCCTCACACCAGTTCAGCTCGACCTGGGACTTGGATAACGCTTCTCGATGAAGCACCACAGCCTATGGAGAAAGGAAAGAAATCAGCAAGATGGAGATAAAAGCAAACGTAATAACGAGGAATGAAGTTTACCTGGATAAAGATACGATGGGCCTCATCAAAAACCATCATCATGTCAAGGACAGAAACATCATCGACTCCCGCAGGGCAACCACGGAATATGTCTTCCCCGTCATGGGTCGTTCCCATATCGGGGGTCTCCATGGATTGAGCCTCCCAAAATTGCCCTTCAGAAAATTCGGGGTCGGGCGGCAAATCATCAATAGTGATTGCCCCAAGCAAGTCACTTGGGGCATTCCCCCCCTTTGGAAGAGCCCTACTGTCGGACCATTCCGGCACACTTGCCGTTTGTTCATCACGGCAAAAATTATCTTCGGCCCCCGATGGCTCGGGGACTTTTCTCGGAGTACCTCCCTAGATTTCCTCGATCCTAGGATGAGTCTCCTCAACCATCATCGGCTCAGCTATTTTCAGAGCCTCGACGCTCCCCCTCTTTCGAGGCACCAGCTCACAACCGGCATCCTTCCCCTCCTCCTCTTCATATCGTAGCTTTTGGGCTACGCCGCTGAAAGAGCAGCTGAGTCGCCCCTCGGCTTATGTGCCATACCCTTCTTAGACTCCGGGGTATCAGAAGGCAAGGCCCTTCTCCTCTTCTTGTCCTTGGCCAGTTTGGGAACCACCTCTTCCCAGGCCGGGCCGGCCTCAATTCAGCAATATCCTCAAGGCCTTCGTAAAATGGAGTCAAGTATGTGGGAAAGGAATTATTTCAGAAAGGGACATCGTAAGCATACAGGATACACATACCATGATTTTTAGCCTCCCATTTGCCCCTTGCCAAGTCACGCCAGCAGCGCTCAGCATGAGAAGAAGTTGCAGCCAACTTCCGAACCCAGTCTTCAAGGTCAGGGACCGCATGAGGAATCCAGGCAACCACCGCATAACAAATAAGAGTGTTACACAAAGCAAAGAATAAAGTATGAAGATTAATGGCTAATACTTACGATCGGGGTTCCACTTCTCTAGGAACGGTAGTTTCTCCTCGGGGATGAGGTCACAGGTCCTTGCCCGCACGAACCGGCTCATCCAACCTCGGTCCTTGTCCTCAAAGATACTTGCAAAAAAGGACTTCAACGATCGGCGTTGAAGCTTGATTAATCCTCGATAAAGTTTTGGTCGATACAGCCGTATAAGGTGGCTGAGAGTGAATTCCAACCCCTCGGCCTTACCAGACAAGAAGCGGAGCATAATCACTATGTTCCATAACGAGGCATGCACCTGGCCGAGGGTAACCTGGTACATCTTGCAAAATTCAATGATAACTGGGTCAAGAGGACCCAATGTGAAGAGGTAAGTGTAAACACTTAGAAACCCCTACACATGAGTAGTGATACTTTCTTCGGGGGCGGGGATCTGTACAACGACCTCGGGCCCCCAGCTGCAGTCTTCCTTCACGGCTTCGAGCTATTTTTCCGTTATCAAGCAAATATACCTCAATACGTGTTCACATAGGCTAGGAACCGACGGAGGGTTCTCGACCTTGAAGTAATTTTTTAGGACACAAGGGCCGGGAACAATCTCGTAAAGGAGCGGTTCCACCGGCATTTTGTCACCGGCCGGCCGGGAAGAAGAAGAAGAGGCTTTCTCCTTTTGAGGAACGGTTTTGGAGGTTTTCACCATTGATTCAGACGAGATGAAGCGGAAAGAGGTGGAGTTTTGTATTTTTGGTCCTAAAAGATCGAATCAACGAACGGTGGAAGAGAAGAGAGAGAGAGAGGAAGAGACTAAGAGAAATTGGTGAAGATGGAAGTAAAGTTTTGATTCAAATGGGAAACATGTATTTATAGGTTCACGGCGACGGTTCGGTGGTGCTAGTGGCTGACTGTCACTGGCAAGCATTTAATGTTTTGTGGAACCGAACCGACGGAACATTTCGATCATCTCGAGCGCTTACATCTCGAGGATTACGTGATTATCGGGATCTCTGGAAAATAGAGGCTCAGTCGTTTCTTATCATTTTATTCTAAGAAACGAGGGGACTATCTGTATACGGTAGAAGTTGGGACTAACCGATTTTGTTCTTCGATGGAAAAAGTGATACCATGTGGAAGACCAGGACGTCAAGCTCGGTGTCGAAGTTTCTTTCTGACGTCAAGGTTGATAACATTTACCGAGGTCAGAATAAGGCATGCTTCGAGATGATGCCGGTATGAGTCAGTAACGGAAAGAGCGAGATACCCCCAGTGGGCCGAAGATCACGGCGTGAATTTCGGAATGGATTGATCTTCAGCGGCTAAACAGTTGTCAAATATGATTTCCTATTATAATTAGAAGTGTACCTTATTTAGGACTCTCCTATTATATCAATTGGGATCCCATCCATTTGTAACACATTGATTATTGCTCATTGATGACAAAATATATGCTTGCTATTCTCTTGTTATTTCATTTTCTGTTCATCAGAGTTGTTTTATCATTTGTTATTTCCGTTATCATACCTCGAGATTATCACAGTTCGAGGTCGAGATTTAGCTTACACACTAGTTTGATATATTTTATTCTTTAATTTATCTGTTTAATTCCTTGTTTATCAATTGACATTGAATTAAATCACATATCCTTAAAATCAAATTACAAATTTAATTGTTACTCGAATTTTAGGGTAAACACATGTGGAGCTTGATTATTATTTTTTATTAAAAAAAAGAGGTTGCTCGGGGTCATTTTTTTACTCATTTGGTCAACACAACATTAATCAGCTAGCTTATATTCACAGATTAGTGGGAAAGAGGTGTGAGTTGAATCAAAGTAGATAGATTAGCCGGGATCTCCATATGCTATTTTTCTTGTTAATTTCAAATTAAATCTTCCATGTGTATAAATATACAACCACTGTAAACTTGTTATACTTAGTGGAAAAATGAAGCAATCATGTTCCTTCTTTCATCCTATAATAATTCAAAAATATATTTGGTTATTCCAGCTTTAAAAGTCAAGCAAATTAACTAATAAGGGAAAAAATGATTGCTTATGTGGGCAACTTTTCCCAAATTTAGGTTACTTGAAGTAGTTGGTATCCGTTTTGCTACTACTTTTATGACGTTTAATAAATTTAGGATTTCGCATTATTTAGTTTATGTCATTTATAATAGTACCATTTCAAGGAAAATGAGTTCATGAGGAAAATATTTTCAAAACATTTAAGCCAACCAAACATGGGAAAATTGCAAAATATTTTCTGAAAAATATTTTCCTTCACACCAAACACACCCTTTGTGGTTGCTGATTTTCTGGTGCAACAATTACGAAAATACCAGTTATATCCCTATTTCAGCCTTCCTTTAAAACTTCAAAACATCATATCTCCCTCATTTTACGGTGAAATTGGGTGATTCATCATGGGTGTAATTTCACAAGGGTTATGTTAGACTTATCAAAAATGAGTTTCCAGGATCATCTAGGATCTAATTCAAGCTGGGACAGCTACTGCATTTTTTTAACTTGTTCCAGAATTTAGTCACTTTTTCTCGCAATGTTTTGGAGCTCGAGAAAAGGCGATTTTTGAGGGAGTTCTCATCTACTTCATTAGTATAAGTGAACCTAACTTGATTTATGATTATAACATGATTTCATCTTTGATTTTGGCATTTGATTAATGAATCTAAAAGAGAAATTAGGGATTTTTGGCAAAACTTTTCTGAAATGAATAATTGGGTTTTGAACATCAATTCGGAGTTGGATTGGGATGAAATTTTATGGGTGGACTCGTATTCAAATGTGTTATCAGAATTTATGAGTTTTGTCGGTTTGGAGGTGCGGTCCCGGGTTAACATTTTGGTTGAATTTGAGTATTTGGTTAAAGATTCGACTGTTATCGTTTGGGTTTGATTTCTAAGGCATTATTTGATGTTATTGAGTTATTTTTGGCTAGATTCGAGCCATTCGGAGGTCGATTCTTGCGGGAAAGCAATTTTAGAGTATTGATTTGGCTTGTTTGTGGTAAGTATCTTACCTAAACTTGGTTGAGGCACTAGTGTCTTGAGTTATAGTGATAGCTACGTGTTATGTATTTGGTGCATGTGAGGGTAGAGCCCATGTGCGTGCAGCGGTGTTTTACACATGCTCGGGGTAGAGCTTAGTCTACGATATACCTTGAACTGATTGCTAAGCCTCATGCTATTATGTTTCTTGTATTTGTACCCCTCACCTCTTTGTGGGGTAATTGGAATATGTTAGAGGTTACATATAGGTTAATCCCTTGAATGAACATGATAGCTACAATTTTTGTGATGAAATTACCTAATTTGAGCTATGGTAGTACACTTCGCATAGGCATACACCTTAGCATTTCACTTATATCAGTCAATGAGTATGTAATTTGATATCCATTATTCATGTACATGCATTCTTGTATATGAATGCTTTCTGTGTGATATGGACTGGACTGATAGCACGTGAATCGTCCGTGCGGACCCGAGTTATGATAGCACGTGAGTTGTCCGTGCGGTGGTTATTATTGGCACATGATATGTCCTTAGAGTGGTTATTATTGGCGCGTGAGTTATCCGTGTGGTGGTTATTATTTGCACGTGAGTTTGTCATGCGATGGTTATTATTGGTCGTAAGTTGTCCTTGGGTGGTAATTGTTGGCACATGAGTTGCCCATGCAGCGTGTGGATAAGGATCCATCCTTCTAGGGTCACTCTCTCATGTTTCTCTCTTGATGGTGTGCACGTAAGTTGTGAGAAACCGATGGGTTTCTGGTTGATATGGATTTTGGTTAAGCTGATCATTGGTTGGACTTTGCATCTCTTCTCTATTTCCGAACTCCTTGGATGTATACTTGATTTTTCTTCATAAATTCTATATATGCTAGCTTCAGATTGTATACATGCCTTTATACATATCTTCTCTATATTCTACCTTACTTGATGAGATGAGACACGATACATATCTTCTTTATATGTGAATCTGTGTGACTTGACTTGTTTAATCACACATATCTTCTTTATATGCACTTGTTGAAGGATTAATTGCTATTTCATACGTACAAGAACAAAGGGGATATATAGAATTGTAACAACTATAGGGGTATCAAGTTACTAAGTCATACCATGAAAGTTTGGGAGAGGGTGGTGGAAGGGAGGATAAGGAGGGCAATGTCTATATCGGAAAACCAGTTCGGATTCATGCCGGGTCGTTCTACTACGGAAGCTATCCACCTTATCAAGAGATATGTGGAACAATATAAGGATAAGAAGAGAGATTTGCATATGGTGTTTATTGACCTAGAGAAGGCATATGACAAGGTCCCTAGGGATGTGTTGTATAGGGCTGAGTGTTGGCCAGTCAAGAATTCACATATCCAGAAGATGAAAGTAGCATAAATGAGGATGTTGAGATGGATGTGTGGGCACACTAGGATGGATAAGATTAGAAATGAACATATCCGGTAGAGGGTAGGCGTGGCTTCGGTGGATGACAAGATGCAGGAAGCGCGGCTTAGATGGTTCGGACACGTGCGGAGGAGAAGCCTAGATGCCTCGGTTAGGAGGTGTAAGTGGTTGGCTTTGGCAGGTACGAGAAGAGGTAGAGGGCGGCCTAAGAAGTATTGGGGTGAGGTAATCAGACAGGACATGGCACGACTCCAGATTTTCGAGGACATGGCTCTTGATAGGAAAGTGTGGAGGTTGAGCATTAGGGTTGTAGGTTAAGGGGTAGTCGAGCGGTTTTCCTTTTTGTCCCTGTTTCCCTCTTTGTTCCGGCGAGTATGATAGTGTTTTGTCTAGCACTACCAGCGATTTATGTTATGTTTCACACTTTTGCATAATATTTGTGTTACTGCTTTTCCATTTATTTGTTATCTCTCACGTTGCTGATATTATTTTGGGCTTTTGTTGTTACGGATCTAGTGTCTATGAGCCGAGGGTCTCCCGGAAATAGCTTCTCTACCCCCTCCAGGGTAGGGGTAAGGTCTGCGTACACTCTACCCTCCCCAGACCCCACTGGTGGGATTTTACTGTGTCGTTGTTTACATACATATCTTCTTTATATGCAACTACGGAAGGATTATTTGATACTTCATGCATATCTTCTCTATATTTAAGGTGATGATTTGATGAGATTGGATGCGTATCTTCTCTATATGGCGGATTGTTAACAGATTTAGGACTTAGTTTATTATCCTTTTATGCACCGATGTGGTTTTATCTATGTTATATGAATAGATGGCACTATTGTTGTGTACTTGTGAAATTCAGGAATTGAATAGGTTATTAGCGAGTATCATTAATAATTCTTGCCTCTATTACCTCGGCGCGGTCAAGTATGATATTTGCTGAGTACATGAGGTCGGTTGTACTTATACTACACTTTTGCACCTTGTGTGTAGATCTTGGAGTTGAGTTGTTATGGATGGTGGAAGATAGCACTGAAGATGTACCTTCTTTTCGGATATAGCTACCACTTGTCCTTGTAACTTTGGATTTATACTCTGTTTATGTATATTAGAAATAGATGTGGTATTTATTTTCATACCAACTTTGTAAATCGAAATCTTAGTGGCTCATGACTTGTACTACTAATCCTTGAGATATTATATGGAGAGTTTAGCTATTTCATTTATTTATTATTTAAGATCCTCATCATAATTGTGTAACTATCTTTTTGGCTTACCTAGCGGTGTTTGCTAGGTGCCATCATGATTAGGTGAAATTTGGGTCATGACAAGTTGGAATCAGAGTTCTAGGTTCATAGGTTCTACGAGTCTTGAGAAAGTTTCTACTAGAGTCTTGCGGATCGGTATGACGAAGTCTGTACTTATCTTCGAGGGGCTACAGGGCATCTAGGAAACTTCCCATCTTTCTTTCTTTATTGTGCGACATTGATTCAGCATGAAGCGTATATCCTTCAGTTTCTTTCCATTCACTCATATGTGATGTTGAGCACTTGGTATGAGTTGTGCACCGATGGTTGGTGATGTCGTGGATGAGGTGCGAGATTTCCTTTTTGGTGTTATGGAGGTAGACCAGTCCAGAAGACTTGAGGCCAGGTTCAGACTGCAGCTTTAGCTCGGTAGTTGCAGTTGTGTGAGTAGGTACATTTGGACTTATATGTTCGGTAATGTCCCTAGGAGTGGGATTGACAGCTTAGTGAGATGTGATATATCTATATGATGAGTATTATGTTGTTGAGGAATATGCTTAGCTGGTTTGGATGTGACGGGAAGAATTTGCTTGGGATGCAAAAGTACTATGGATGGTTGATTTTTGTCTTGATGTATTGCATACTCTAGAGTGATGAATGTCTTTAGGGTTCTTTCAATTGCTTATTTTTGGGATGAAGTGTATTCTTAAGTCTTGTTGACTAGTTTAGACTCGGGAAGATATGTAAAATGGTTATGACCAGTTTGAGGCCAAGCAGGTGGATTATCTCATGCAGGATGGTCTGTGGTTATGTGATCCTTACGATGTTTCTATGAAGAGGTTGCTTTTTATTAAGTGGGATGTATGTGATACAATTAGAGTACGGATTGCTCGAGGATGAGTATTCACGTGGCAGATGATTTGGAGTATTTTATGGCTAGTGCTACTGCAACGACCCGGCGGGTCATTTTGAGTGTTGTTGCCCTGTTTCCCCATTTATTGCTTATTCTATGTTCGTTTGTTATTCTGTGACTTGTTGGGGTGGTTGGTTTGATTCCGGGGATGTTTTGGAATGAATTCGGTCACTTAGTCAAAAGGTTGGAAGCCTAAGTTAAAAGAGTTGGCCGGATGTTGAGTTTTGTGTAAATGACTTCGGAATGGAGTTTTGAGGGTTCCGATAGCTCCGTATGATTCAGAGGTCTATAGATGGTTTTGGCTTGAATTGGTGAAAGTTGGAAACATTGAAGGTTTGGAGAGTTAAGAAGTTTGATCGATAGTTGACTTTTTGATGTCGGGATCGGATTTTAGTTTCGAGAGTTGGAATAGGTTCGTTGTATCATTTATGACTTGTGTGCAAAATTTGAGGTTAATCAGAATTAGTATGATAGGTCTTGGCATCGATTGTAGATGTTGGAAATCCATTAGTTTCAATAGGCTTGAATTGGGGTGCGATCCATGTTTTTGTTATTGTTTGAAGTGATTTGAGGCCTTGACTATGTTGTATGATGCTTTGGGATGTGTTGGTATGTTTAGATGGGGTCCCGGGGGCTTCAGGAGTGATTTGGATTGAAATCGGATTGATGTTTGGACTTGAGGAAGTGATGAAGAATTGCAGGTCTGGTGCAATCGCACCTACGAAGAATTGGTCACAGGTGCGCGACAACAGAAGCAGTAATGTCATTGTAGGAGCGGAATGTGCTGGCCGCTGGGTGATGCGCATGTGCGAAGAAGAGTCCGCATCTGCAAGCTCACAAATGCAGAAGTGGAACGCATAATGGATTGGTTTTCAGCAGAAGCGGGTGTAGTCGCGCAGGTGCGCGTGCACAGAAGCGCTTGTTTGACCGCAAAAGCAGAATTTGGCTAGAAGGCCTCAAGCTGCAGATGCGGCCACCTTTCCGTAGAAGCGGGACCACAGAAGCGGTTAAGTGACCGCAGGTGCGGAATCACTGGCATAAGGTTTAAATAGAGGGGTTTCGTGGTTTCTCTCATTTGTACTTTGCAAGCTCAGCTAGTGTCAATTTTCGAAGAGGTTTTCACCTAGATTAAAGTGGTAAGTGACTTTTGACCATTTTTATTCATTAATATTAAATACTATATGTTTTTGAGGTGAGATTTGGAGGATTTTGGACTAGGGATTGGAGACTGAGTTTTGAGGGATTGAAGGTCGATTTAGGTCGAAATCGGATGATTTTGGTATGGTTGGACTCGTTATTGAATGAGTGTTCAATAACGATTTTCGACGTGGGCCCAGGGTTTCCTTTTGGGTTGACTTTTGATTTTTGGTTAAAGATCTTAGCTTTATCATTTAGTATCGATTCCTACAGCTTTTATTGATAGTATTATGTTATTGTTGGCTAGATTCGAGCCTCCCAGAGATTGGTACACGTGGGAAGCGTTTGCTAGCGGAGTGATTTGATTTGCTTGAGGTAAGTATCTTATCTAAACTCGATTGAGGCATAAGTTGCCTGAATTATTGTGATAGCTACGTGATATTGGGTGCGCAAATGTGTGGGGTTGAGCCCGTGTGCTGACACCGGGGGTATTTATTCATGTTCGGGTTGTGCTCAGGTTATAATAAGCCTGGAATTGATTGTTAAACCTTAAACTATGATGGTTCGCACATTTGTGATATTGTTGTAAACTATTTGAGCCATGTTTGAGGCCACATAGGGGTTTAATCCCCGAATGAACTGATTAATATTATTCTCTGATGAAATTTCCGGTTTAAGCTATAATAGTACACATTGCACATGCCTAGACTTTTAGCATGTCGTTTATACTAGTCCATGAGCATGAGATTTGTTATTCGTTCATTACATACATGTATACTTGTTTATTTGCTCCTGTATTATATGATTGGACTAGGTTCTTGTGACCACCTCGGGCGGATTGTGTTGTTGTACCTATGACCATACTAGGCGGATTGTGTTGTTGAACATGTGACCATGCCGCGATGATTGTATTGTTATGCCTGTGACCACGCCGGGCGGATTGTACTATTATGCGTGTGACAACACCGGGCGAATTATGATATTGAGCCTGTGACCACACCGGGGTGGTAGCATGTTAAATTAGTCGTGCTTGCGTGTGGATATGGATCCATCCCTCTAGGGTCACCCTCTCATGTTTCTCTCTTGATGGTGTACATGTGTTTATTGAGGAAATTGATCAGTGGTTTGGTATGGATATGGAAACGTTGAGGAAATCTGGCCAGTGTTTTGTTTGGATTTTACATTTCAGTTTTACTTGCAATTTCCTTGATCTTTTATCTGATTTAACTGCTTATCATCTCTATATGCCGAGTATTGACTGAGTAGGGTATTTGAGGAAACGTTACATATACACGCACGAATGTTTTCTTACTGAACCTATAATTTGATTCCATTATTGTTCTGTACTCGTTTAAAAGATGAAATTGCATATGTAATAGCTAGCATCATTTTAATAATTTTTGTTTCTCTTACCTCGTCGTGTTTATTTATGATACTCATTGAGTACATTGGATCAGTTGTACTCATACTACACTCTGTACTTAATTGTGCAGATCCATATGTGGGACCAGTTATCATCAGCAGACTTGCTTGTTGGACTATTTGCTAGAGGTGAGGTAGAGTTGCATCCTTGGTCGCAGTTTGACTTGTCTTTTCCTTTCATACCGTTATTACAGCTCACAAAATGTATTTATTTTTCATTGTTAGACTTGTAGTCTATAGTAGAAGCTCATGACTCTGTATTTAGTAGTTTATGGGGATTTACTTTGTATTTTGCAGTTATATTGTATTGAGACCTCAGACTTATGCTATTTTTATAAATTTCGTTATTTTGTTTGCCTTCGTTATAATGTTTTGTCTTGCCTAGCTTGTGTGTTAGGAGCCTTCACGACGGGTAGGGATTTTGGGTCGTGATAGCTACATGGGCTTATGAAGGATTCAGCTAGGGTAATAGTACGAGATCATGGCAGTTATGGAGTAAGGGTATTGTGGGTTATTGAATGTTATGTTCTGTCTCTTCGAGTCAAGTGGGGGGAGTTTATTAGCAACGATCAAATTGCATGGCATTTGTTATTTTAGTTTTGGAATAAGGCATATTTGTGGATTAGTTATGACTTGAAGGGGCTGACTTCAAGGATGAATCGAGCAATGGAATTGCGTGATGCATAATGTACTATACTTTATGGGAAAATGGAAATCTGGAAATGATTCAGAATTAATATTCATTGTGTATGCAATGTGCAGGGAGAAGTGATTTACTCAACTGCTTAAGATGGGGTTGTTTCTTAAGCTATTTGTGTTCTACTGGAGCACAAGTAGTACAACTCTTATTGGCGGTGCATTAAAGATTAGAGCAGGGTGGATAACACTTGAGAAGGTTGTAATGATTTCAAGATTCATATGTGGTATTTGAGGGTTCCCCGGATTTGCATTGGATAGTGCCGAGACTTGCGGTATTTCTATATCATTATTGATTCTTCATTTCAGATTAAAGAGGTTAATGAAATAGCTTCAAATTCACAGAAGGTCTCTTCAGAGTGGATATTTTAATTGTTACTATTGGGTGTTTAAGAGGGAAAACAGGGGTTTATGGGACCTAGAATGACGTGTTTCATGCTAGGAAATCTTGGGTGAGCTTTGATTAAAGACTATAGTGTACTGGCAAGGAAAAGTGTTAACTTGGAGGCAAGTCAAGAGAAACTTGAAGAAATGGGCCGGCTTGGTAGTGGTTTGGATCAGCATAATATAAAAAAGGACCAATTCCTTTGGTGAGGTGAAGCTTTACATGTGTTTTGTCGAAATACTATTTGGTTGGGTGATCTACATAACTTGGTTGAGTTAGAGGAATTCAGTTCTGATGGCTTAGTTATGTGCAAATGGGTTTCGAAGAGTTCTTGATAGTGTCGACCACGGCTTGAGGTGGATGTCCTCTACAGGTATGAGAAGTATGTTGCGTGTTGTGATTTTTCTCTTGGATGGGGTCAAGTGGAAGGTTTCTGGTTGATGTTGTGTGTATCTTACTTATGATTCAGAGTTGATAATGGGGTTCTCGTGTTTTCATATGATGGCATGATAGATGTGGTTCGACGTGTGTGATTGAGGTCTGCATGTACAAGGTTGCGATTCCATTTCGAATAGAAGGTCATGAGTTCTAGAAAGGATGGATAATTTCATATATTTAGAAGAATGTTGGCACTATATGGTATCACCTAAGAAAGATGTGCATTTCCGAAGGTGCATTGTATTTTGACTTGTGGATGCTTAACTAATATTACGGTAAATGCCTGGTTATTGACTATTGATGTTCAGATTTTGCTACGTAGAATGGATGATTCATGGAAGTGTTTCTCGTGAGATGATTGTGTATGGAGGATGTGTCAGTCATTTGAGTGGTCGAGTTGGGATCAGATATGGAGATTCATGTATTCTTGAGATTTCGAGACCAGAACCGCAGCATACGGCCCATGACCTCCTGAAAGCCCTGTGCAATCAAAAAGGTTACTAGGGCTAGCTCAGATGCATGTGCCTCATCCTGCTCCTCAATAACAGGATTCCTCACCGGATCCATTGGTGGTACCACATGAGCAACTCCAGGACGCCCTCGTCCTCTTGCTAGAGCTGTGGCCCTCCATCGTCCTCTACCTCTACCTCTAACGACAGGGGGAGCAGCCCCTCTACCGCTGGGTACTGCGTCGCGCGTGTTATCAACATCTATGAGAGAATAAGAGAAAGATACTCAGCACTACATCAACTGCGCGATAGGAGATGAAGAAGAGAAGTTTCTTAACACCTTATAGCCTCTCGAAGATAAGTAAAGACGTCTCCGCACCGTTCTGAGAGAATCGACTAGGTCTTCTCGTGACTCATAAGACCTACGTGAACCTAGTGCTCTAATACCAAGCTGTCACAACCTAATTCACATCACATGCCGTGATGGCGCCCAACGCCGCTGTTAGGCAAGCCAATGGTGAACCATCAACTTAATTATCCATTGTTATACTTTTGAAATCATGGCTTTCATTAAGCAAATTAAATTAAGTGTAGAAACCATGGAGACATAAAAGTATTACTGAATCATGAAGCGAAAAGATGATAATATAAGGTACAACCATAATCATATACTAGAAACTTCCCAAAACCTAGTGTCACAAGTGCATTAGTAATCTAGTAGAATATATATACAAACCACTATAGCAACTGTTTGAAACAAAACAGACAGAGATGATAAATATAACAGAAGGAGACTTTGGGTGCTACAGATCGGAGCATGGAGAGCACCTCTCAGCTAAGTCTCCGGATAGTGCATATGCGAACCCGTATGAGCGCCTGAAGTACCAGCCTCAGTACCTGCGCAATTAGTGCAGAAGTGTAGTATGAGTACGTAAATCAATGCGTACTCAATAAGTATATAGTCTAATCTCGAAAAAGTTGTAACGAGGGGTAGACATGGACGCTTACTAGTGGTCTAATAAATAAAGTGCATGAAACATAGATAGGCATAAAACACAATAAGTAGCGACAAAGTAAGTAACTGTAACTAACATGATCCTTTAACATAATAATAATATGAAATGCTTAAATACAATGTGCTATCTCAAACAAATAAGGAACATCAGGTAAATGTCAAGTCTCGAGACAAGAAGGAAATCTCATGTATATTCTGACTACTAACGATACTACACATGAATTACGCCCAAGTCGTACGACCCAATCCATAATAATAGTGTACACTGCCGAGGTCGTACGACCTGATCCATAGATGCATCTCAAATATATTATTGAGGTCATACGACCCGATCCGTAATGCTATTTCATAGTACTATCGAGGCGTAGGGCCCAACCCACAGGATAGAAGAACTTTCAGAACTATGGGTCACATAAATCAACACAAGGATAGGAACATAAAGAAAGCATGATTTTTACCAACAATCAAGTATCTTGCCAAAATCTCAAGATAAAGAGGCTTGGCCGAACATAATCTCTAATCCAATCTCAATTATAAATTTAAGCAATTAAACTAACAAGTTTAGTTCAAGTAATACAAAAATTGCATGGTAAAGTCCTAACTTTATTCGGACATAAACATGATTTTTAGCTATGCACGGACTCTCCTCACCTCGTACGTGCATAACGCCCAAAACAAATAGCACACAACAATTAGAATACTTACGGGGATAATTTCCCTCTTACAAGATTAGGCAAGAGACTTACCTTGCTTCCAAGCCCTCTACTCGGCTCTCCACCATCACTGGTTGCCTCAAAACAATACCGAGCAACCCCAAACTAATCAAAGGACGTATAAATCAATCAATATATGCTCAAACATTCATAATTTAACTATTAGAGTAATTTCCCAACTCAACTTGAAAGGTCCATAAGAGTCGACCCTAGGGCCACGTGCCCAGATTCCAAAAATTTTCATAGATAATTGTTACCAATGACCTTACGAACTCAAATATATAAATTATATCCAATTCCATAATCAATTTTGTGGCTAAATAACACTTTTACTAAACCCTAGGTTTTTCAACGTAATACTATAATTCTACTAATTTCTATGTGAAAATCCACTCATCCATATATTTAACTTACACTAGGTAGAAATCACTCACCTTATAGTGCTTGATGAAAATCCCACTCCAAGAAGCTCCAAAATCGGCCAAGCTACATGAGAAATGGAAAAATGAGCCTAAGTCTCGTTATAAAAAAATGTAATCTGCCCGGTTATTCCTTCTTTGCAATCATGGAAAGTCCCTCGCGATCACTAAGGCCAACCTGGCTCAGCCCAACCTTTACTCAGCGCATTCGCAACACCAAGGTCGCGTTCGGAAGCGTAAGTCCCCCAGGCCTTGACATTTACGGTCCAAGTGTCGCGTTCGCGAAGGCTTACGCCTGCCTTCCCTAGAAATCCTCCTGTGCAATCACGACTACACAATCACGAAGAACAAAAGCTCCTTTGGCCCAAACCTCCCACTCATCGCGTTCGCGACCTCAGATACGCGAACGCGAAGTACTACCAGGCCAAAGCACCCGCGATTGAGACTCCCTCTTCGCGATCGCAAAGAAAAAAACCTCCTCGGTCCCTCAGAGCTCTTCGTGATCGCCAGACCATCTCAGCAATCGCAATTCACACCAGACATCAGCAAAATCTGCCAACTTCAACCTTGTTCTAGGTGGTCCGAAACTCACCCGAGCCACCCGGGGCCTCGTCCAAATGTACCAACAAGACCATAAACATACTACGGACCTACTCGAAATCTTAGAACATGTAAAATAACATCGAAACCAAAAATCACACCTCAAAACCAAACTAATCAACTTTTGAACTTGAAATTTCTTCCAACTAACTCCAAAACGCAATGAATCATACTTAAACACTCAAAATAACGCAAAATTTTACGCACAAATCAAAAATCACTATATTAACCTAATCTAAGGCTTGAAAACCCAAGCGGATACTTCTGAATCTGGTTCTTTGCACCAGTGGAGGTTTGGTCGCATGTGCGATGTAGCTTTTGCAGATATGCTATTGATTTTTAAAAGAGGAAGTCGTCTGGAGGTGGTTGCTTCTGCGTAAAGGGAAAAGCAGGTGCGAGGTCGCACCTGCGAGGTTTTTGTCGCATATACGAGAAGTAAAGTTGGCTTGAGAGTCCGCATTTGTGGAGTGGCGCGGATGCAGTGTCGCATATTGTGTGTTTTGCGTACCTGTAGAGCCATAGATGCGGCAGGTGCTTCGCAAATATGAAGGATGGCATTTAGAGTAGAGTTTGCAAATGCGTGATTGGGCTCAAAGATGCAGCATCGCAGATGCGATTGTTATTACTGCAGATGTGAGGATGCCTGGTAGGGGCATATGTTTGAGGGTTAGATTTAATTTATCATATTTTGAGATTGGGAGCTCGGATTGGAGTGATATTTGAGGCGATTTTTACCCACATGATTAGGATAAATGTTCTTCACTCGGATTTTATTATTATTCAGGATTCTACTTCTAATTTTGGCGTTTGATAGTTAAATTTAACGAAGAAATTTGGGATGTTTGTCCACACTTTAAGAGAGTGTATTTTAGGGTTTAGACCAGTGATTTGGACCCGAATCTGCGAACTGATTATAAATTTGGCTCAGCATGTTAAAGGTCATCGAAATTTGGGTTGACCTTTTGGAAATTCTTCAAAGATCAAAGCTTTATGGATTGGGATTTCTTCTTATAGCATTGTTTGACATCCTAAGATGATGTTTGGCTTGGATTTGCATGATTGGAGGTCTAGAGCGTGGTCTTGACGTGATGTGTGGTTAAAGTTATCCCGTAAAGAGGTAAGTCTCTTATCTTACCTTGTTAAAAGGTAAGATTTGACTTGATTTTCATGTGTTTAAGGTATTTGGGTGGTGTATATACATAGTGTCAAGCATATATGCACTTACTAATTTATATCATGTCCGGGGTACAATTGAGATACTTTATACCTTGTTATCCATTTTTAAAAGAGGAAGTCGTCTGGAGGTGGTTGCTTCTGCGTAAAGGGAAAAGCAGGTGCGAGGTCGCACCTGCGACGTTTTTGTCGCATATGCGAGAAGTAAACTTGGCTTGAGAGTCCGCATTTGTGGAGTCTTTATTAATGATTTGTTTGTCTGATGTGACTAAGCTCGCTCTTTTATTAATGTTAGAGATCATTGTGAGCACGTGATTTTTGCCTCGCGTGAATTACTCCTACAGGATTCTTAAAATTAGGATTTTTCCTTTAATTATTTAATTTTAGGGAATTAATTGCATAATTGTTGTGTTTGTTTGCATGTTTGTATGCATGTTTATTTGATAATTCATAAAAAATATTGAAAAATATTACATGAGCATTTAGGATTTAATTTTACACATTTTTAGACTAATTAGTAATTAGGCTTTTACAAAAATACAAAAAAAAAATCATAAAGAAACTTTGATTTGTTTCGTTTGATTTTAATTTTAGTTTTTAGGTTTATTAATTTCCTTTAAATTGATAGTAGTTTAATTGTAGCTTAATTAGGTAGTTGAATTAATTTTGAGGTTTAATTTTAGTTTAGTTTTAAAATTGAAAAAAAAAAGAAAGAAAAAGAGAGAAACAATTGAAAGAAAAGAATTAAAGGAATTGGAAGGGGCCTGTTAATATTTGGGCCAGTTATGTCAAAATAATTTACTAGCCCAACCCCTGATACCGTTCAACCTAGTCCAAACCCAAACCCCCAACCCGGTCCAGCCCCTAAATAAATCAGACGGCGTCGTTTTAGGCCAAATCAATCAGGACCGTCGAGGTTAATCTAATCCAACGGTCCTGAAGCCTACATCACCTAATATAAATATGTCCAAACAATCCCTACCCCCCTCAGGACCCCCTACCCTTCATCTCTCTCAGATCTCACCGGAAAACCCCTAACTCCGCCGTCCCCCACCGTCTGCCGCCGGCGGCGATTGTCCAAACACCTTCAAAATTACACCACAACTCGTCTCTTTCTCCTCATTATAGATCTAAGCCCTATTTTCCCCAAATCCTACCCAAGTCCTTCGAATATTCAAAACCCTAGCGCCGCCTCCGCCGTGTCCGGCGGCGCCACCTCAAAACCCCACCAAACTTACACCCCAGATTCGCCTTGACCCCCTCTTCCAAATTCCAAACCAGATTCCTTCAAATCCGGCTTAAACCCTTCGAATCCCAAATCTAGGGTTTAGGTCAAGTCGAAGTTTGGAGGTTTTTCAGTGTTCAATTGGTTCCAAATAATATTATGTGTTTGTTTTGTTAAAGAACAGATATATAATATTATTTAGGGGGTCATATTCGAGGTCAGTCGAGTTTAAGGCCCAAAAAAAAAAATCAGTGAGTGTTCGTAAACTTTCTTCCTTCATTATTTGTAGATTTTTTCTTTAATGTGTAGTTTTCTGCCTTGTTTTTCTTTCGATTCATCTTCAGTATTTCTTTTGTTTTGTTTAGGGTTCTGATTTGTTCGATTACAGTTTAATTTTATTCTTGTTATCTGATTTAATTACCTTTTTAATTTTAACCCTAGGATGCTATGTTTGCTACTGTTTTACATTTGGATAGTGTAATTTCAGTTCTATTTTGATGTTAGTTGTTAGTTTATTGTCTTGTTAGTTTAATAACAAATTTAGCCTGGTAAATTAGAATTAATTTCTAAATAACTGAAATTGGAAACCCCTAGAACTTTCTGGATGGGTTCCAATTAAAAATTCAGGAACTTAGTAGTGTAACTTGGGCAACAAGCCAATAAATAAAGGACTAATTAGCTAAAATTTTGAAAATAAAAGAGGGACTTAGGTGTAAATGAAAATCTGAAGTCTGCCCTAGGGCTTGGCCTATAAAAAGACATTATTCTTGCCTTTCAAGGCAAGAAAAAAGGGCTAAAAATAGAGTGAAATTGGAGGCGGCTATTCTCTTTTCACTGTTCCATTAAGACATAATTTTGAGCTTTGGAGTTTTTTTTAATAGCTGAAGCAAATCTCAATTTGCATAGATGTCAAAATAGTTTGAGGTTGAATTTATTTGAAATTTCTGGGCCAAGCTGTTTTGGAATCACTGTTCCATTGGTTTCATACCTTGAGATTCAATCTTGGACCTGGGATCGATCTGCTGCTATTACTGCAGCTTTCCTCACCTTTTCCTTTGTTTTATCCAGCTATTTCCTTAGCTCATAGTTGAGGTCTGATTGTTGAGCATGAAAGAGTCGAAGTTCTATTAAATGAAGACCTTATTTGAAGTTCAATTTCTCTTCTCTTTACTGTTTCATTCTATGTAATTAGAGTTTAAGTTTCAAATGTAAATTAAGGCCTCTTATTCCTTTGAAATATAGTATGTGAGAACGACTTAGTGTTGTACTTTGTATTCTGTGTCCATAATCAAACATTGGACTTTAATTGCTTGAGCTTATTGTTGGATGCTGCATCAGTGTGCCAGTCTTTGTGAGGGTCTGGCAGAGAATCACTCAGATTTGGTTTTTGAAATCCATAGTCAATACTCTAGGGTCATATAGCTTGAAATTTGTTTGCATTTTAGCTGCAATTAGTTGGTATTTCCATATGATTTGTGTTTAAGTAGCTTAAAAATTGAAATATTAACTGTTATAGCATGAAGTTCCGCCTGTTTAAGATTCAGGACTGCAGATGTGATTCTAGCATGATTTGGCATGATTTGGATAATTGTTAATTATATTAGCAGGCCGATCCTACATGTATGCCATTTGTGAATTGGTTTGAGACGTTAAATATCTATTAACTGAAGAATCTATTCCTTCAATATTAACTGTGAAATTGTCTGGTTTTGGGTGTGATTAAAAACTGAATGTTTTCAGGTTCAAATTATTTACGTTTGGGTCCAATTCTCTGCATAGCATGCATTTAAAATCGCCTATTTTCTATATGTTTCAAAAGAGTCGAATGCATTTAAGTTTCAAAAGTCTAGAAGATGGAACGGCGGAACCAATTGAGAATGAAGATTTTTTTTTTTTTTATGTTTGAGTAGATATAAGTTCAGTGGCCTTTTGTTCAATTGTCATTTGATGGAGTTAGGGTATGTCATACTAGGTAATACAAAATAATTATGGTCTTGTGTTAATTGAGACATATAAATTTGACCAATATTCGTAGCAAGCCTTTAGGGCCGTTTAAAATACGATTATGGTTGCGTATACGTTCGCGTAACATGACCATGGTCCTAAATTAATTTGGAGTATGCGCTCGCGCAACTTCGATCAACCTTCCTTAATAATAAAATAAGTTACAATTCTTAGTTATTTTTAGTCTACGTAGTTCATTAAATCACATATGGCCCCCGTAAAAATGTCAAAGCTTAGAAATAAATTGATTAAATTTCGTAGCCTATCTTTTAGGGCCGTTTTAAATACTAATGTGGTTGCGTATACGTCCGCGTAACACAATTACACTTCTAAAAATAAAACCGGAGTATGCGTTCACGCAACTGCGACCCAAACTTTCTTAATAATAATAAAGCGTTATTAATTGTGGACACGTTCGTGTGACATGATTTTTGACGCGCCAAACAGGCGGGTATACGTACGCGTAACCCGTTTCAAGATAATTTTCTTAATTAAAAGCGGTGAAAGAAGCACAAGCACATTAGGTTCTAAAATCAGTAATTAAGCAACTTTAGTAAGCCAGGTATTATCAAAGCGACCGTGCTAGAACCACGGAACTCGGGAATGCCTAACACCTTCTCCCGGGTTAACAGAATTCCTTACTCGGATTTCTGGTCCGCAGACTAATACAGAGTCATTCTTTTCCTCGATTCGGAATTCTAAACCGGTGACTTGGGACACCGTAAATCTCCCAAGTGGCGACTTTGATTTTAATTAAATAATCCTATTTCGATTGTCACTTCAAGTTGGAAATAACTCTCTTTATTATATCCCTCTTCGTGAGGTGTAGTAAGAAAAAAAGGAGGTGTGACATATATCCGTATAAAAAGGAATGTGAGTCGATTGGTGAAGGATCTAAATGACCTCGGGAAAAAATAAAAGAAAGTACACTTAACCAGGAGGATCCAAGACGTAGTAAACGTCAAAGAACGTCTACTTCATTTGGACCAAATTTTGTGACTTTCTTATTGGAAAATGAGCCTCAAACATTTAAAGAAGCTATGTCTTCTTCGGAATCATTGTTATGGAAAGAGGCAGTCAATAGTGAAATAGAATCCATATTGAACAACCATACATGGGAATTGGTTTATCTTCCTCCTGGAAATAAACCGTTGGGTTCTAAATGGATCTTTAAGAGGAAAATAAAAGATGATGGCACTATTGACAAATATAAGGCAAGACTTGTGGTCAAAGGGTATAGACAACGAGAAGGTCTTGACTATTTTGATACATACTCTCCAGTTATAAGAATTACGTCCATACGAACGTTAGTAGCATTAGCTGCAGTTTATGGTCTTGAAATTCATCAAATGGATGTTAAGACGGCCTTCTTAAATGGAGAGTTGGAGGAAGAAATCTACATGGAACAACCTGAAGGGTTTGTGGTTCCAGGCAAAGAAAAGAAGGTCTGTAGACTTGTTAAGTCCCTTTGCGGATTAAAACAAGCACCCAAACAATGGCATGCGAAATTTGACCAAACAATGTTGTCAAATGGATTTAAGATAAATGAATGTGATAAATGTGTGTACATTAAAAATGTTCCAAATCACATAGTCATTGTTTGTTTATATATGGATGATATGCTCATAATGAGTAATGACATTGCCAACATAAATGCTACTAAGCGTATGCTAACTAGCAAGTTGATATGAAAGACTTGGGAGTTGCTGATTTAATTCTGGGAATTAAGATCCATAAGACTTCTCAAGGTCTGGCACTGTCACAATCTCATTATATTAAGATAGTACTTGAAAAATTCAAGCACTTGGGCTTTAAAGTTGTAAAGACTCCAATTGACGTGAATCTTGCATTAGCAAAGAACAAAGGCCAAAGCATATCACAATTGGACTATGCTCATATGTTGGGTTGCTTAATGTACATCATGAATTGTACACGACCAGATATAGCTTGTGCTATAAGTAAATTGAGTCGACATACGAGCAATCCAGGTCAATCTCATTGGATGGCCATGAAACGAGCTTTGGGGTATTTAGTACATACTCAGGACTTTGCTTTGCACTACAGTAAATATCCTGCGGTTATTGAGGGATACTGTGATGCAAATTGGATCACCAGATCAACTGATTCCAAGTCCACAAGTGGATATGTATTCACTATTGGTGGAGGAGTGGTATCTTGGAAGTCGTCCAAACAAACTTGTATTGCCCGCTCTACAATGGAGGCTGAGTTCATAGCCTTGGATAAAGCCGGTGAAGAAGCTGAATGGCTCCGGAATTTCTTGGAAGATATTCCATTTTGGCCCAAACCGTTGGCACCAATATGCATACATTGCAATAGTCAAGAGGCAATTGGAAGAGCTGGGAGCGTTATGTATAATGGTAAATCTCGCCATATACAACGAAGACATAAAACCGTTAGACAATTACTCTCTAGAGGAATTATCACGATTGACTATGTAAAGTCAAGTGATAATGTGTCGGATCCATTTACAAAAGGCCTAACTAGAGAGGTAGTTGAGAAGTCATCAAGGGGAATGGGACTGTGGCCGAGAACAAGTCATAGTGGCGGTAACTCTACCTAGAAGACTGGAGATCCCAAGATCTAGGTTCAAGGAGATCAAACAAAGTCATTAATGACGGTTCAACATTGTCAACTAAACTTTTGGTCCATTCTCGCGATGAGACAATGTTCAGTACCAAGGATAAAGCATTAAGGCTTTTTAATGATTTCTAAATTTGATACGGGGTATATCAAATAGTGTATCTACGGGATGACACATTTATGAATCACCTATGTAAGTGTGAAGTGTTAGCCGCTTCAAGGAGAACTTTGTAAGGCCAGTTCTCTACGCACTTATGAAACCAGGCGATGTTCATGGTTGAAACGAACACAACAATGAGAACCAAAGACGGTTAAGGGTTGGTTGTGTGACTTGTGGTTGTCTAGGTATACACCAAAGTTCGACGGTTCAAAGATATCAAATCTACCTATTGATCGAGTATATCCGACATAAGTTCACTACAGAAAGTTCAAAGGGAAACCTACTTATCCGGATGAAATTAATCCTTGTTTGCGAATCACACAGTTTTTCATGCATACTTCCGTGATATAGCCATTCCCCATTCATGTGGGGGATTATTGGGTTTTTTATGTATTTAATTAATATATTAAATACTTAAAAGAGGGTGAATGGGAAATGGAGAGAAATGAAATTTTGAGTGAAATTTTAAGTTTACCCCCTTGGCAAATGGACATTGTCCCATATTGGAAGAGGAAGAGGGTTTTTATGGGTATATAAGCAATTGCTCTTCTTCTAGCTCTTAAAGAGTTGAGAAGAAGGCAAGCCTCGCGTCGTCGTCGTCGTCGCTCGCTCGGCTCGGATTCGGCTTCGGCTTCGGCTTCGAATTCGGATTCGGATTCGGATTTGGATTTGGTCAAATGATCGATTGATTGATTAACTTTTTGGACCAAATTTATTTGTTAATAGTAAAATATTACCAGAAATATTATTAAATATTTATTTTAATAACAGAATATTAATATTAAATCCAATCCATTTTTCTGTTTTGGTAACAGAAAAGTAACTACCCTCTTCAATTTTTCCTCTTTATTGTTGACTAAATGGCCATTTATGTAATGGCATTTATGCTGTGGCCGTTTTGCATAAATAGCCATTCTGAAGAGTTGCACCTCTTCAGATTTCAGCCCAACTTTGGCTATAAATACAACACTATTCTGCTCAGAATTTCACTACGATTTTCTGAGTTTCTCCTCCTTCTTCTGCATACTTTTAGCATCAAATAAAGCAATAGTAAGTGTAATTTGCTACCGAACTTTGTGTTCGCTGAAACACTGGGGTTTGAAGTACCACTACACCAGTGTGTAATTCGTTCAATCCTGGGAGGAAATAATCCATAACCTTGGGTACTAGGAGGGGATTAAATTCCTTAAGGAAACACTGCGAATTCAGTGGGCTCGAATTGGTTTTCTGTCATTTCTATTTATGTTCATTTCTGTTTATATTCATTTATATTTCCAGAATTATTTTACAAATACAGTATGCTAACAAAGTCTAGATCATGTGGTTCTGTGATGTTAATGTAACGACCCGACGGGTTGTTTTGAGCATTTGCACGTCGCTCGATAGTTTGAGGGCACGAGTATCTCTGCATAGTGTATTATGACTTGCGTGAATCGTTGGTGTTGGTTTTCAATTTATTCTTAATCAATTTTGAAGAATGAACTTCAAGATTTAAGCTCTAAGTTGGAAAAGTTGACCAAGTTTGACTTTTTTGCATTTGACCTCGGAATGGAGTTTCGCCGGTTCCGTTAGCTCCATTGGGTGATTTTGAACTTAGAAGCGTATCCGGTTGTGATTGGACCATTTGGAGGTCCGTAATTGACTTAGGCTTGAAATGGCGAAAATTGGAGTTTTGGGAAGTTTGACCGGGAGTGTACTTTTTGATATCGGAGTCGAATTCCAATTTAGAAGTTGGAGTAGGTCCATAATGTCAAATGTAACTTGTGTGCAAAATTTGAGGTCAATCGAACGTGATTTGATAGGTTTCAACATCAGTTGTAGAAGTTTGAAGTTTCAAAGTTCATTGATTTTGACTTAAGGTGCGATTCGTCGTTTTGAGGTTGTTATGCGTGATTTGAAGCCTCGAGTAGGTTCGTTTCGTCATATGAAACAGGCCTGCAAAATTTGGCGCCACTTGGAGTTGATTTGATATGGTTCGGACGCTTGGTTGCGGTTCTAGAAGTTCTTGAAGTTTATTTTGATTTTCATGCGTTTTGGCGTTCGATTCGTGATTTTAGAGGTTATTTTGATGTTTTGATCGCGCGATCGAGTTTGTGTTGTATTTTTGGACTGTTGTGGGTGGTTGGTTTGGAGCCCCGGGGGCTCAGGTGAGTCTCGGATTCATTTCAGAATAATTTTATAATTTTTGAGTGTTGGTACTGGTGTCACCGCATTTGCGATATTTTTGTCGCAAATGCGACTATGCAATTGCGAAGGAGCCCTCGCATTTGCGAACCTGGGCTGCTGAGGCAGACTTCACATTTGCGAAGATATTCCTCGTATTTGCGAGTGTAGGCTGTTCGCATTTGCGATATTTTGGTCACAAATGCAACTTTAGCAGGACTCCGCCGAGTTCGCTTTTGCGATGAGTTATCCGCTTTTGTGGGGTTCGCATTTGCGAACCCCATATCGCAATCTACAACCTGCATATAGCTGGAAATTCCGAGACTTAGCTTCATTTTGTTATATTTTGAACCCTAGCTTCGATGGGAGGCGATTTTGTGGAGGGATTTTCATACCAAACCATTTGGTAAGTACCTCTAATCAATTTTCAATTATATTTCATGATTATACATTAGATTTAACATCAAATTCATATGAATCTAGGGAAAATTTTTGGGATTTTGTCAAAGTTTTAAAAAAATTAAAATTTGAGATTTGAGAGTCGATTAGAACTCGAATTTGGAAACAAAACACGTATATGAACTTGTGGGGCTATGGGTAGTCAAGATCTACCCTTGGACCCGGGTTTTGATCGGGCGGGCCGGAGGGTTGACTTTTGTTGAATTTTAGAAATTGTATAGAGATCACAGCTTTGTTAATTGAAATTGTTTTCTCTTGCATTGTGTGATGTATTTAAGTCGTCTTTGGCTAGATTGAGTCGCGCGGAGGTGAATTTGTAAAGGAAAAAGCTAAACTGAGTATTGAGTTAGCCGAATTGAGGTAAGTGTCTTGGCTTACTTTGTTGAGGGAATTTTTCCTACTATTTGACATTATTTGCTACATGTGGGGGTGATACATATATGAGGTGACGAGCATATATGCATGTGCCTGGATTAATCATGCTCGGGGGTAGATTATGCCATGAATTGTGCCTTGTAGAATTACGTGACCTTCTTGCTTCAAGTCTTACTTGACTCATAGATCCTAAGAATATAGAATTAAATGTTAGAAACCAAGATTTAGTTTATTATAACTTGATTAAAATTTGATGGAATTCTGAGAAAATATTGATGTGTCTAATTCGGTCATCATTATGCTTAATCATTAATACATTGCTACGGCCGATATGCTTGAGATATTAGATTCTACACTCGTGATGTAGATCATTCTTGAGACTTGTTGAAATACTTGAATAATAACGTTCTTGAGGGTTTATTGAAATATTGTTGCCTTGAAAGTTGTAATTGGGGTTCATTTAGAATATTCATTTAAACACTCTCCTTGACGTTGTTTATGCTTCCTACCTTGTTTGTCACTGATATACATATGCTTGGTAAGGAACAGTGTAAAGCATGAAGCATGTGTCGTGCCATGTTATGAGAGTGTAAAGCACGAAGGGTGATGTCGTGCCATGTTATGTGAGTGTAAAGCACAAAGAGTGATGCCGTGCAATATCATTTGAGAGTGTAAAGCACGAAGGGTGATGCTGTGCTATGTTAAGTGAGTGTAAAGCATGAAGGGTGATGCCGTGCCATATCATTTGAGAGTGTAAAGCACGAAGGGTGATGCCGTGCCATTTTCATTTATATTATCATGCTTTATATTATCATGAGTGCATGGCACGATGGGTGTTTCTGTGCAGGCGAGGACGAGGGACATGCATTATATTGTGATATCTTTTCCTTGTGTATACGTTCATGCCTTTACATTGAGCTGTTATTGTCGTACTTATGATTCTTATGTGACTTGTCGTTATTGCCCTGTCCTTGTCCTCTATCTCAATTGTTATTGTATTGCCCATGCCTTCTACTTGCTTGACTTGCAAATACCATGCCTACTTCCTGCTGTTATAATTACGTCCATGTCGTATCTATTTTGCTGCATTTTTGTACAAGCCTTCTACAAGGTTAGTCATTCATGCCTCTACTTGTTAACCAATAAAGATCATGTGTTCCCTTCTTATGTGTTATATCTATATCTATGCCTCTACCATGCTAGTTAATTGAAGTTTATATTCCTGCTTTCTAATTGCTGCCATTTCTACTATGCCTTCCGTCTAGTCTATTACTGTTGCCAAATATACATCCTCGTTCATTATTGCTACTTGCATATTTTCTACATTGTCATTTCTGTTATCGGCATTTCTGTCATTCGGTTGGCACTGTTATATGCATATTTGGTGAGGATGAGATGAGCGCACGAAGGGTATTACCGTGCAATTGACTTGATATCTGAGTACATTCCTCCCACTATAAAAGTTATGGAGTGACTATCGTGGTTATTGGTTTTCGTTCTAAGGAAAAGATTGGTCAAGATAATGGAAAATGCTAAACTATGATTTCTTCTAGTACTCAGTTGTTGCTTGGCATATTCGTTTCATGTACTTTTTTTGGTTACATTGTAACATTGTTCTATTGCTAGTTACTGTACATATTATATCAATGAGTATATTTTAACTAAAAAGCCTCATCACTACTTCGACGAGGTTAGACAAGATACTTACTGGGTATATGGAGTCGATTGTACTCATATTACACTTCTGCACCTTGTGTGCACATTTTGGAGCGGAGCTGCTGGTGATGTCGGGAACTAACTCTGAAGATGTCCGTACATTTCGGAATATAGCTGCCAATTGTCCTTGGTGGTTTTAGATTTTGCTAATCTGTTTATGTAACTTTCAAACAGATCAAGTATTTATTTGTACCAGCTTTGTAAATTTCAAATTCGTAGAAGCTCGTGATTCGTACTACCAGTCCTAGGGTTAATATATAAATGTTCAGATAATTCTTCACTATTTTCCTATAAATCTCATTTGGATTGTATAGACTATTAGTTGGCTTACCTAGCGGGTTGAGTTAGGTTCCATCACGACTAGTGAATTTTGGATCGTGACAATTAATGCAATAAGTTAATGTATTTTATTATAATCAATATCTTCAGTTGAGTAAAGCCTTATTAGTATTTCAACCCTAAAACTATTCGCCAAAGTACCATAATGGTAAGGCAATATTATTCTTCAATCTCATAATTTTGTCTACTCTGTTTAGTTAGAGGCTCGTTGCCCATGCAATATTTTTCTAACACAAAAAAATGGAAAGTTATGCTTCACATGTTGCCTTTTCTTTTATGCCAATCAATTAACTTCTGAAGCAGCCTAACATGTATAGTGTTTAGTAAGGACATGTGACAAAAGAGGGTTCTAGAATTTGAATTTTATGGGTTTTTTTTAAAATATCAGTATTGAATATTAATTAATTTTGAATTAACTGAATTTTAAATTTAATTTATATATATAACTAATAAATTTCTTAATATAAATACATGGTTTGAACACCGAACGCCTGCCGAACTCTTATGTCGGCTACTAGCTCCGCCCGTGCATGTAATTATCAAATTAAGTTACACGCATATATGTGCACTCGATGATTGAATCGAAAATTTAATATGAGGCGTCTGCCTTATATATCAAGTTATCAACCACATTTAAGTGATATTTTTAATTTATAATCACTCTTATGATTATATTGTATAGTTTTATGTGTAAATATCGAGTGCATAGACGTATTATATTCGATCACCATACATTTTTTCTCACCTCATAGTCATATAAGGTATTATCTTCACTTTAATTGTTTTTACTATCTACTCCATCGGCTCTGCGCCCATCTGCCTATGATATGATAGAGAAGTAGCTTCAGCTAAAGGGCTGCAAATGCAGGAGAAAGATCTTTTGTAATAAATGTCACAACACAAATATTGCTTTGAAGTGTTGATATATATATATATATATATATATATATATATATATATATATATATATATATATATATAAAACTCGTGAAAAATGTTCATGTTTTGGTTTTAAAATTTTGATTCTGTTATTTCGTAATAGGAAATAAGGAACCTCAATCAGTCTTTGGTTGAATGGGCAGATGACTTCTATCAGACATTAGACTATCATGAAGTAAGTATTATGCTTATTATTTTAATAAAGGTGTTAATCGGGCCGGGCCGGTCCTCTAACAATGCGGTTCGACCTGGTTCAGCCCGGGGCAGCCCGATCCGGTAAGGGGTGGGACGGGTTGGCTAGGGTACGGGATTGTGCCGGACGGGGTCGGGCCTTTTTTGGCTATCGGTGCACCAGAACCCGGCTAGCCCGGTAACTCGTTCAATGGTTTTTACCGTGTTCCAGCCCAGTCCAGCCCGATTTAAGTTGCAATTTTTTTTTTTAAATTCTGGCCGTTGCCAACGGTCAAAATAAAAATGACCATTGGACAACGGCTATTTTTTCCACTTTTAGCCATTTCGGCCTATCCCCTTACTAAAATAGCCCCTCCACACCTAATAATTGATAAATTATATCTTTAGCCTTTTAAAAACTATAAATAACCCCCCTCTTCTTCATTTTTCTCATAACTTGCTCTCTTCTTCTACTCTAATTCTCTCTCAATTCCTTCCCGATTATTGAATTGCTTATTGCTCTCTTTTTTGAGAAACTGGAATACTAATTAAGTTCTCAATTAATTAATATTTCAAGTTTTATCATATTTACGGTAGTCACTACAAAATTACAATTATCAAGTGAAGTGTGATTACGTTTTTGTCAGGTTCATGTTCAATCATACTCCGTTCTTCTAGAATGCGCTTACATTTTTGGGAACACTTTGAGGTAGTAGAAGAAAATGAATAAGTTTACAAAGTAGAGTGCAAGAACTATGGTCGAGTCTTTAATGTTCGTCGGGTACATCTGGTTTAAGGAAGCATATCAAGGGTTGTTTTGAGCGTCCTCCAGGAATTCGTATTTAAGTTGATTTGAGACAATTTGTATTATTTTGAATTTGTTAGACTTATTTAAGCTTAATGTGGTTTTTCATTAGACAAGTTAATTTGAAGTATTATTATGCAATAAAAACATGAAATGAAAGCCTTTGAGGTTTGATCCTTATATATTGGTCTCATTAAATAATTTATGTAGCCACTTAATTTTAGTTTTCAAATTTTAAAATTCAAATTTCAAGTTTAAACTATAAACTTTAAAAGTTTAATTTATGCCTTAAAGATACTTATTTTATTATTTAAAAGTTTGCAAACACTTAAGTATCAATTACATTGAACAAGGAAATATAATACACAAAAAAAAATTAACCCGATCCAGTCCCGATAAGGCCGAACCCGGAGGGGCCCAACAAAATCCAAAATATCTCAGCCCGAAACCCCAGCCCATTAATCAGCCCGCCCCACTAACCAGATGGGTTTTCATGTCCAGCCCAGTCCAGCCCGTCCTGTAACACTTTTAATTTAGGAATTTTTACATTCCTATACCATATAGGAAACCTTATTACCTTCAATGTTTAAAGTTTGATATAATTACATTTAGTATACCAAATTACCAATTCTATACCATAATGTATTTTAAGGGTACAATTAATGCAGCATATATCCCTCCTTAATTCAAGGTACCAAAATGGGCCGTTTTTTTTTTTGTTCTGTATCTTTTAAAGAAAGGAGCTCTTTCTCTTTGTCTTTTTTTGAGAAAAATCCAAAGAAGAAGAAATGGGTTCCATCGTTGCGCCGTTCTTTCTGCTTCTTTTTGGGGAGCGTTTTTTCTGCTTTCGATTTTTTGGAAGGGAGCCGATGGAGCCATTTCTAGGGGTAAGGTATTTAGGATTTGATGGATCTGATTTTTTTAGGTTTCCTAATTGTGTTTTTATATGTAGAAGGTAGGGTAAAGGGTAATGGATATTTGGGATCTGATATTGGAATTGGGTTGTGAAAACAGAAAACAATGCATCTACAATCAGAATACAAATAATCTATAAAATATCTACAAACTGGGTATATTGAATTTTAATATCCCAATTCCCATTCGATTGTAGTTTAATTGGGATTTTTGACATAATTGCGTTTTTTGCAGAAGATTTGTAGAAGTTTTAGTCGTTTTTGATTTGTGAAAACAGAAAACAAAGCATCTACAATTAGAATACAAATAATCTACAATTTATCTACAAAATATCTACAAACTGGGTACATTGAATTTTATATCCCAATTCCCATTCAATTGTAGCATAATTGGGATTTTTGACATAATTGCGTTTTTTCAGAAGATTTGTAAAAGTTTTAGCCGTTTTTTATTTGTGAAAACAGAAAATAAAGCATCTACAATCAAAATACAAATAATCTACAATTTATCTACAATTCATCTACAATTTATCTACAATTTCTGCAATATGTCTTCTTCTTCTTCTTCTTCTTCTTCTTCTTCTTCTTCGAGTTTCAATCTGAAATTCAGTCAAAACCAAGTCTAATCTTCACCAAAACCCCTCAAAATTGAGATATAAACTCCAAACCATATTCCCGATTATTTTGAACAACACCCAATCCAAACATATAATGATTTTTGAAAATCCAAATTTGAATTCAAAGCTTTCAAGCTTTTTAATGGGTGTCAATGGTGGAATTGCTGCTCTCTTTTCATTTGCTTTGTATTTCTGAAATTTGCGATTGAGAAATAGAGAGATGTAGAGAGAATGTCGACGAACTGAGCTTTTGCAGAACTGATTTCTACAATTTGATTCGAATTTGTTGACGATTTTGTCTTTTTTTTGATTTGTGGCTTAAGGAAAAATATCGAAGAACAGAGTTTTTGCAGAAAAGAGTCTATGTAATTTGATTTTAAATTGAAGATATAGGATTTGCGTTTCAAATTTGATCTGAAGGTCGCTAAATCAACTAGAATATTCTGTTCCTGATTTGTAGCGCGCCTAATTAGGAAGGAATCAGCTCCTAATAATTAGTATTTAATGAATGGTATAATAATTGTAGAAAAACTATGAACATGGCGGGTAAATATGAAACTATGCACATTTTTGATAATAAGGTTTCATATATGGTATAGGAAGGAAAAAGTCTCTTTAATTTACATAAGAAACTATTCCTTCCGGTCCACAATAAGTGACCAATTGGCTATTGGCACGCCCATTAAGAAAATACTAAATTCTATACAAAAATATCTAGTATGATAAACTATCCTTAATTAAATATTTAATGTGAGGAGTAAGAAAACTTTTTAGGGATATATACATAAGGATAATTTTGTATAAACAAATTGAATTCTTTCTTGATTATATAAATGGACACTTATTTTGGACCAAAATAAAAAAGCAAACTGATCATTTATTTTGGACCGAAGAGAGTATCCATTTTTCCTTGGTTCTTGATATGGTCCATAGGAGTTCTATCGTAAATTAAACACGTTAAAGTAACAGTCAAATGACCTTCTTTGAAACTTTATTAATTATCGAGTAGTATATATTTTTAGCCGCTTTCAAAAATAATTTTATATATATAGAGAGGAATTTTCATAACATAGAGCCTAGTAACTATAGTTTGTCTAATTACTATTCGTAGCTATTGTCCAATTGTTACTAGCTTGTATCACTTGTATTCAGATCGCAACGAATACAACCTGTGTCAATTGTATTCGTTCGCGCGACAAATACAACCTGTATCAATTGTATTCATTCGCGCAATGAATACAACCTGTATCAACTGTAACCAAGGCAACATACAAGGGTGTATACAAAGGATACAACTTATATGGAATGTATACATGGGTGTATACAAAGGATACAACTCCGCTAGCTAAGCATGCCCTTTAACCAACTGAGATACGAGAGCTTGTTGCTCTCTTTTTTCAATTAATTTTTTATTTCATAGATTTGTTATAAAATTCAAATATAGCTATAAATGATAAATTTACTAAAAGTATAGCTACGAATGATAAATACAATGTAAATATTTGAGATATCACGTATATATAAGTATTTTATGTATTTTTTGACTAATAAATAAAAGTGGCATCATCGAAATGGAGCCCATTATACAAAGTTCCATTGGCATGTTTGAGCAAATGTACACCCAAAGTTTGCCATGGGCCTTTTACTGATGGCTTCTGGCTTCAAATGGGCGGAAAATATTTATCCGTCTCTACCCATTACCTTTTTTCCCCTATTTTTTTAATACCCAACAGAATGGACTCAAACTAAGCTACTATAAAACAAGTCAATTCAAGTCAAGCCAATCTAATTCGAGTCAAACTAATTTAAGCCAAACCACGTCAAACCAAACCAAATCAAGTCAGGTCAAGCCAAGCCAAATGGGTAAAAAAAATTGGGTTGGGTGTGAGTAGGGGTAATTAGTTTTAGAGTATATATTGTAAATAGTTTTCAAATGGATAAAAAAAGGTAATTAATTTAAGCTCAATAGATATTTTGCATAAATTAAGAACCAAAGGTTACCAAGTAAAATCCAACTCAATTACCACCTAAAGATGTAATGGATGATCGAAATTTATTCATTTTTAATCAAAGTCCTGGTTTCGACTCATGAAAATTGGGAATTTTTTGGCAGAAACAGCTTAACCCCTTAAGACCAAATCTTGGCTAATTGGCATATTACTAATGGTTTGAAATGCACCGTTAAAAAGTAAAACCCGCAAGTAAAATCCAACTCAATTACCATAGAAGGGTGTAGTGTATGGTTGACATTCATTTACCGTTAATCAAAGTTTTGGGTTCGAGTCATCAAAATCGATAACATTCTGGTTGAAACTGCTTGACCTCCTTAATGGGTGATGTAAACCTGGATTAATTGACAACATAAAAAGTTCATTGGAGCATAATAGTTAAAGTAGTTTATATTCTTCCTCGTTATGAATTTTGAAAAGGAATAATCATATTTTGATGCATAGAAGAATTAGATCTTTTACAGCTTGTTGGGATGGTTGTTACTTTAAATACAATGTTTGTTTTGATTGTTATTTAAATTTTATTGTATCGTACCATTAAATCCGTCATTACGTAACGACCAAAAGTGCCAGTTTATATAACGACCGATTTGATGTGGTCAAGTCGTTACCTTAGTTTCTGCTTTCATCTTGCCCTTCCTTATTATTTAATAATTCTATTTTATCTTTTAATTAACCTACCTTTTTATATAATAATTCTACCTCGTACCTTATATCTTTCTTTATAATATTGTAAGTTTTTTCTTCGTATTGTTATTACATGATATCATGAAACGACGATAAATAATATAATCTATCCAAACATTGTATATATCAAAACGATACAGTACAATAATACAATACTATATGATATATTATGAAAGGATATATAACAATCATCCAAACAAACTGCTAGAGTTTTAGTATCTACAACAACAACAACAACAACATACCCAGTATAATCGAAAAAAATTTGCAGGTTGCAAGTATTATAAGTCAATGACAATAGGGTCTAGCTCATTATTTTCTTCAAAAAACTTGCAACACTTCAACAAGTTCAGAAAAATGTAAACTTCTACAATATGTCACATCTGTAGTGATACATACAAGTAATTGAAAGAACAGACAATGTGGAAACAAACACCTAACTCCTTTTGTCAATAACAAGAGCTCCAGGAACTATATGTCATGACAGAATTAATTTAAAACTCTTGGCAAGATATATCTTACATTGAAATTTTTAATTTTATCGCAAGTGTAAAGGTTGATATTCTGTAATCAGATTTGACGATGTTGAGCTTGACTTACTATGTATTTTTAACATACAAGTTAATCAAGAAGACGTCGAAATCCACTGATCCCCTTGAATGAAATTTTGTACAGAGTATGAGTTAACATGTTCACCTGGGATTTGGCTACTCCATGGCACTCGTCCTGTTGTATTAGCTCCGGCACCGGTATTTCTATATTCTCCATAGTAAAGTGTACTCAATGCGAAATCACCGTTCCAGGGCAACCACCCATCAGCTGAAACAAGAGCCTCCAAAGTACATTGTATAAAGACGGTCCGCGAATACTCCTTCCACGGCCTTCCCAGAAAATTTTTGTGCACCTCGGGATTCTTGTAGTACAAGGCCATGTATTTGTCTGTTCCATTGATCAGACAATTTTGGAAGACAAATCCAGTTGACTGTGCAGGGTCTATTCTGCCATGAGCAGTCACAGGATTCGTCTCTCCCTCTTCAGGATGGAGTTGCCGAGGTGCTATTAGGATGTCACAATCTTGGAAGAAAGCAGCTGAGTTCCCGAAAATGAAGTCTACATTGCCTTGGATACGGCAGGACTTGTAGTATTGGCGCAATGTATGGGCGTATATGGTGTCCTGATTGCCGATGAATTCACAGTTCTCTATAATTGAAAGATCACTGTTGGATCGAAATGCCACTGCTTGGTTGGCATTTGGACCTGCTGTATTTTGGAAGGTGATACCGCTGGCCATGAATCCATCACCAGAAACTCCTGTTTTAGGAGTATTACAAACGTTAGAACTACTCAAAACTACAACAGTTCATCAAATAATATGTGGGGCAGCAGCCAATGGCGATCTGCAGATTTTACCATCACTTTAGATTTTGTTTTCACTACTTCCAATATCAAGCAGCTTGAACAATAACATAGAAGTCTTAATTACAATAGCTTGATTTTGTTCTTCATCAAGCTATCTCACTCCCTAGCAGTGTCAAAGCTTTAGTGAAGAATGATCATAAAGGTTAAATTATGGTCACTTTAGAATTAGAACAAAAAAGGGACAGTTTTTATTTGATAATGTTTAGTCACTTCTGTCAACTCTTAGAGGTACTACTGATATCACTAAGTACTAGGGATGTCAAATGGCCAGGTTGGGCCGATTTTGGGCGGGTCAAAATAAGTTGAGTCAATAATAAGGCGGGTCAAATGACCTGCCCAAAAGATACTTGGGCTAAGATGGGTTGTGCCAAGATGGGCTAGAATTTGGATCATAGCCCAATCCACCCAACTCTTATCAAACTTTACTTAATATATATGCAGTACTCCTTCCGTTTAAATTTATGTGAACCTACTTGCTTTTTAGTCCGTGCAAAAAAGAATGGCCTCTTTTCCTATTTGGAAACAATTTACCTTTATGCAATGATTTATAGCCATACAAAATATATATGCCACATTTTACACCATGAGTTCAAAAGTCATCTCTCTTTTCTTAAAATTTGTGCTCACTCAAATGGGCTCACATAAATTGAGATGGAGGGAGTATTGATTTCTTATGAATTGTATAACTACTAAATAAGATTTTTTTTTTCCTATTGTTATGGTCATGTATAACATATCAAACATAAAAAGATTTCTAAAATATTTTGGCTAAGTTACTCATGGATCATTTGGGCTTAGAATCAACCCAACTTTAAATGGATTGAGATGGGTTGAGTCAAGATGAGTTGAGTTCGATAAATGGGCGAGTCAATAACCAGCCCAACCTTGAACGGGTTGGGCGGGTCATTTGGGTTTGGGCCAAATTTGATAGCCCTCTTTCAATCTCTATTTTGTTGTGCTTTCAGAATGTACAAGAATGATAGCTCTCATTCTCCATATAATACCGAAGTCTAAGGTTTATGCCCTCCTTTGTGTAATTTTTTGGATAATTATATAGATAGGCAGGAGTCCGCCAAACCCCGCATCACCACAAATCAGTATAGCTTTGATGTTGGCTTCAAAAAAATAAAAATATAATAAAAATAAAGGGTTACGCCAAATGCAATGATTTTGCACTTTGCAAGTCCTATAGCATCATGCTCTTTGTTTGGCACAGGCAGATTTATGACTTAAACTTGGAACTTGTTTGGAAAGCCACCTTGGAAATGGATTTGGATGTAATTATACAGTTTGTTATGCTTGTTTGGCCAAGTAATTACTTGGTCAGCATGCAATTGGATGTACTTGGAGAGGTGTAATTACACTCCCCAATTCTCAAGGATGAGGTGAGAATTGGTGGTAATTACACTGTGTAATTACAATGTTGTTTTCTTTCCTTTTTGTTTTTATTTTAATTTATTTTCTTTATCACATTTTATTTCTATTTTTTAATTTTATTTTTACTTTTTAATTTCTCTTGAAAATTTAAAATATATTTTTCTTTGTACATTATTTATCTTTTATTTCGCTATCTTTCTTTCTTGCAATTCCATGTAATTACTTATATTTTACTTATTATTTATTTTATTATTCTATTTTTTAAAACTACACCTCCTAATATTAGAAATAATGAGTCATTAACAAACTTGGCATATAATGAGTGATGCAATTAAAGTGGAATTTTATTCTTGAATGTGGTTATAAATTTATCGTGTTTCCTAATCTTAAGTTGCAGTGGAACTTACTATTATTGTGTTGGAATTTGACATATGTTAAACTATTTTTTTTTTGAATTTTGAAATTGTCTTATATTCATGGTTCCAATTTACTTGTTTTAGTAGTATTAGCTCACATTGCATGTTGTTTATTTTTCGAATTGATAGATTAGTTTTGTCAAACATTTGAATAGTGTTATGACATAATATTTATAAATATTAATTTATTTTATCAAACATGAATACCATAATGTTCTTACAAAATTTATATTTTTAATTTTTGTAAGTGTCTAAACTAAATATTATTTATTTAAATATATATATATATATATATATATATATATATATATATATATATATATATATATATATATATTATATTTACAATATTAGTTATAAATATATGACTATTAAATTAATGTATATTCACGAAAAAATATACATCTTAAATACCAAATATAATATTATTTATACTTATAAATATTTATAGGCATATATTTATTATATTAACTTTTAAGTTTTGATAATTACTTAATTTATAATTTAATCTAACTGTGTAGTTATACTTGTGCAATCAAACAGTAAACTTATAATTACCCTATAATTATACTATGACAAACAAACAGGTCAGCGTAAATACACAATTACTACCCTAGTAATTACACCAATTCCAATTATAGGGTGACTTTTCAAATTAATGTATTCTAATCTACTAATTTTCACATATAATATTTATGTTTCATGTTGTCGGAAAAAATGGGTAATCCCGTAAGTTCAGGTGAACCCGCACCACAAAGGCTACATCCGCCTTGCTGCTTGGAGCAAGCCCATAGGGAGAATGGCTTTACATTCTCCTCTTTTCACGCTAACCATGTAAAATCAAATCCAATGGCGAAGTAAGAAAACTAAGCGCGAAAGAAAAATTAGCCTAAACAACTTGTGAACATCATCGGCGCTTGGAGATGCATTCATTCAGTGGCCAAGCAGCCAGAGTCATCGTTTTTTTAAAAGTATATTTCTATTTATGCAGAAATTTACGCTCATTTTACAAAATAACACACACACAAAAAGAAGTCTAGCTACTATAGGAGCAATTCTGTCCAACCGTTACTTGCCTTGTTTCCAAAGAGATTTTAGAAAAATCAACTTTTGTATAGTCCAAAATAGAGAGAAGAATTTTGTTATTAAAACACATAAAGATTTGTAATTATTAAAACTGATCCAATAAATCACTTACCGACAGTTGCAGTCTCATAAGTGTTGATGCCATTAATACCAGCACTCAAGGAACCTGTAATGACAGTTTTGCCCATTCCATCCCCCAAAAATACCACATTCTTCTTCTCAAACGGGACCCGAACAATCTCATCATACAACCCGGCTTTGATCCATATCACAAACTTCCGGGTCAGCCCATTATCCGGTGCAGCATTCACCGCTTCCTGCACTATCTTATAGTCACAGCCTCCTTGCTTGCACACTGTAACATCCGGTTTCAACCCAGAAGGCACCCCACCCTTTACATCATGACACGGCCCGTCTAAACCCGAACCTTCCCAGAACCCGTCTCGTTCTGTTTTGGGCGTGGCCCATGACCCGGTATCGTCCCCGTAAATGTCGTAGTTCACCAGCATACCCAATGCGTTGCTACTGTACCCGATCAACGAGTTCAAAAACGAGACGGTTTTGTCCACCTGTAAGGTTTCGTTAACGCGTTTTGCAACGGACCAGCAGTCGTACTGGTAAATCATCACGGCGCTCATCCATGCACGTGCGTCCTTTATCTTGCCACGTGTCAATGCCTGAGCCGTTAGCCCGACCCGATTATCCGCGTACCCGAGAACCTCAATACCGATCCTCACTAAGTCCGTAAGGTTCTGATTCCCTGCGGACGCATCCATGATTGCCTTCACCATGTCTATCGCCTCGGCGTTGTTTTGAGAAACGACTTTAACGGCGGATTGAATGATTAACGGCGTCGTCAGCTCAGACGGCAAGTGGCTGGAGTCCATTAACACGGACTCGCATGTTGGTGGGTCCCGAGAGGCCTTGCAAGCTCCTCGGATCTTAGCCGCAATTGACGGCGTCATAGATGACTCCGGCGAATTCCGCTGGTGGTGACGAGCACCGACGGAGGAGATTGAAAAGAAGAGAAGTATGGAGAGGACTGTTAGAGTAAAAAACGAAGCCATTGAAATGAAAAAGAAACTTAAAGTTTCGAAATGATGAGGTTTTTACAGGTTTTCTGCTCTGTAGCATGGTGGTGCTGTTTTTATACAAAATAGTGTCTGTAAAAATTCGCAAATATGCCGGAAAATTTGACAAGATATTTGAATTACAGTGGGAACAGCTCTTCTGGGACTATATCTTAATTTATACTCTCCATTTAAATTTATGTGAAAGCAATTTCTTTTTTAGTTTTTTGTCAAAAAGAATATCTCATTTCATATTTGAAAATAATTTGCCTTTACACCACAAATTTCGAACTCTTTTTTTGTTCTTCTTAAATTCCCCAATTAAATAGGTTTACATAAACTAAAGTAGACGAGTATTAATGACGTGTATGAAAACAAACAATTCATGTACATCAAGGCAGTGGCAGAGCTAGACAGAGGTCGATCCAAGATTTAAATCCGATGGGTTCAACTTTCAAGGTTTTTAACATTGAACCCATTATATTTTTAAAGTTATGGGTTCATATGTACTATTTTACGATTTTAATGAAGTTTTACATTTAAATTTTTTTCCGCGTCGAAAGTTATGAGTTCAATTGAACCCGTTGGTTGGGCACTACATTCGCCCCTGGAGCGAGAGATCAAAGTATGGGTTCAGCGTAACCTAGTAATTTTAGTCCAAACTTTATATTGTCTTAAAAAATTTATATAATATGTACAGATTATTAATTTAGAAACCTAATAACTTAAAAGAGTTAAAATCTTTAACATTATCAAGTGCTCGTCAATGAGATGCAGTGAGTATCAAGATAAAAGCACTTTGATAGATTTTCTATTCTTAAATATTTGTATAGTAGTTTATATACGTTGAACTTATGGTTTAAAAGTTTTTTTTTTTGTTTTTGATTTTCTTTTTTGAAGGGAAAAATGTGCATATTTGACTCATTAAACAATATCACTTTAAAGCCTAGTTAAGGCTATTCATCAAGACATAAACTTTTATGTTAAACAAACTTAATATCATTATATTGAGGTTTTAATCATGGGCGAAGCTATTTTATCTAAAGGGTAGTCAATTGACCACCTTTCGTCGAAAAAGTATACTGTATATATAGATCAAATATTAGGATTTAAAAGTGTATAACATATACTGAATACTCTTTATTAGTGATTTCTTTTTCATTTCTTTCAAGCTTGAACACACTTGCGAAAATTCCTGGAATCGCAGCTGATCTTAATAATATCAAAAGGTACAAGAACAGGTCAACTACAGGAAAAATGTTTAAAAAAACGAAATAGAAAAACCTCATATCTCGACATTTAAGATATGGTTTTAATGGGATGTGGAAAGAATCGAGAAAAGGTGAATTAAGTTGACTTCTAGATCTTGATATACACCGTTGAGATTTGGGGTCATGAATTTGCCCGCTAGATCTTGAATTTGCATTATGGCTTCACACTTGCGCTGTGTTAGATTCCTGGAAGGTCTTAGAGTAAAGTAGCAAAAACGTAGTTGACATACTGTTTACCCTGGAATCCGGATAACAATTGAATTTATATGGGGTTTTAAGGATCCGTGAACTAAAAGATACAAAAGGTTTGGATTGAGGAAAATAAAAGATAAAGACTCAACAATTGCTGCTAAAGTAAATAATCGCAGAATATAATATTGCTTAGAACAATTGTGCTTGATAGCGTACAAGAATTGAGAGAGATGGTACCCTAGTGTAATGGTTTTCCGATCCCCTCTTTATGGGGTCTTCTCCCTTTTTATACATTCTGATTAAGGGTAAAAATAAGGTAGGTAAATTAATTACATCGTGGATCCCTGTAATTACGCCTTAATGGCCTGAAGTGGTTGAGAAAATCACGTTTGGGCGAGATATCCGGCGACGCTTGGTTATCCGTTACGAGTCCGGCTTCCGACCTTGTGTGTTTCTCCATCCGGTGGTGACTCATATCGAGCTCTGCAACGGTCTCGAAATGACTCGACCTCGATTGTTGACGTGGCCGTCGTTCTACCTTGCATCCAGGTCGGGTTCGATGGCCCCGACTTGCCCCGGACCGGACCCAACCCGATCGGGCTCAAGCAAAAAGGGTATCACCCAATACACATACCAAGTGGTGAGATGGATATATATCATTCATTTACGTTAACCTTAGGGTTAGTATTCAAGCTCTATGAAAGGAAATATCTTATAAGGAACGCTTTCCCATTTAATCAGTCATTTTACCTGGGACAAATGCAAATTAATCGAGAAACAAAAAAGAGAGCACTTGACGTACTCTAGCTAAGTAAATTATTGGTAATGCTTCATATATATATTTATTTATTTATTTATTTAGTATTAGTGTTTTAAAAGGCATTTCGGGACTCGTTCAAGGAAGATAACATGGGAAGCTCTTGTCTAAGGTTGAAGTTTTGAGTATTTATTGTGGTTCCCCAAAATGGCCAATACTCTAACGCTCAAGATTCACCCAACAATATTTATACAAAATCATGTACAAAGTTTCATAATTAGTACTTTCTCCGTTTTAACTTATTTCCTTTTTTGTCCGTTTCAAAAAGAATGACCCCTTTCTAAATTTGGAAACAATTTAGCGTAAACTTACAATTCTACCCTTAATGAGAAGCTTTTATAACCACACAAATACTCTGGACCCTTTTTTAAGTTGTTTAGGACCACAAATTCCAAAAGTCTTTATTTTTTCTTACACTTCGTGCCCAAGAATTACAATAATATTAGAAAATAAACTTGCTTGGCTTAGAGGCACGTAGAGAAAACGTTTCTCAATACCTTCTCTTTCACAAAAATCAATAAAATCTGAACTCAAGTACTCTCCACCTCTATCAGATCTAATTGATTTAATTTTCAAACTCAATTTATTCTCAACTTTTGCTTTATATGTTTTGAAAGTCTCAAAGGCCTCATCTTTTATTTTTAATGGAAAGACATATGTATATCTTGAATAATCATCAATAAAAGTAATAAAGTATCTCTTTCCATTACGTGACAAACAATCCATCTCAAAAATATCAGTGTGGATTAATTCCAAAAGTGTAAATTTTCTTTGAACAGACTTAAAAGGCTTTTTTCTTTACTACAAGAAAGACACTTAGCAATATGATCTTTTTCACAATTTTTAATTAATCCATGATTTACCATAAGTTGAATGGATCTAAAATTTACGTGACCTAGACATTCATGCCATAAATCTAGAGACTCCACAATATGAGAAGAAATATTTTCTTTATCAATATTGAGTTTGAACATGCCATTTGTAGCATAGCTTTTTCCCACAAACATGCCATTCTTAGATAAAATAAATTTATCTGACTCAAAAATCATTTTAAAACCATGCTTCGAAAGTAGTGTACCTGACACCAAGTTCTTCCGAGTGTCAGGAACATGCAATATGTCTTTCAACGTGACAATCTTTCCGGAAGTAAACTTCAACTCAACAGTTCCTTTTCATACAGCCTTAGCAGAGGAAGAGTTTCCCATATACATGACTTTACCGTCCCTCACTAATTCATAGGTCTTAAAAATATTTCGATCACCTGATATGTGACGAGTTGCACCGGTGTCTATCCACCATTCGACTTGATTTTCTGCTACAAATGCTTCTGTGACCATCGCTACAAGTTCATTATTTCTATTATTGTTGACTTTTCCTTTCTTCTTTTTAGCTTTAAGAATTTTACAATCACGAGCATAGTGACCAATTTTATGATAGTGATAACACTCACTTGACTTAGAATTAGCACTAGTACGCATAAATTTTTTACTTTTCTTTATCTTTGTGAATTTCTTGTTATCTGGTTCCCTTTTGGTTGATTTCTCTTCAACCACATGAGCTTTCATGACAGGTTCCTTGAAAATATTATTGTCACGATTTCTCGTCTCTTGTTCAATTTGCAAATATTGCAATAATTGTTCAACAGTCAAATCTTCCTTCTTATGTAAAAGTTTACTTCTATACTCTTTCCATGACAGAGGAAGTTTTGAAATAATAGCACCAACATGAAAGTTTTCATCAAGATTAATTCCAGTAGCAATTTTATTAGCTATAATCTGTAATTCTTGTACTGATTAGTGATTGACTTGTCATTAATCATCTTGAATTCCATATAATGTGAAGCAAGAAACTTCTTTGAGCAGTTGTAGGACTTGATAAAGTCTTTATTAGACCTAGTGTCTCGCCTTGGGGTACGCCGGTGTTGTTTGTTAAGAAGAAGGATGGATCGGTGAGAATGTGTATAGATTACCAGCAATTGAACAAGGTCACAATCAAGAATAAGTACCCATTGCCGAGGATTAGTGATTTGTTTGACCAACTTTAGGGTGCCCAAGTGTTTTCTAAGATCGACTTGAGATCTGGCTACCATCAGTTGATGATTAGGGCATCCGATGTCCCTAAGACAGCTTTTCGCACTCGTTACGGGCATTATGAGTTCTTGGTGATGTCATTCGGATTGACAAATGCCCCCAGCAGCTTTCATGGATTTGATGAACCGAGTGTTCAGGCCTTATTTGGATTCCTTCGTGATCATCTTCATTGATGATATTTTGATTTATTCCCGCAGCCGGGAGGAGCATGAGGAGCATTTGAGAGTGGTTTTTCAGACTTTGAAGGATAATCAATTGTATGCTAAGTTTTCGAAGTATGAGTTCTGGTTGAGTTCAGTTGCATTCTTGGGTCACATTGTTTCAGCAGAGGGTATTCAGGTGGATTCGAAGAAGATAGAGGCAGTCAAGAACTGGCCTCGACCCACATCAGCTACAGAGATCCGGAGTTTCTTGGGTTTAGCGGGCTATTACCGTCGGTTTGTGGAGGATTTTCATCTATTGCAGCCCCGATGACCAGGCTGACCCAGAAGGGTGCTCAGTTCACGTGGTCGGACGAGTGTGAGGCGAGCTTTCAGAAGCTCAAGACAGCTTTGATTACGGCACCAGTGTTGGTTTTTCCCACAGGTTCAGGGCCATATACAGTTTATTGCGACGCATCCCGTATTGGGCTTGGTGCGGTGTTGATGCAGGATGGCAAGGTCATTGCTTATGCTTCACGTCAGTTGAAGATTCATGAGAAGAATTATCCAGTTCATGATTTGGAGTTAGCAGCCATTGTTCACGCGCTGAAGATTTTGAGGCACTATTCATATGGCGTGTCATGTGAGGTGTTCACGGATCACAAGAGTTTGCAATACTTGTTCAAGCAGAAGGAGCTAAACTTGAGGCAGAGAAGGTGGTTGGAGTTACTGAAAGACTATGATATCACCATCTTATATCATCCGGGAAAGGCCAATGTGGTGGCCGATGCTTTGAGTAGAAAGTCAGCCAGTATGGGTAGTCTTGCGTATATTCCGGTCGGTGAGAGACCGCTTGCGTTGGATGTTCAGGCTTTGGCCAATCAGTTCGTGAAGTTGGATGTCTCTGAGCCCAGCCGTGTGTTAGCTTGCACAGTAACTCGTTCTTCATTATTTGAGCGTATCCGAGATCGGCAGTATAATGATCCTCACTTGTGTCCTAACGGTGTAACACGGTGGAGCCAAGCAGGTCACAGTTGGAGATGATGGAGTTTTGAGGATGCGGAGTCGTATTTGTGTGCCTAATATGGATAGACTTCGAGAGTTGATTCTAGAGGAGGCCCATAGTTCCCGGTACTCTACTCATCCGGGCGCCGCTAAGATGTATCAGGACTTGCGGCAGCATTATTGGTGGAGGAGGATGAAGAAGGATATTGTTCCGTAGGTGCTCGGTGTTTGAATTGTCAGCATGTAAACTACGAGCATCAGAGACCTGGTGGTTTGTTCCAGAAGATTGAGATTCCTGAGTGGAAGTGGGAGCGTATCACTACGAACTTTGTTGTTGGACTCCAACGGACTCAGAGGAAGTTCGATGCAGTATGGGTTATTGTTGATAGGTTGACTAAGTCAGTGCATTTCATTCTTGTAGCAGTCTCCTATTCTTCTAAGAGGTTAGCTGAGATATATATCCGAGAGATTCTTCGTCTTCATGGTGTGCCCGTGTCCATCATTTCTGATCGAGGTACGCAGTTTACCTCGCATTTTTGGAGGGCAGTTCAGCGTGAGTTGGGCACACGGGTCGAGTTGAGCACAGCATTTCATCCTTAGACGGACGGGCAGTCCGAGCGTACTATTCAGATTTTGGAGGATATGCTCCGAGCTTGTGTTATTGACTTTGGAGGCTCGTGGGATCAATTTTTTCCTTTAACGGAGTTTGCCTACAACAACAGTTACCAGTCGAGCATTCAGATGGCTACTTATGAGGCTTTATATGGTAGGTGGTGTCGGTCGCTGGTTGGGTGGTTTGAGCCGGGAGAGGCTCGATTGTTGGGTAAAGATCTAGTACAGGATGCCGTGGACAAGGTCAGGATCAATCAGGATAGTCTTCGTACAGCTCAGTCCAGGCAAAAGAGTTATGCCGACCGTAAGGTTCGTGATGTGGCATTCATGGTCGGCGAGCGAGTGTTACTTCGGGTGTCGCCTATTAAGGGCGTGATGAGATTTGGAAAGAAGGATAAGCTTAGCCCTAGGTTCATTGGCCCGTTTGAGATTCTTGATCGAGTGGGGGAGGTGGCTTACAGACTTGCGTTGCCGCCGAGTTTATCAGCCGTGGATCCAGTGTTTCACGTGTCCATGCTTCGAAAGTATCACGGCGATCCATCCCACGTGTTAGACTTCAGCACTGTCCAGTTGGACAAGGACTTGTCCTATAAGGAGGAGCCGGTAGCTATTCTAGACCGGCAAGTTTGTAAGTTGAGATCGAAGAGTTTCCCTTCTGTTCGTGTTCAGTGGAGAGGTCAGCCTGCTGAGGCATCGATCTGGGAGTCCGAGTCTGATATGCGGAGCCGTTATCCCCATCTTTTCTCCGACTCAGGTACTTCTTTCTTATGTCCGTTCGAGGATGAACGGTTGTTTTAGAGGTGGAGGATGTGATGACCCAAAAGGTCATCACTTGTTTTAGAAATAAATTTTGTGTTCCGAGGCCTTAAAACGTCCTTTTGTCTCACCTCGATTTGCGTGCGCAATCCGGGCGTGTATCCGAAAAGCCATTATGTGAAAATCTGTGAAAAATAATAAATTTTGCTTTTAAAATGAATTTAGGTTGACTTCGGTCAATATTTTGGGTAAACGGATCCGGACTCGTGATTTGACGGTCCCGGAGGGTCCGTAGGAAAATATGGGACTTGGGCGTATGCCCGGAATCGAATTTCGAGGTCCCAAGCCCGAGAAATAAATTTTTAAAGAAAATTATTTTCTGGAATATATATGAGTTTTCGGAAATGAAATATATTTGAATTTGATGGTATTGGGCCCGTATTTTGGTTCCGGAGCCCGGTACAAGTTTGAAATAATAATTTGGTTGAATCTGAAAAATTTGGTAAAGATCGGAATTGGTTTGGTATAAAACGGACATAAAGTTGAGAAATTGGAAATTTTGGTGTTCTTGAATGATTTCATGAATTTAGGGTTTAATTCATAGTTGTTGAGGTTATTTTGATGATTTGATTGCACGAGCAAGTCCGTATGATGTTTTTAGGTTGGTGCGCATGTTTGGTTTAGAGCCCCGAGGGCTCGGGTGAGTTTTGGATAGGCCACTGAGTGAAATTTGGACTTAGGGAATTGCTAGCATGTTGCAGGTCTGCAGGCTTCGCAATGGCTCGCAAATGCGAGAATTATGTCGCAAATGCGAAAAGCCAGGACCAGCACTACCTCGAAAATGCGAGGTACCCTTCGCAAATGCGAAATCTTCTATATGTGCGAGTTGTCGCAAATGCGACATTCCTATCGCAAATGCAAGTTCGCAATTGCGAACATCCAATCGCAAATGCGAAAAAAACAGGTTTCTGAAGGGTTCGCAATTGCGAACCCTGGTCACAATTGCGACATCAGAGACCTGCTAAAATGAATTTCAGACGGGATTTCAACCATTTTTACAACCTTTTCAAACCTAAACACCTTTGGGCCATTTTTCAAAGACAAATACTCTTCCAAATCGATTGTAAGTCATTTCTAACTCGTTTTCTTTAATCTTTAACATCTTTTTACATGATTTCAACTCAAAATCAAAGGTTTTCATGGGGGAAATTGGGTGTTTTGTGTAGAACTTAGGTTTTTTAAATTTTGGGGATTTGGACCTCGATTTGAGGTCCGATTTCAAAATAAATTATATATTTGAGTTTGTGGGTGGATGGGTAATCGGGTTTTGGTTCGAACCTCGGGTTTTGACCATGTGGGCCCGGGGTCGATTTTTGACTTTTTGGGAAAAACTTTAGAAAATCTATTTTCATGCATTGGAATTGATTCATTTAGCATTTATTGATATAGTTAAGTAACTTGTGGCTAGATACAAGCGAATTGGTGGTGGAATCAAGGGGTAAGGCGATAGTTGAGGCTTGAATTGTGTTCGTGGCATCGAGGTAAGTGTTTGGTCTAACCTTAGCTTGAGGGATTAGGAGTCATGTCCTATTTTCTATGTGTTAGTTGTTGAGTACGACGTATAGGCATGGTGACGAGTATCTATACGTTGGTGTCAAGCATGTCCGTGAGTCTTATACTATGATTAATGTGACTCCGTTTTGTATTGTTCATGCCTTATGTGATATTCCTATTGTTGAACAAGGCTTGTGGTTGTGAATTGATTTGTGAAAGTATCATTGGTATTTGAACATTGTAGAGCATTGGCTCAAGTTGTGAATCGAATTGTGAAAGTATCATTGGTAATTGAGCATGGTAGAGTGTTGGCTCAAGTTGTAAATTGAGTTGTGAAGTAAATGTGAAAAAGAGAAGAGGATTATGATATTGTCTCCCTTGCCAGGATGTTATTGCTTTTAATATTATTCCCTTGCCGGGATGTTGTTGCTTTTAATATTGTTCCCTTGCCGGGATGTTGTTGCTTTTGATACTGTTCCCTTGCCGGGATTTTCATTGTGATTTTATTGTGATTTTCTATTTAATTCCTTGCCCTTATTGTTTGTGATTGTTGTTTGGGTGAGGAAGAGTGTTAAAGCACGAAGGGTGATGTCGTGCATTGTTTTGGTGAGAGAGTGTTAAAGCACGAAGGGTGATGCCGTACATGATATTTTTTGAGAGAGTGTTAATGCACGAAGGGTGATGCTGTGCCGCACGATGTACAATTATGTGCCTTTATATGAGTGATAATGCATGAAGGATCATTCCATGCCATGATTATGTGAGGTAAAAGCACGAAGGGTGATGCCGTGCCGATTATATTGATTCTTATGGTGAGGACGAGAGTAAAAGCACGAAGGGTGATGCCGTGCACTTGTCCTTGATTTTCCTGATTCTTGTTGATAATTGAGTTATGATGTTCTTTACATTTATTTATTGGTTTTCTGTGGTTACTTGATTATATTGTGATGTTATTGATTCCCTTACCCAAATTGCTTTGTGATTGTTTCTTGGGTGAGGAAGAGTGTAAAGCACGAAGGGTGATGCCGTGCCTGATATTTGTGAGAGAGTGTAAAGCACGAAGGGTGATGCCGTGCATGATATTTGTGAGAGAGTATAAAGCACGAAGGGTGATGCCGTGCACTTGTCTTTGATTTCCTGATTCTTGCTGATAATTTAGTTATAGTGTTTTACATTTATCTATTGGATTTCCGTTGTTACTTGATATTTCCCCGCAGCATGTTTCCCCTTCCTATCTTTAATTGTAAAGTTTTGCTTTTATTTTCCGCTATACATGATTTAACTGCACAGGTTTATTTGGTAGTCTGGTCCTAGCCTCGTCACTACTTCGCTGGGGTTAGGCCAGGCACTTACCAGCACATGGGGTCGGTTGTGCTGATACTGCACTCTGCACTCTTTTGTGCAAATCCTGATACTGTAGTTTTCGGACCGCAGTGAGGTTGCTGCTTCCAGTTCTCCAAGCGATCTGAGGTAGTCCTGCAGGCGTCCGCAGGCCTTGGCGTCTCCTTCTATCCCTTCATTCTGTTTCTTTTATGTAATTCAGAGACAGCGTTGTATTTATTTTTCGGACCCTTATTTGTAGTATTCGTAGACTGTCTGTGAAATTGTGACACCAGCCCTGGTAGTCTATGTTTAAGGAATTGTATTGGTAATATTTTAATGGTTATAATTTGTTCTTCCGCTTATTTAATTTCGCTGATTATATAATATTGATTCATAACTGTTAAAGGATTAAAAATGAGAAAAGGTAAATAGTTGAAATAATTGGCTTGCCTAGCTTTCACTAGTAGGCGCCATCACGACTCCCGATGGTGGAAAATCCGGGTCGTGACATGGATGTAAACCTATTGGTTGCAAATGGGTTTTAAGGAAGAAATTGAAGTCTGATGCTACTTTAGATAAGTACAAAGCGCGTTTGGTGGCAAAAGATTTTATTCAAATGAAAGATATTGATTATTTCGATACTTTTGCACCAGTAGCTCGAATCACATCCATTCGGCTTTTAGTTGCTTTAGAAGCAGTTCATGGATTGATAATTCATCAAATGGATGTGAAGACTGCACTTCTGAATGAAGATTTAGATGAAGAAGTTTACATGAAACAGCGAGAAGGATTTGTCATTCCTGGTCAGGAACATAAAGTTTGTAAGCTTCTTAAATCTCTTTATGGATTAAAACAAGCTCCAAAGTAATGACATGAGAAATTTCAAAAAACCATGATTTCTAATGGCTATTTAATTAATGATGGTGATATTTGCATATTTAGTAAATTTCAAGGAAACTCCGATGTTCTAAATTATTTATATATAGATGAAATGTTAATATTTGGAACTGATATTGAAAGAGTCAAGGAAACTAAATCATTTCTTGCTTCTCAAGTTGAAATGAAGTACCTGAGTTCAGATTATATTGATTTTTGTGAAAGAGAAGGTATTGAGAAATATTTTCTCTACGTGCGTCTAAGCCAAGCAAGTTTATTTTCTAATATTGTTGTAATTCTTGTTCTAACAATTTGAAGATAGTTGGAGTCTCTTCCACGAGCAAACGGAAGAATAAATGACAACTCTATCTCCAGGATTCAACTAATCCTCACAACAAGTAGCATTCAAGAATGTTGCTCTTCTATTCTTGAATCTATGATTTCACCATTTGATCAATGTCTCTTATAAAATTTTAAGGGAAAAGTAGTTTGTGAATTGCTTGTATTTCAAAGAAAATCAGCCCTATTTATAGGCTAAAGACTCTTGAAAGATAAGTTTATAATTTAATAAGTTCATGAATATATTCATGAATTTGGAAGATTAAATGTATTTGATAAAACCAAAACGTATGTAGTAAATCAAGAATGAATTCACATTCATTCACATTGAAAAATAAGAGTCTTTTGTAAATACATAAATTTATCAAATACATTATTTCAAATTTATTGATACACTTATTCCAACAATCCCCCACTTATTTCAAGAAATTTTGAAAATTTTGAGACATTAATCTAGTAACATACATCAATAATGGTGTCTTTTGGACTTGAACCATTAGCTAGTGAGGGCATTCTAAATTATTGACTACTTGGTGAATGAATCTTGAACTAAGTAGTTCATTGAATGAAGTAGAAAATACCTTACACACATTACTATTTTTTTCGGTGAAAATCGATATCCTTTGACACCTTACGACCATGTGTCCTGAATCCTTTTATCTAAGTGATTTAAGATTTTTCTGTCAAAAATCTTATTGAAGCGGCCTCCACTTCGCACGTGGAGCGGTGAATTTATCAAGAGTTACTTTGCATACTCCGACCAAATAGTCTATGAATTCATTAAGAGAAATTAATCTCACCCTCCTTCACAACAAAGTATCGGTAAATCTATCAAGAGTATTCCTACTCACCCCAACCAAAATCGATCTTATAGATTTATTAAGAGAATAAAATCTCATCCTCCTTTACAGTAGGAATATGCACATCTATCACAAATTTTCTACAAATAAAATTTTTATTTAATATGCTCAATTGTTATAACATTACTTGTTTGTCCCTTTGAACCTAAGATGATATCATTATGTAGGGTTTTTATAAAGTACAATCAATTTACAACAGGTTTTATTCCATTCTTTTACAAGCCTGTGCCACCAACTCTTTGCTTAATCCTTTAGACAAAGGATCTACTAAATTAAACCTGGATTTCACACATTGAAGGGATATTACGCCATCCTCCAATAATCTTCTCACATGATTGTGTTTAATTAAGACGAACTTGTCTTGATTTGCCATTATAACAATCGCTTGAAGCCCAAAATATAGCAGCTTTATTATCACAATAGATAGTCAAAGGTGGCACCGGATTACTCCATAAAGAAATATCTACCAGAATACTTCTAATCCAATCAGCTTCTTCTCCAGTAGAAGACATAGCTATAAATTCTGATTCCATTGTTGAGTAAGTAATACATGTTTGCTTCTTTAAATTCCAACAGATTGCTCCTCCAGCCAAAGTGAAAATCCAAGCAGTAATAGACTTAGAGTCATTCGGATCAGAATTCCAAGTAGCATCACTATAGCCTTTAAGAACTGCTGGAAATGTAGAATAATGAAGGCCAACATTAATTGTACCCTTTAAGTACCTTAAAACACGAATTAAGGCATTCCAATGATCAACTCCAGGGTTACTAGTTGTCACGACCCCGGTTCGCCCTCCGTGAACCATCGTGACGGCACCTAGTCTCTACGACTAGGTAAGCCTAACAATGCAGAAAATAAACAACATTTGCGGAAGAAATAATTAAAAACCGAATAGTAAAATAAAACAGTGTTTGAAATGCCGCTCGACATACACAATATCAACTCTCGAAACTAATAACATTTCCCAAAACCCGGAATCTCATGATCACAAGCTTTTGAATGTCTACAAGTATCTAACTCCAGAATATCTAACAGAGAAAGGAAATACAGAAGGGCTAATACTTAAGGGAAGAGTAGAAAGGGTCTCTTCGGTCTGCGGACGCGGCAGATATACCTCGGAGTCTCTACAAGCGCCTCGGCTCAAGCGTGATAAGTCTGAGTCGCAGTACCTGGATCTGCACATGAAAAACATGCGCAGGAAGGGCATGAGTACACCACAGCGGTACTCAGTAAGTGCTAAGCCTAACCTCGGTCGGGTAGTGACGAGGAAGGTCAGGGCCCTACTGAGATTAAATGAAACATAATATATAACATAATAAGATAAGACAGTACAGTTGAAAGCTAACAGTAAGAATTTAATACCGGAAAATAAGGATAACAACAACTGAAACAGAGAAAAAAACAATCACAAGGAATACAACTCTTCACAAAGATAATAACCGGGGATCTCTTGGTATCCTGAGGATCTCTTAGTATCCTCAATATATGCCAGGGATCTCTTGGCATCCCGAGTATCTCTTAGTATCCTCAATATATGCCAGGGATCTCTTGGTATCCCGAGGATCTCTGGGTATCCTCAATATATGCTAGGGATCTCTTGGTATTCCGAGGATCTCTTGGTATCCTCAATATACGTGCTGGGGATCTCTCGGTATCCTGCACTTCAGTTCAAATCTAAAATACGTACAGGGGATCTCCCGGGATGCCGTCCCGTAGTCCCAAAGTAAAACACACAGTAATAAGACAAAGAATACTCAATTAAACTCAACTTCATACCAAGGTAAAACAGGTAATTCTTACCTAGCATGCTTCGCATAATACAAGTAAGGCAGTTTAAGCAGATAAAGCAATTAAGTCAATTAGACATGCTCCTCTAAGCTAGCAGCAGGCTTAAATTTCAAGTAATGTAAGCAGGAAAGGAAAAACACAATTAAAGCTACTTTAGTGAAAATAGGATTTTCAACAATTAGCACAAGTACGCAATTGTCACCTCACGTACCAGGCATTTCAATTATCACAGTACCAATCCTAAAGGGAATGTCCCCCACACAAAGTTAGGCAAGCCACTTACCTCGAACCGGCTCAAAATCAACCCGAAACCACGTTCTTGCCACGAGTACTCGACTCCAAATGGCCCAAATCTATTCACTTCAATTGCAAAATGTAAATAACACTTCAAGTAACTGATTCTACAATTAAATTCTAAGCTAATACGCGAAATTAGGTAAAATGACCAAAATGCCCTCCGGGCCCCCGACTCGGAATCGGGTAAAATTTACATTTTCAGAATCCTCATACTCTCACGAGTCTAACCATACCAAAATTATTCAAATCCAATGTCAAATACCCAGCCAAAACTCGAATTCTAGGTCTAAGAACTTTTTTCTAGTTTTTCCCCTATTTTCATCTCCAATCCGAAATTAAATGACAAAAATAACAATAGATTAATGGAATACAACTAGAAAGGGTTAAGGAATTGTTACCCAATGAATTCCTCTTCAGATTCCTCCCAAAATCACCCTCTCCCGAGCTCTAAATCAATTTCTAACTTATTGAAACTAAACCCTCAAATTCTGATTTTTCTGCCCAGCAAAGTCGCATCTGCGGCTCAATTTTCGCATCTGCGATACTGTTTCTGCGGTTAAGGGAACCGCTTTTGCGGTTCTCACTTAAAATTCCCTCTTCGCACCTGCGACCCATATGCCGCATCTGCGGTCCCGCAGGTGCGGTAACACGTCCGCTTCTGCGGTTCCTGCTCACCTTCCTCTTGGTCGCTTCTGCGGCTTGACTCTGCATCTGCAGGAGTCGCATCTGCGGCCTCTCAACTGCAAATGCGGTTATGACAGTAGCTCAAAGAACTTCAGCTGCAAATTCCAAGTTCCAACTTCCCGTTAACCACCCGAATTCATCCCGAGGTCCCCGGGACCTCAACCAAAAGCACAAACAAGTCATATACCACTATCCAAACTTATACCAATCCCCAAAACACCTCAAACAACATCAAATCAACCAATTAGCATCGAATTCAAGCCTAAGAACTTCAAAACTCCCAAAATAAGCTTTCGATCAAAAAGTCTATCAAACCTCGTCCGAGTGACCTGAAATTTTGCACACACGTCACATTCAACACTACGAAGCTACTCCAACTTCCGAAATTCCATTCCGACCCTCGGATCAAAAATCTCACTATCGAACCCTTCAAAAATTCAACTTTTGGCATTTCAAGCCTAAATGAGCTACGGACCTCCAAAATACAATCCGAACACGCTCCTAAACCCAAAATCACCCAACAGAGCTAACAGAACCATCAAAATTCCATTCCGAGGCCGTCTTCACACTGCTCCGACTACGGTCCAAATTCTAAAACTTAAACTCTCATTTAGGGACTAAGTGTCCCAAATGTCTCCGAATTTCCAAATAAATCTTCCCGCAACTCACAATAGCAGAAACAAACACGGGGAATGCAGTTAATAGGGGATCGGCGTTAATTCTTAAAACGACCGGCCGGGTCGTTACATCCTCCCACACTTAAACATTCGTTCGTCCTCGAACGAGCATAGAGACATACCTGAAGTAGTGAAAAGATGAGGGTAACTGTTGCGCATATCCTGCTCGGTCTCCCAGGTCGCCTCCTCGACCGGCTGACCCCGCCACTGAACCTTCACTGATTCAATGTTCTTTGACCTTAGCTTTTGAATCTGCCTGTCCAATATCGCCACTGGCTCCTCAACATAAGATAGATCCTTGTCCAACTGGACTGAACTGAAATCTAACACGTGCGACGGATCACCGTGATACCTCCGGAGCATCGAAACATGAAATACCGAATGAACTCCTGCCAAGCTGGGAGGTAAGGCAAGCTCATAAGCAACCTCCCCAACATGCCTCAATATCTCAAAAGGGCCAATAAACCTCGGACTCAACTTCCCTTTCTTCCCAAATCTCATAACGCCCTTCATAGGCGAAACCCAAAGCAGAACCCGCTTTCCAACCATGCAGGAAACATCATGAACCTTCCGATCCGCGTAACTCTTCTGCCTGGACTGGGCTGTGCGGAGTCTATCCTGAATCACCTTTACCTTCTCCAAAGCATCCTGAACCAGGTCTGTGCCCAATAATCTAGCCTCACCCGGCTCAAACCAACCCACCGGGGATCTGCGTCGCCTACCATATAAAGCCTCATACGGCGCCATCTGAATGCTGGACTGATAGCTGTTGTTGTAGGCAAACTCCGCCAATGGCAAGAACTGATCCCAAGACCCTCCAAACTCAATCACACACGCACGGAGCATATCCTCAAGAATCTAAATAGTGCGCTCGGACTGTCCGTCCGTCTGAGGATGAAATGTTGTGCTCAACTCCACCCGAGTACCTAACTCATGCTGTACGGCTCTCCAGAACCGTGATGTGAACTGAGTACCTCTATATGAAATGATGGAAACTGGAATACCATGCAGACGAAAAATCTCTCGGATATAAATCTCCGCCAACCGCTCCGAAGAATAGGTAGTACTCACAGGAATGAAATGCATGGACTTGGTCAGCCGATCCACAATAACCCAAATGGCATCGAACTTCCTCAAAGTCCGTGGGAGCCCAGTTACGAAGTCCATAGTGATTCGCTCCCACTTCCACTCCAGAATCTCTATCTGCTGAAGCAATCCACCCGGTCTCTGGTGCTCATACTTCACCTGCTGACAATTAAGGCACCGAGCTACAAACCCAACTATATCTTTCTTCATCCCCCTCCACCTATAGTGCTGCCTCAAATCCTGGTACATCTTCGCGGCACCCGGATGAATGGAATATCGCGAACTATGGGCCTCCTCCAGAATCAACTCCCGAAGTCCATTAACATTGGGTACACAAACCCGACCCTGCATCCTCAATACCTCATCATCACCAATAGTCACATCTCAGGCATCGCCATGCAAAACCTTGTCCTTGAGAACAAGCAAATGAGGGTCATCAAACTGGCGCTCCCGGATACGATCAAACAAGGAGGAGCGAGAGACCACGCAAGCTAGAACCCGACTGGGCTCCAAAAGATCCAATCTCACAAATTAGCTGGCTAAGGCCTGAACATCCATCGCCATGGGCCTCTCTGCCACTGGTAAATAAGCCAAACTCCCCAAACTCTCTGCCCGGCGGCTCAAAGCATCGGCCACCACATTGGCCTTGCCCGGGTGATACAAAATAGTGATATCATAGTTCTTCAGCAGCTCTAGCCATCTCCTCTGACGCAAATTAAGGTCTTTCTGCTTGAACAGATGCTGCAAACTCCGGTGATCAGTATAAATCTCACAAGGCACACCGTACAATTAATGACGCCAGATCTTCAAGGCGTGAACAATGGCAACCAACTCGAGATCATGGACAGGATAATTCTTCTCATGTACCTTCAACTGTCTGGACGCGTAGGCAATCACCCTACCGTCCTGCATTAATACCACTCCAAGGCCAACTCTCGAGGCATCACAATAGACCGTATAAGACCCCGAACCGGTAGGCAATATCAAAACTGGGGTTGTAGTCAAAGCTGTCTTGAGTTTCTGAAAGCTCTCCTCACACTCTTCTGTCCACTGGAACGGAGCACCCTTCTGGGTCAGCCTGTTCATAGGTGCTGCAATAGATGAAAAACCCTGAACAAATCGACGATAATAACCCGCCAAGCCAAGAAAACTGCGGATCTCTGTAGCTGAGGATGGTCTGGGCCAACTCAGCACTGCCTCCACTTTCTTCGGACCCACCTGAATACCCTCACTCGAGACGACGTGACCCAAGAATGCCACAGAATCCAACCAAAACTCACATTTTGAGAACTTAGCATATAGTTTCTTTTCTCTCAAGGTCTGGAGCATTGCCTTCGGGTGCTGCTCATGATCTTCCCGACTCCGGGAATATACCAGAATGTCATCAATAAAGACAATGACGAATAAGTCGAGATATGGCCGGAATACACTGTGCATCAAATACATGAAAGCTGCTAGGCATTGGTCAGCCCAAATGACATAACAAGGAACTCGTAATGACCATACCGAGTCCTGAAGGCAGTCTTCGGGATATCTGGCTCCCGAATCTTCAACTGATGATAGCCTGAACGCAAGTCAATCTTAGAAAACACACAAACACTCTGTAACTGGTAAATACGAGGCAAAGGATAGTGATTCTTCACTGTAACCTTGTTCAACTGGCGATAATCAATACATATACGCATAGAACCATCCTTCTTCTTCACAAATAAGACAGGAGTACCCCAAGGTGATACACTGGGCCGAATGAAATCCTTATCAAGCAATTCCTGTAACTGCTCCTTCAACTCCTTCAACTCGGGAGGAGCCATGCGGTACGGAGGAATAGAAATGGGCTGAGTGCCCGGCAACAAATCAACGCCAAAATCAATATATGTATCGGGCGGCATGCCCGGAAGGTCAGCTGGAAACACATCAGGGAAATCCCGTACCACTGGGACTGAATCAACTGCAGGGGTATCAATACTGACATCTCTCACATAAGCTAGATACACGTCACACCCCTTCTCAACCATACGTTGAGCCTTAAGGAATGAAATAACTCTACTGGAAGTATGATCTAAGGTACCCCTCCACTCAACACGCGGTACACCTGGCATAGCCAGCGTCACAGTTTTGGCGTGACAATCAAGAATAGCATAATGGGGCGACAACCAGTCCATGCCCAGAATAACATCAAAGTCTACCATGCTGAGGAATAACAAATCGGCTCTGGTCTCAAAACCACTAAGAGCAATCAAACACGACCGATAAACGCGGTCCACAATAAGAGAATCTCCCACAGGAGTAGAAACATAAACAGGGGAACTCAAAGAATCCCGAGATACACCCAAATACAGAGCAAAATAAGAAGACACATAAGAATAAGTGGAGCCTGGATCGAATAGAACCGATGCATCTCTGTGACAGACCAAGATAGTACCTATGATGACAGAATTGGAGGCGACAGCCTCGGTACGAGCGGGAAGGGCATAGTATCTGGCCTGGCCTCCCCCTCGAGGGCGACCTTTACCTCCCAGACCTCCACCTCTAGCTGGCTGAGCAGGTGGGGTAGCAACTGGTGCTGTGATCATAGCCTGAGAACTCTGTGGGGCGCGCTGTGGCTGAGAAGTCTGTGGAGGTGTAGCCCTCCCAAGTCTAGGGCAATCCCTCACCACATGGCGTGTGTCACCACACTCAAAACAAGGTCTGGGAGGACGTGGCAGCTGTGACTGACTCAGGCCTGGTCTGCGTGACTGACCACGGGAAGCACCCCGTGCAGGAGGCACACTAGATACTGGAGGTGCATAATAAGGCTCTTGAGGTCTGGGAGGAGCTGGAATACCACTGGCTGCTGGAAGAGCTGAATGAACTGGGCGACTCGTATAACCCCTACCATGATGACCTGCAGCTGGGGCACGAGCACCAGAATAATGGCCCGACTCTCGAGACCTCTTGGCCTCCCTCTCCTCTCTATCCTTAGCATGTATACCCTCAATTCTCCTAGCAATGCTCACCACCTGCTGATATGAAATATCCATCTCCAACTCACGAGCCATGCTAGACCGGATGCTGGGAATAAGCCCCTCAATATACCGGCGAACCTTCTCGCGAACTGTAGAAACCAAGGCTGGTACATGTCTAGCCAAGTTGGTGAAACGGACAGCATACTCCGAGATAGTCATAGTACCCCGGCGCAAACGCTCAAAGTCTGCGTGCCAAGCGTCCCTAAGACCCTGGGGGACATACTCCCTCGTGAACATATCTGAAAACTGAGCCCAAGTCAGGGAAGCTGCCTCATCTGGACTGTCTAACTCATTAGCATGCCACCACTGATAGGCGGCTCCTCGAAGCTGGAACGTAGTGAAGGAAACCCCACTCGACCCTGATATACCCATGGTACAAAGAATATAGTAGCACTCCTCTAAAAATCCAAGGGCATCATCTGAGGCTAGCCCGCTAAATGTAGGAGGCTGATACTTCTTGAACCTCTCAAGCCTCTTCTGCTCCTCCTCTGAAACAACTGCTCTCGGGCTGAGCTGGGTTTACCAGCTGTACGGGAATAACCTCTGGGACCTGATCAACATGCACTCGCTGCTCAGGAGTGCAGGTGGCGGGAGTATATGCTCCTCCCACGACCTGGGAAGTAGCTGCAGTAAGGGGAAGCAACCCTGCCTGAGCTAGAGTGGTGTACATAGTCATAAACTGCGCCAAAGTCTCCTGGAGTGTTGGAGTAGTAGCAGCAGACATATCGGGTATCTGGACTTCGGCTGGAATTGCTGGTGGCACCTCAGTGGCAGCTCGCGCGGGTGCTCTGGCTGCACCATGAGCACGTCTTCGGCCTCTACCCCAGCCCCGGCCTCTGACGGCTCCAGTAGGGGGCGCGGGTGCCTGATAATCTCGGGTAGCACGTGTCCTCACCATCTGTGAGAGAATAGAAGACAGAGGTTTAGAATTGTGATATCAAAAATCTTGCACGGCAAGGAAATCAAATGAAGTGGAACTTTTCTAACAGTTACATAGCCTCTCATAGATAAGTACAGACGTCTCTGAACCGATCAGCGAGACTATAATAAACCAGCTTGTGATTCATGACTCCTATGAACCTAGAGCTCTAATACCAACTTGTCACGACCCCGGTTTGCCCTCCGTGAACCATCGTGACGGCACCTAGTCTCTACGACTAGATGAGCCTAACAATGCAGAAAATTAACAACATTTGCGGAAGAAATAATTAAAAACCGAAATAGTGAAATAAAACAGTGTTTGAAAAGCTGCTCGGCATACACAATATCAACTCTCGAAACTAATAACATTTCCTAAAACCCGGAATCTCATGATCACAAGATTTTGAATGTCTACAAGTATCTAACTCCAGAATATCTAACAGAGAAAGGAAATACAAAAGGGCTAATACTTAAGGGAAGAGTAGAAAGGGACTCTTCGGTCTGCGGACGCGGCAGATATACCTCAGAGTCTCTACAAGCGCCTCGCCTCAAGCGTGATAAGTCTGAGTCGCAGTACCTGGATCTGCACATGAAAAACATGCGCATGAAGGGCATGAGTACACCACAGCGGTACTCAGTAAGTGCCAAGACTAACCTCGGTCGGGTAGTGACGAGGAAGGTCAGGGCCCTACTGAGATTAAATGAAACATAATATATAACAGAATAAGATAAGACAGTACAGTTGAAAGCTAACAGTAAGAATTTAATACCGGAAAATAAGGATAACAACAACTGAAACTGAGACAAAAACAATCACAAGGAATACCACTCTTCACAAAGATAATAACCGGGGATCTCTTGGTATCCCGAGGATCTCTTAGTATCCTCAATATATGCCAGGGATCTCTTGGTATCCCGAGGATCTCTTAGTATCCTCAATATATGCCAAGGATCTCTTGGTATCTCGAGGATCTCTGGTATCCTCAATATATGCTAGGGATCTCTTGGTATTCCGAGGATCTCTTGGTATCCTCAATATACGTGCTGGGGATCTCTCGGTATCCTGCACTTCAGTTCAAATCTAAAATACGTACAGGGGATCTCTCGGGATGCCGTCCTATAGTCCCAAAGTAAAACACACAGTAATAACACAAAGAATACTCAATTAAACTCAACTTCATACCAAGGTAAAACAGGTAATTCTAACCTAGCATGCTTCACATAATACAAGTAAGGCATCTTAAGCAGATAAAGCAATTAAGTCAATTAGACATGCTCCTCTAAGCTAGCAGCAGGCTTAAATTTCAAGTAATGTAAGCAGGAAAGGAAAAACACAATTAAACCTAATTTGGTGAAAACATGATTTTCAAAAATTAGCACAAGTACGCACTCGTCACCTCACGTACCAGGCATTTCAATTATCACAGTACCAACCCTAAGGGGAATGTCCCCGACACAAGGTTAGGCAAGCCACTTACCTCGAACCGGCTCAAAATCAACCCAAAACCACGTTCTTGCCACGAGTACTCGACTCCAAATGGCCCAAATCTATTCAATTCAATTGCATAATATAAATAACATTTCAAGTAACTGATTCTACAATTAAATTCTAAGCTAATACGCGAAATTAGGTAAAATGACCAAAACGCCTTCCGGGCCCCTGACTCGGAATCGGGTTAATTTTACATTCTCAGAATCCTCATACTCTCACGAGTCTAACCATACCAAAATTATTCAAATCCAATGTCAAATACCCAATCAAAACTCGAATTCTAGGTCTAAGAACTTTCTTCTAATTTTTCCCCAATTTTCATCTCCAATCCGAAATTAAATGACAAAACTAACAATAGATTAATGGAATACAACTAGAAAGGGTTAAGGAATTGATACCCAATAATTTTCTCTTCAGATTCCTCCCAAAATCGCCCTCTCCCGAGCTCCAAATCAATTTCTAACTTTTTGAAACTAAACCCTCGAATTCTGATTTTTCTGCCCAGCAAAGTCGCATCTGCGCCTCAATTTTTGCATCTGCGATACCGCTTCTGCGGTCAAGGGAATCGCTTCTGCGGTTCTCACTTAAAATTCCCTCTCCGCACCTGCGACTCATATGCCACATATGCGGTAACACGTCCGCTTCTGCGGTTCCTGCTCACCTTCCTCTTGGCCGCTTCTGCGGCTTGACTCCGCATATGCGGGAGTCGCATCTACGGCCTCTCAACCGCAGATGCGGTTATGACAGCAGCCCAAAGAACTTTAGCTGCAAATTCCAAGTTCCAACTTCCCGTTAACCACCCGAATTCATCCCGAGGCCCCCGGGACCTCAACCAAAAGTACAGACAAGTCATATACCACTATCCAAACTTATAACCATCCCCAAAACACCTCAAACAACACCAAATCAACCAATTAGCATCGAATTCAAGCCTAAGAACTTCAAAACTTCCAAAATACGCTTTTGATCAAAAAGTCTATCAAACCTCATCCGAATGACCTAAAATTTTGCTCACACGTCACATTCAACACTACGGAGCTACTCCAACTTCCGGAATTCCATTCCGACCCTTGGATAAAAAATCTCACTATCGAACCGGAAACTTCAAAAATTCAACTTTCGGCATTTCAAGCCTAAATGAGCTACGGACCTCCAAAATACAATCCGAACATGCTCCTAAACCCGAAATCACCCAACGGAGCTAACAGAACCATCGAATTCCGAGGCCGTCTTCACACTACTCCGACTACGGTCCAAATTCTAAAACTCAAACTCTCATTTAGGGACTAAGTATCCCAAAACTCTCCGAATTTCCAAATAAATCTTCCCGGCAACTCACAATAGCAGAAACAAACACAGGGAATGCAGTTAATAGGGGATCGGGGCATTAATTCTTAAAATGACCGACCGGGTCGTTACACTAGTGAACTTGCTCAAGGTTCCTACTGCATAACCAATATCTAGCCTAGTGCAATACATGGCATACATTAGACTCCCAACAATCTGAGAATAAGTCAATTGATCAACACCATCATTAGAGTTCCGCACTAGTTTGATACTGAGATCAAATGGAGTAGGAGCATGCTTATCGTCAAAATGACCAAATCTCTTTAGAACTTTCTCAATATAACTTGATTGAGTAAGAGTTAAGCCATTAGCTGATCTTACAATTTTAATGCCCAAAATCACATCAGCTTCTCCAAGATCTAGTACTTGAGTCCATATTTTATTGATTTTTGTGAAGAGAAGGTATTGAGAAACGTTTTCTCTATGTGACTCTAAGACAAGCAAGTTTATTTTTTAATATTGTTGTAATTCTTGTTCCAACAATTTGAAGATAGTTTGAGTCTCTTCCACGAGCAAGCAGAAGAATAAATGACAACTCTATCTCCGGGATTCAACTAAGCCACACAACAAGTAGCATTCAAGAATGTTTCTCTTCTATTCTTGAATCTATGATTTCACCATTTGATCAATGTCTCTTATAATATTTTAAGAGAAAAGTAGTTTGTGAATTGCTTGTATTTTCTAAAGAAAATCAGCCCTATTTATAGGCTAAAGACTCTTGAAAGATAATTTTATCATTTAATAAGTTCATGAATATATTCATGAATTTGGAAGATAAAATATATTTGCAAAAACCAAAACGTATGTAGTAAATCAAGAATGAATTCAAATTCATTCACTTTGAAAAATAAGAGTCTTTTGTAAATACATTAATTTATCAAATACATTGTTTCAAATTTATTGAAACACTTATTCCAACAAATAACATGTGACACATCAAAAATCCTATTCAGCTATCCAAACAGGGGCGGACCCACCTTGTACGTAGGGAGTTCAGTTTAACCTGCTTCACCGTAAAAATTAACTATTTTTACTTAAGAAATTGATCAAAAAAATATGAAACAGATAAATATTTAAGTGTTTGAACCTACTTGACACAAACAGAAGTTGCAGAGCAATGGTCCAATGGGTTCAAACTAAGTCTAGGATTGGAGGTTCGCACCTGTGTTGCTAAAGCAATGAATTGAAACATTATTTTTTTATAGCTTTGCCCCTTTTGCTAAATACGTATTTTGATTTTTGAAGTAGGAGTATATTATTTTGCTTATTGTTGCCTTGTTGTTCCTTTTCTCGTCTTGTTTTTCTACTTCTCTTTATAATTCCTTGCGATGTTTAGTAAACTCCATTTGCTTCAAAAAAAAATTAAACCTTTCTACAAAGTGAATTTTGGTTCTCTTTTTCATAGTTTCGCTAAAAGAATGAGAGTGCTTTATTGAAATTACTTGTAATCGTTTAATTGAATTTATCTTAGTTTATACTGAAATTGTTAATTTGTGTTATACTCAAATTTTTGGTTTGTGTACAATAAATGTTTCTTTAATCATTTTGTATTTATTATTTTAGTTTAAAACACTTTTTTTCCCGTGTCTTTTGTTTATAACTTTGTATGTTAAATTTCTTAGAGTTATAGTATGATTTTTAAGTTGGAGAATGTGATGACCCGATAGGTCATTTATAGTTTTAACCCTGAATTCTGTATTTCGAAACCTCGATTAGCTCCATTTAGCCTTCCTCGATTTACATGCGTAGTCCGTGTATTTTTTTTGAAAGGGTTTTATGTGAAAAATTGATTAAAATATAAATCGTGCTTTAAAACTCATATTAGTTGACTGCGGTCTACGTTTTGAGCAAACGGACCCAGATCTGTATTTTGACGGTCTCGTTAGGTCTGTATCATAGATTTGGGACTTGGGTGTATGCCCGGAATCTAATTCGGAAGTCCCTAGCTTGATTTATCGCAATTTGTTGAAAATTAGAAGTTTAAAGGTTTAAAGAAATTTCAAGTTTGACCGAAGTTTGAATTTTTTGCTACCGGGTCCGAATTTTGGTTCCGCAACTTGGTATAAGTTCATTACTGTGTTTATGACTTGTCTGCAAATTTTTGTGCAAAACGGAGTTGATTTGACGTGATTCGGACGTCCGGTTGAGAAATTAGAAGTTCTTAAATTTCTTTGAAAATTTCATTCGTTTTGGTGTCTGATTCGTAGTTCTAGGTGTTATTTTGGTATTATTGGACTTGTGTGCATTTTTAGTTTGGAGACCCGAGGGCTCAGGTGAGTTTCAGATAGGCTTCGTAGTGGTTTTAGACTTAGGAAAAATAGCTGATGCATGTGTGTTCTGGTGTTGGACTGCAAACTTCGCAAATGCGAGGTCTGACACGCAAATGCGAGCCTCGCATTTGCGAGCAGGGGCTGGGGGCTGGTTTCTCGCATTTGCGAGATTTGGGTTGCAATTGTGATCTTCTCAGGTTCGTATTTGCGAACATATTGTTCGCATTTGCGAAGGCAACAGAGGTGTGAATGCTTCACATTTGCGAAGGCTTTTTGGCATTTGCGGGGTTTGCAATTGCGAGCCCTAGGTCGCAACATCTGCACCTGGTAAAAAGCTGAGAAAGACGGGATTTTAGCTCATTCTCTTAAATTCTCAACCCTAAACACCCTAGAGACGATTTTTCCAAGAACTTTTCTTCCTAAATTCATTGGTAAGCGGCCTTAATCTACTTTCTCTCAATTACTTAGTACATTTCACAAGTTTTCAACATTAAATCTAGGATTTTCATGGTAAAAATTGGGGATTTGGGTTGAATTAGGGATTTTTATAGATTTGGAATTTAGACCTCGAATTTTCGAAACTAATTATGTAACCAGGCTTGGGGGTGAATGGGTAATCGGGTTTTGGTCCGAATTTCGGATTTTGACCAAGCGGGCCCAAGATTGACTTTTGTTGCCTTTTTCAATAATGATCGAAATTAAATCTCTTTGATTCGCGAGTAGTTTCTAAAGCTTATTTTGAATTGTTTGGTCAATAATTTGTTATATTAGGTTGGTTTGGAGGCTTTTTCGAAAGGCAAGGTCGTGGTTGAACTTTGAGTTGATTGCGGAGTTAGGTAAGCATTGGGTTTAACATTGATTTGAGGGAATTAGGAACCCCTGAGCTATGTGCTATGTGAAATTTATGTGTGACGGCGTATATGCTAGGCGATGAGTGTATATACGCCGTCTAATTACTTGTTTCCCTGCTTTCCTGTATTGCATGAATTATTTCATTCCATGTCTTAACTGTTACATGCTTTTAAATGCTTCCCGTGACATTATTTGCTACTTGTCATTTATTGTTCTCGTGTTAAAAATGTAAGATTCTCCCGTGCTTCCATGATTAACTGCTACTTGCCTTAATTGATTTACTTGTACCCTTTAGGTGTCATTATTTGATTTGTCTTACGGCTTAGAGTGAATTCTTAATTTCGGACGAGATTTCTTTTCTGGTTCTGCTTTATATTCGTTAATCGTAAAGAATTCTTGTGATTCGAGTTGTTAAATTATTGCACTTATTGATTTATTCATTTTGCAGGTGGGATCAGGTTGCGCGCCGCAAAAGGTGAAATAATGGTGGATTGATATGGCAAAATAACGGTGAATTTATATTGATTTGGTGGGATTGGGTTGCGTGTCGCAACATGTGAAATAAGGGTGGATTGATATGGTGAAATAAGGGTGAAATATGATATTGATACTTATTATATGGTGGGATCGGGTTGCGCGCCGCAAAATATATTTACTTATTATTGTTGATATTATTATGGTCGAATAAGGGAGAATTGTGTTGTACAGTGGGATCGGGTTGCACGCTGCAACTTTGTAATGACCCGATCGGTCGTTTTGGGAATTTAAGTTCCGTTCGGCGGCATAAGGTCTTGAACAACTCCATATAATGTGTATCGACTTGCGTGCATGGCTGAATTCAGTTACCTAATGATTCAGAGTCAAATTGGAGAAAGATTTTAGTTTTTGGAAGTTTAGGCGGTAAGAATTGACCGAAATTTGGCTTTTGTGTAAACGGCTCTGGAATGAGTTTTGGATGATGTCAACAGCTTCATATGGTGATTTTGGACTTATGCGTGCGTCCGGATTGAGATTTGGAGGTCCGTAGGGTAATTTGAGGCATTTCAGCGAAAGTGGGAAGAGTTGAAGTTTTGAAGATGAAGAAGTTTGAAACATGGTTGACTTTTGTGATATCGGTGTCAGAATGCGATTCCAAGAGTTGGAACAGCTCCGTTATGTTATTTGGTACTTGACTGCAAATTTTGGCATCATTCGGGGTTGATTTGATAGATTTCGGCGCGAGTTTTAGAAGTTGGAAGATTTGAAAGTTCATAAGTTCGATTTTTGGTGCAATTCGTAGTTTCGATGTTGTTTGATGTGATTTAAGACCTCGAGTGAGTCCGTGTTAGGTTATGGAACTTGTTTGTATGTTTAGACGGGGTCCCGGGGGTGTTTCGGATGGGCTACAAGCCGTTTTCTCCTATTTTTGAACTGTTGAATCTGTCATCTGGTTTTCTCCTTCGCGTTCGCGTCTGCTCCTCCGCATTCGCGAAGAGTAATTTTGGAGGAGGAATTAATTGCTCTTCACATTCGCATGACTTCGTCCGCAATCGCGAAAGTCTGATTTCTCCTTCTTCGCGTTCGCATCCCCTCATTTCGCGTTCGCGTAGCAGAAACCAGGCCCTAGCACTGGGGTCATTACTCTTCGCTTTCGCGTGTACCCCTACGCGTTCGCGTAGGTTCTCGTCCTCTCTTCTTCGCGTTCGCGTCACTTCACTCGCGTTCGTGATGGGCTTTTCTTGGCAGCCTCATTTTTCTTCTTCGCGAACGCAATTCTTCCTCCGTGTTCGCGATGCATAAGGACTTGGGCAGAATATAAGATCTTCAAATCGATGGTTAGTCCATTTTTATCAAATCTTGACTTGTAGAGCTCGGTTGTGAGCCATTCTTTGTGGGTTTTTCAAGCAAATCGATTGGGTAAGTGTTCTTCACCTAGAATTTATTATATTTCATGATTTTGTCTTTATTTTTATCATTTAATTTGTATTTTGAGCTGAGGAAAATGGAGGTTTTTGAAGAAAGTTTTCAAAATAAAAATCATGATTTGAAGGACGAAATGGTATCGGAATTTGATAATTTTAGTATGGTTGAACTCGTATCGGAATGGGTGTTCGGGTTTTGCAAAATTTGTCGGGTTCTGAGGTGCGGGCTCGGTGGTCGACTTTTGGGGTCGATTTTTAGATTTTGATAAAAAATGAGTCTTTGTGATCCGGAATAGTTTCTTATGAGTTTTATTTGTGCTTTGAAGTTATTTTGGTTAGATTTGAACCGTCTGGAGGTCATTTCACCCGAGAAGTTTATTTTAGAGTATCGGTTTGTCTTCTTTGAGGTAAGTTATCTTGCCTAACCTTGTGTGGGGGAGCTATCTCTTAGGATTTGAGTCTTCTATGTTGATTATAGTCTGTGCACGCGAGGTGACGAGTACGTGCTCGGACTTATTTGTGAAAATTAGCCTTTTAGTATTCCTAGGTCCTTGTATTCCTTGAATATGCCGCTGTTCTTGTTATGATTACATTCCTTAAATTACTAGTTCCACATCTACCTGCTTAATTAGAATCAATTGCTTCATGATCCACTATTATTGTTACTCGATTCATATGTGCCTAAATTGAAACTGTTATCTCTTTTATAGCCATGTTATCTTTTCCCTAAACTGCTTATCTTTATTTGAAGTTGTAGTTACCCTTTTTGGAAATGTTCACCCTTAATCGAGATTATGGTCATCCTCCCGCTGCCTACCTTTATTTGGATTGGTTGTATCTCCTTCGTAATTTCCCAACCTTAAAAGAAGCTTAGATATCCTATGCCTTAGTTGACTTGCCCTTATTTGGAACTATTTGACTCATGTTAGTTTTCCTTGTTGTTGAACTATACATTGTGGGACCGTTGTTACATATTATTCCCTACCATGTTAAGCTGTTCTTATTACGTCTAGTATTCTTTATTATGGTTATTCCTTGTGAACTAGTTCTACCGTTTCTTGTGATCGAAGGTTCTTGAGTTGATTTATTTTCCGTACTTTGTATTATTGTCACTGTTGTTGTTGTACTTGTTGTGGTGATGCACGAGGTTTCTGACGTGCGGTTGTTGATATTGTGATGTACGAGATTTCTGCCGTGCGGTTGTTGATATTATGATGTACGAGGTTTCTGCCGTACGGTTGTTGTTATGGGGTTGCGCGAGGTTTCTGCCGTGTTGTTGTTACTATTGATATTTGCACATGCGGCGTGACAAGGCGGGATATATATATGTGGGTTGCGCATGTGGCGAGACAAGGTGGGAACATTATTATGCACGTGTGGCGAGACAAGGCAGGCATTTATTTTATTATTGCACACGTGGCGAGACAAGGTGGGCTATGTCAGGGATTGATTTTGTGATGAATTGTGATGGCCTGGGGGCACTTTTTTTGTTGATATTTGTGTAGTGGTACACTTACCCGTGTTAGTTTTATCTTGTGTAAATTGTGAGAAAACATTCTACGTGCTGTCCGTTCTTTTTCCTTATGCTTCTAGCTGGTATGAACTATGTTAGGACACTCGCACATGCATACACGTAGTCAAACACTCTTATCGGATAAGAGGTTTTCATGATATTGTTGAGTATAGATGCACACCCTTGTTTAATTGCCTTCTATGTGAGAATGACTCTATTTGGCACATGAATAGTCAGTGCGATTATGAGGTGTAACGAGGGCACATGATTCCAAGTTTTAGGGTTCAGGTATTGAGACCCGTGAGTTGTGATTTGTCCGTGGTTCGGTACCTCGTGGAGTTTTTTTGACTATAACCTGATGTGAAAGATGTCGTAGTTGCTGAATTATTACTTGTCTTGGCTGTAACTGTGATTTCAGATTTAGGTTGAGTTTCCTTCACTCTTCTGTGTCATTGTTATGGTATTCCGCTAATACTTGTTGTTTTCCTTTCTTATTGCAATTACTATATTGTTAGCCATATCGCGTAGTCTTTATGTAGATATCATACTCTGTTGTTCCTATACTTATATTCGTTCAGGTTATTTAGTCCAGTGAGTGTCTTGACTATTCCTCATCACTACTCCATCGAGGTTAGTCTTGATACTTATTGGGTACCGCTGTGGTGTACTCATACACTTCTGCACATTTTTGTGCAGATCCAGGTATTGATCGTTAGTAGCTGTGCGGATTGTTGCTGTGGAGACTCGAGGTAAACCTGCCTTCGCGTTCGTAGGCTTCGGAGTCACCTTCTAGTTTTCGTTTTGCACTATTTATTCTTATTTCTAGACAGTTGTATTTAGAAGTTTTCTAGCAAACATTCCGTTGAGCTTATGACTTGTACCACCGATTTTGAGAATTGTAAATTTTGTAGAGATTTCTATTGAAAAGACTTTTAGATGTTATTTATTATTGTTGTTAATCAGTGAATGTTAGGCTTACCTAGTCCCTAAGACTAGGTGCCATCACGATACCCAACGGAGGGGAAATTGGGTCGTGACAAACTGTTTATGTGTTTTCTATTCCTTATTGTGTTGTGGTGGCTTCGGTACTTTCGTATGAGATTTCGAGGATTGGTAATTCTGGCATTTACTGGTCCTTTTTTTAGGATTGAGTTATATTTCATGAGTTAACTGCCTTATTTCGTTTACGTGTTTTCTTTTCCTGGCATTATTTTATACTGCGTTCAGGTTATTGTAAGTGACCCGCCTTAGCCTCGTCACTACTTCGTCGAGGTTAGGCTCGGCACTTACACAGTACATAGGGTCGGTTGTACTCATACTACACTCTGCACTTCTTGTGCAGATTTTGGAGTCGGTCCCAGCGGCAGTCCGTAGATTGCTTGGATCGACTATTGTGGGGAGACTTGAGGTACAACTTCTCGGCGTCTGCAACCTCTAAAGTCCCATTCTTCTTTATCTTAGTTGTGTACTTTCCCTCAGACAACTTTACTTTTATTCAGACCTTTATTTGTACTATTCTAGTAGCTCGTGCACTTGCGATACCAGATTCGGGGTTGTATTAGATATTGCAACTTTTATTGTTTTCCGCACTTTACTTCAGGATTTATTTCAGTTATTTCGGTTTCTTTATTATTATTATTATTATTATTTAATTTGATCTTTTAAAAATGGATAAACTATTCTAACGTTGGTTTGCCTAGCAAGTGAAATGTTAGGCGCCATCATGGTCCCGATGGTGGGATTTCCGGGTCGTGACAGTTAAACACTTTTTGGTCAAAATTCCTGAATTTTTTAAAATAAAATTTGTTAATATATAGATAAATTTTAGAATTTCAAGTAAATAGATTTTCTTTCTTTCTTTTTTTAAATTTTCCGCAATTTTTTTTTTCAAAAATAAATGACTTTAATTTGAAGTCATGTGATGAAGAAGAAAAAGAGCAGTGCGCAAATGGTGTTTATTGGTGCACTTATACATTTGACTACCGCAATCTCTGATTAAATTCACTTGTATAAAACTTTGGGTCCGCTACTGTGTCAAAATATAAAGTTTAACAATAATGCAATTCAGATTTTGAACCCCAAATTTCTACGAGAGGATATCATGACTCATGAGGGTCACTTTCATTTGAGCATTTTTTTTCTTGAAATAGATAGCCAAAGGCCATGCATTTAGACTTATTGGTAATGGACTACTGTACTTCAACTCTTCAGTTACTTGTAATCCTTTTCTCAAGGAGTCTTCTAGAGCTGCTACTGAGGGCTACATATGCAAAGTTCTATTTTATATTGATCCTGATTATATATACATATTATTAAGTGTTAACTGTAAGTGTTAGGATATCTCACAGTCATGAATAAAATCCGTATGGTTACAATTCAAACTTGGTATTTTAGATAATATTCCCCTTTTAGATAAGTAATTATTATTATTTTTTTAGCACTTTTCTTATTCCTCTAGGACTACTCTAGTCCTTGCTATGCACAAATTTTACATAACTGAACTTACGTATCATATACCAATCATCAATAATAGAAACGAGAAGGCCTGATATACCCCTCTATTTTGCTTTATTGTTCAACCCTGTTCCCCGTTATATTTTTCGTTCAGAATTACCCCGATTGTCAATCAATGTTTTAAATTTGTCCCTATTTTAACGGCCGGGACACGTGTCACATCAGGAACAAAAAAACTTATCCCCAATTTTAAAATTTGGTTCTTTTACAAACCCGCCCCTTAATTCAATCCATTGCCCGACATCCATTCCCCAACTCACTTCTCTCCAACTCGCTCAGTTTTTCCCATCAAGATAAACAAATTCTAATTTCAGATCTCAAAACCTCACTGTTGAGCTCCTAATTTGAAAAGAAAACTGGGTACTGATAAAAATGATGCTCTAAAGAATGAGTCACATGATAAAGTTGAAATTTTGAATAATCCTTTAGAACCTTCTGTGAATAAGTTAGCAGTAGCACCAATAACTTCTTCCATATCGAATCAATAATCATCAACTATAAGGAATCAGCCACAAAGTAAAGATTTTGATGATAAAGATGGAGTTATGAAAGCAAACCAGACCTAAAATTCAACACCAAAATAAGAGGAAATTACTAAATGGGTGTGCTAGAATTGACAAGTATACATTGTTGAGGTGCTTTTCCGGTCAAGCGATGGTGGCGGCTGTTCACCCGTAAAACGGTACAGTTGAATTTATACATAGTTTATAGACAAGTGAATTAATTTAATCCTAAAATAATAGATGAATTAGACAAAAATGTAAGACTTAGCCTTAAAATTGAAATGAGATAACAAATATCTTGATCCCGGGCACAAAGCTTCCAAGGGCCGTAAGAACAATATAAATAAGCATGAAAGTAAAATGTTATTGAGCCTTTGATAAAATATATTGTATGCTTGTCAGAGAATTTGTGTCACTTACAATGATAATAGAGCTTACTATTTATAGCTGCACCTAGGGAAAAAGGTCGTCCTAGGATCAAGCCCCTCTTTAATGACAATTATAAGGTCCATTAAAGGATGTGTAACGATGGGCAGTGTGCCATATTCTCTGTAACGGATCATGTACTTAATGCTGTAGAATATTTTTCATTGAATGCTACAGGATGACGGCATTAATTTTGTCGTTATGAGTATCATTCTCTCCGGTGACAAGCGAGATCATTGCCTTCGAGTTTAGCTATCTTTTGCCTTCGGTCCCACGTGTCGCTTTCTCATGCGATTATTAAATATGAACATATTTTACCACATACGGCGATGACGTCGGAACTTCCATCGATTGGGCTTTTGGCAAATAAAATGTTTAGAGAAATGAATTTTTTTTGGGTCCTTCTATCTTATGCTATTACACAAAATTAGTTACTATTTTTTTTGTTATAATTAATTACACATTACTTCTATAATTTCTTGGTTTTGAGATTATTAGTGGATTCTAAAGTGTTTGGATCAACAGATTGAATTGTATGTTTACTTTTGGAGGAAAAAGAGTAAAGAAAGAAGAGGAACAAGAGCTATTTCTGTGTACATAAATTTGATGATCAAGATTAGATTTTTCATAATTTGGAATGTGTATTTGCTCGAGTATTGTTCATCATTTTGATATTTGTCATTGAAATGAGTCTAAGTTCTGATTCTTCACTAAAGAGAAGTGAGTTGGGAATGGGTGTCGGGTAATGGGTTGAATCAAGGGGCGGGTTTGTAAAAGAACTGAGTTTTAAAATTGTGGATGAGACTTTTGTTCCTGATGTGACTCGTGTCCTGGCCGTTAAAATAGGAGCAAATTTATAACTTTGATTGAGGGCACGGGAAATCTGAACGGAAAGTATAACGGAGGACAACAACAATAACGTACCCAGTATTATCCCACACCGTAGCGTCTGAGGAAGGTAGTGTGTACGCAGACCTTACCCCTACCTTGTGAGGATAGAGAGGCTGTTTCCAATAGACCCTTTGTCACGACCCAAAATTCACTAGTCGTGATGGCACCTAACTTAACCCGCTAGGTAAGCCAACTAATAACTATCCAATTTCAGTAATATTAAAAAGACGATTAAACAAGGAATTATCTGAATCTTATACATTTCCCAAGGACTAGTAGTACAAGTCATGAGCTTCTAAGAATAGAGTTTACAAAGCTGATATGAAGAAAATACATCTTCTATTTGAAAAGTACATAAACAGATTTTTATAAAACTAAGGCTACCATGAACAAGAGGCAGCTACAATAGGGACGCAGGTACACCTTCAAATCCGGCAACCATCGAGCACATCAACAACAACAGCCAATATTTGCACGCAATTTGCAGAAGTGTAGTATCAGTACAACCGGCCCCATACTAGTAAGTAACAAACCTAACCTTAGGTTGAAAGTAGTGACGAGCTGGAACATAGGTCGGGTTCAACACCAATAACCAACAGCAGTTCGTAATAATGTAAAGCAATTAAATAAAGAAGTAGCTCAGAGATAAAATGCTCAGCCTTTTCATAGTTTCCCAAAATAGTTGCGCTTTTCAAATATAACAGTGAAAAACCCAAGTCTTTTATCGTAAAATTTGCCAAAAATATGAGTAAGTTGAAAACTGTAATCTTCCTTGAAAACTGTAATTTTTCCCAAAACCTTTTCATTAGATAAATGTTTCATTTTCAGATAGCATGAGGAAAGTACATCTTTATGCCTATACTCAATATGTATGAGAAGTCATGAATGACGTGATACCGTACAACATGAGAAAAAATACATCTCTATGCCTGTATGTCAAGTGTGCATATCAAATGCGATGCAACTCAGTGATAAAACCATATGCATACTCTCAGAGTATCAATTCACTCAGTCTTCCCAGTCACTCAGTCCTCACAGTCAGTCAGTCCTCCCAATCACTCGTCACTCGGCACTCATACTCAGTAGGTACCTACGCTCATTGGGGGTGTGTACAGACTCCGGAGGGGCTCCTTCAGCCCAAGCGCTATAACAAGCCAATCGTGGCATAAATCAGTAAAACGTGCTGCAGCGTGCAGCCCGATCCCATAAACATCCTCACCATCAGGACCTCGGCCTCACTCAGTTATCAATCTCTCCAGTCTCTCGGGCTCTCAGTATCATGAAACTAGCCCGACAACAATGATATGATGTATCAATAAATAACAACTGAGACTGAGATATGATATGAATGCATGGATATGACTGAGTACGAACATATCAGTAAAATCAGTTAGATGACAGTAAGAAATGACCACTATGGGGTCCCAACAGTATCGGCATAAAGCCTAACATGATATCTAGCATGATTGACAGCTCAATTACTTTATCACATGGTGACAACACAAATAACAACAAGATAAGGCCACTATACAGTGCCATGGAAACAACGAAGTCAAAATTCACAGGGTACACGCCCACACGCCCGTCACCTAGCATGTGCGTCACCTCAATACAAATCACGTAACACGTAATTCGGGGTTTCATACCCTCAGCACTAAGTTTAGAAGAGTTACTTACCTCGAACAAGCCAATTCCAATACCGAGCATGCCAAGCGATGATCCAAGAATGCCATCATGCGCGCAGCAACCTCCGAATGGCTCAAAACTAGCCAAAAGCAACTCAAATACATCAAATAAAGCCCAAGGAAATAATTTCAAATGATAAAGATCAAATCCTTAACCAAAACCCAAAACCGGCCAAAAATCACACCTAGGCCAACGCCTTGGAACCCGACAAAACTCAAAAAATCCGACAACCCATTCAATTACGAGTCCAACCATACTAGTTTCACTCAATTCCGACTCCAATTCGATGTTCAAAACTCAAAAATTCATATTATGAAACTTTAGGCCAAAACCCCCAATTTTCTCTTTAAAAATTCATCAACCAAAATCTAAAATCGAAGATAGATTTAAGGAATATAACCAAAACCGAGTAGAGAACACTTACCCCAATTCATATGGTGAAATTGCTTCAAGAATCACCTCAACCCGAGCTCCATAGCTCCAAAAATGTAAAAATGGATGAAACCTTCGAAATAGAGTACATTATAATCTGCCCACGCATTTACCCTATGCTATCACGAACAAACTAATGCGATAACGATGCACAAAATTTTCCAGTCCTTTTTTTACTCTATGCGATCGCGGCCATTCTCCCGCAATCGCGAAGAACAAATTTTTCCAACAACCTTCTCCAACTCTTCCGGACAGCCTCTAGTATAATGGTCATAACACTTTGTACAAAACTCCAAATTTCAATGGGTTTAACTTTCGAAAAACTAGACATCAAGGCCTAAAACTTTTATTTTTGGATCATCTTCAAATTCCTTATAGATAGTGAGATATAACAGCAGCGATTTTACTCTATGCGATCGCATGAAAGCTTCCGCAATCGCATAGCACAACTCCGTTTTTCCTATTTTTCTCTTTGCTAACGCGGCCAGATCTACGCTAACGTACTGTACACCCCTGAGCCAAAAACCAGCAACTAGAAATGGCCTAGAAATGGTCCGAAACCACCCCGAAACTCACCCGAGCCCCTCGGGACCCCGTCCGAACATACCAACAAGTCTCAAAACATATCACAGACTTAGTCGATGCCTCAAATCACATCAAACAATGCAAAAAACACGAATCAAACCTCAATTCAAAGTCAATGAACTGGAAACTTCAAACTTCCCCAATCGATGCCGAAACCTATCAAATCACGTCCGATTGACCTCAAATTTTGCACACAAGTCACATTTGATATTACGGACCTGCTCCAACTTCCGGAATTGGAATCTCACCCCGATATCAAAAAGTCCACTCCCGGTCAAACATTCCAAAATTCCAACTTTCGCCATTTCAAGCCAAATTCTACTAGGACCTCCAAATCGAAATCCGGACGCGCTCTTAAGTCTAAAATCACCCAACGGAGCTAACGAACCATCAGAAATCCAATCCGAGGTCAACTACTAAAAAGTCAAACTTGATCAAACCTTTCAAATTTTAAAGCTTCTAGCTGAGAATCATTCTTCCAAATCAATTCCGAATAACCTGAAAACCAAAACCGACGATTCACATAAGCCATAATGCATCATACGGAGCTACTCATGCCCAAGAACTAGCGAGCGAAGGGCAAATGCTCAAAACGACTGGTCGGGTCGTTACACTCTCGGCTCAGGATAACATAAGCACCACATTAATGAAAATATAGACAAGAAGGGGCAATACCAAAAAGCCATATAAAAGCAAAATAATAAAGCAAAGTAGAGGGATATATCAGACCCTTTTTCCGATAATAGAACCCAAGTTCACTTTAAACATTATATTCAGTAGACGAACAAAGTCCCACGTTGGTAGATGGAAAGATTGAGAGCCTAAATATAAGGTGTAGATATCTCTTAGTGATGTGAGGACTTTTAGGAAATATCTTGCGGGCTTGACCCTAATCGGACAATATTATATCATGTTAAGAGTATCTTTGGGCCATTTTAATCCTATAATTAGTATCAGAATCTATGTTCGACGGGACGCGTATGGTGATGTATAAGGTGTAGATAACTCTTAAAGTTGTATGATGCCTAACACCTACCTCTCAAAATGCATCAGCAAATAGTGGTGCCTTCTCTAGCAATTTCACCACTCTAATCTGACAAAGCTATTACAGAGGTCCCAGTTTTTATCTGCTCTAAGAGGATATGACTTAGAAAGTTATACATCGATGGATCTCACAAGCTATACTTATTTACAATCCTACAATGCTCATAAGCTTGCTTTCAGGTCCCCTCAATGTAACGAGATAACAACAACAAAAAACATGAATAGAAATAAAGTAGTAAATTCATATAAATGGACCCGAATGTCAACTACCAGGGGGTCCCAGAATAACATAATCTCAAATCTCATATCACAATACCGAGAGTAACTCTAAAGCCACAACAACTACAACACATCAAATTCGTTGCGGCGTGCAACCCGATCCTAAGTTTTAACACAATGTCTTTTACATCGTACAACTCATTTCCAATATCATATCATATCATTTCATATTCTGTTACAGCGTGAAACCCGATCCCCCAATATCAATTCCTTTCAATATCGTTTCGGCATGTAACCCGATCCCCCAATATCAATTTATTAACATAAATAACTCAACACCACCGTTTACGAAATATCAACATGAAAGAGAATGAAACATGCAGAACATTAAGAACTACCAATACAAACAGAAAATAACCAACACCTCGTAATTCATAAACCTTGATGATTCATCAATAGAAGCATAGATAAAAGGCTCACGTAATCGAAATAAGTCAAATAACATGATAAAGTGCATCAAGTAATATAAGGACAATAAAAGCAAATAAAAACATGTGACAATGAGAATATACAATTAAGACAAGTAGGAACATGTAGCAGGTAAGCAGATATTAAGTGAACATGAACAATTCAAAACAAGTAACAATTAAATAATAATTAACAAGTAAAACATAGATATCAAGTAAGAACTCGAGAAATTAAAGCGTGCAAATGAAGGCATAGAAGTAAATAGTTCAATCCCGCATGTTTAATGCCATGCAGCACATATACACTCGTCACCTCAAATATACGCTGTTTCCCCACATAATTCACATAACAAATAGTCCAACAAGACCTAATTCCCTCAAGTCAAGGAAAGACACAACACTTACCTCTTTCTGCAATCAAATCAAAACTCAACAAGGATCTTCCCTTTAGAATTAGCCTCCAAACTAGTCAAATCTATCCAAATATAGTTAAAATAATTTAAAATAAGCTTTAGAGATTACCCACGAGTGAAAAAGATTCAATCTTTGATAAATTTAAAAAAGTCAACAAAAGTCAACCCCCGGGCTTGCTTGGTCAAAATTTGAGTTTCGGACCAAAATTCGATTGCCTATTCACCCCTGAACCCGGTTATGTAATTTGTTTCAATATGCGACTTTAATTTGAGGTCTAAATCTCATTCTTTATAAGATCCCTAAATTCTACCCAAATCCTTAATTTCTACCATGAAAATCCTAGATTCGATGTTAAAAACTCATAGAATGTAATGGGGCATTGAAAGAATGTAGATTAGAGTTACTTACTAATGATTTTGGGAAGGAGAAGTTCTTGAAAAATTACTTTTAGAGTGTTTAGGGTTGAGAAATGGTGCAAAATGAGCCAATTCCCGTTTTTCCCCTCTTATACCCAGCTGCAGGTATCATAATTATGAACTCTTATTCACAATTGCGACCATCACTAATGCGAAACACAAGTCGCAAATGCGAATTGTGCCTCCAGCCTGAATAAGTCGCAAATGCGACAAAATCATCACATTTGCAATAATCCAACCAACTGCAAATGCGATCAAAGGTACGAATATGCGAACCTACCTAAGCCCAGTGCTCAGTCACAAATGCGGACAATCCGTCGCAAAAGCAAAGCCTGGGATGTCCGGAATTGCGAACTTTTTGTCATAAATACGAAGACTACCCTACCTAGTCCCCTATCGCAATTGCGAGCTCAACTTCGCAAAAGCGAAGTTTGCATTTGCGAACATGTCATCACAAATACGAGACCTGCAATCCAGCATTAGAACTGAAGCACACCAGCAGTCTCCAAACTAAACAAAACTCATATATAGCACCTTCAAAACTTACCTGGGCCCCTTGGGCTCCAAGAAAACATGCACATAAGTATAATAACATCATATGAACTTGCTCGTGCGATCAGAATACCAAAATAACATCCAAAAATCATGAATCGAAAACACATGAAATTCAAAATAAAACTCAAGAGTAGCTAGAAACACAACCAAGCGTTTGATTCCTAGTAAACCAACTCGGAATTGTACCAAATTTAACAAACAAGTTTAAAATAGCAAAATAAACTTATTTCAAGTCCCAAAACCAAAATTCAAACCCGATAACCGTAAAATCAACATACGGTCAAACCTAGGAAATTTTCATACATTCAAATTGCTAACTTTTGGCAAAATAAGTCAAATCAACCCAGGGACCTTCGAATTCAGTTTTGGGCCTATGCCCAAGTCGAAATCACAATATGAGCCTACCGGAATCGTGAAAATACCAATTCGGGGTTGTTTATCCAAAATGTTGATCGTAGTCAACTCAAGTTATTTTTAAAGCTAAAAACAACATTTTTCTATCTTTTTACGTAAAAAAATTCTGGAAAATAACACGAAATACGCACGCAAATCAAGAAACATCAAAAGAAGCTAATAGAGATCTCGGAATACGAAAATAATGTCTATTACTCAAAACGGCCTATCAGGTCATCACATATTAACTTTCAACATGGAGTATATATTTATATCAAAAAACCTACAAAAGATCTTATGTTGGACCAGTTGACTTGAGCAACTGGAAGTCCCCTCCATGCAAGTCCGCATCTGAACCTATTTGTTTACCCTTAAAATGAGTAAAAAGTTATATGTGTTTTAAAGGATATGTGATTTAATTTAACTCAAATGAACTTAGAACAAAAAAATAATTGAATTAAAGAAAAACAAAGGGATCAAACCAAATGTAATGGATGATTATGTCTAACTTTGTAATGAACGTTTGGAAGTCAGCTCCGACCGAGCCCTCTGAACGGGTTCGGTTGCAACTCAATAAACAAGCAACTGAAGAATACATTGTACAATAGCTATAGAACAAAAATTAACTTTATTACTTTGATATGCATGCCAACACCGGTCCTTAAAATATATAAGTTCTCCCCTTTATATAGTAGGGGAGTTTCAATCCTAGTACATGTATAAGTAAGGTAAAGATCTTATTCTTCCAGTAAACATCGTTACGCAGTTAATACCGAGCGAGATTTATACCGTAATACCCGGTGGTGGGTGGATATTTCAGCCCCTCATTTGTTTTGTCTAACCGTCTTTCCCTTAGCCCTGGTTCTTCATTTTGCTCGAGCTTAATGCTTGGCCATGTCTGGTTCCGGGCGCACCATTCGTCCTCCTCGGGTTCTGGTCTGGGAAAGCCCTTGGAATTACCCAAGGCTATATTGGGTCGCATTGTCCTCTCGTTTCTTTACCTGGAGATCGGGGGTAACTTTATCCCTGATTTTACTCGCACACAGATAGTTCCCTCACTTTTCGGTGATCAGATTTATTGAAATGATGAGAAGTGATTAGTTGACCCGGTTCCTTCCTCCGTAGGCTATAATCGGGTTGACGAGTCAGCGAAACGTCCCATCAGTCGCGTCATTCTGATTTTGGACACGTGTCAGCCACTGGTTGATCATCCTCAGTGGGTATCGAATGCGAAACTTCATGCATTAATTATTTTCCTTCTATAAAAGCTCCGGTTCCCCTTTTTTCACTTTTTTACTTTCTGATTTCGAATCTTCTTAAGTTACCCTCGAACTTTTTTACTTTCTCATAACCCCTTCCAATCTTCATATATTGTGCTGCACATCTATATTTCTTCATCTCCAATCTTCAAATGTTCATATTTCTTCTTTGAATCTTCAGGTCAGACCTTCAAAGCTTCATACCCATCTTCAAACATTCATATCCGCCTTCAAACCTTCATATTCCAGATACCGATGGTAAAACCTCGAAGTCTGTGCCTCAAAATACCGCTCCTTCAGCTTCTACCCTAGCCCCTGATATCGAAGCGACCCTGTTGGAAGTAGCCCCCAAACCTCTCCTTAAGGATTTAATTCTCGGGGGTTGTTCCAAAGATAATGATTTTAAGCTCGAGAAGGGCTCCAAACAAGGGGATCGTAGTGAGGGGGTCTAGAGGTATATTTGATCCATCACCGAAGACACGCTGCCGACGGTCCAGAAGGATTCCAAGTGGGAAGGCAAGGAAGTAGTCATCCTCGGTCCTGATGAGGACATCACAACACACGTGGAGGGGTACTTAAGCGTTTATATGTACCCCTTCACGCTTGGCCCGATGGACATAATGGTCCTCAATTTTTGTAAGAGGTAGGAGGTCTGCCTCGAGCGGATCCATCCGTCCTTTTGGAGAATAGTGATTCTCCTCTGTCACTTTGTCAACAACATAGAGGAGCCCCAGTCCACTATCGACCATCTGCTTTATGTCTAGAGCCCTGAATCTTTCGAGGGGGGTTAATCAAGCTCGCCCAATGGGCAAAGAAGGCTCCCTTCTCGAGCATCGACGAGGACAGGGATCAAGGCTAGTAGGGGAGATTTGTTTAGGTCAAGACTGAGATCTCATTCCCTCCGATTTCTTGTTGTTCCCAAAGAAGTGGAACTCAACACGTAAGTTCATTTCCTCTTAAGTCGTCAAAATAGCTCTTTGAGTTTACTTTTCTTTTTTATCACTTACTTTCTTGATGTGCAGCGGTTGTCCGAGTCTCCAATGTAATTCCCCGTTTCAAGGTGTGGGCCGAGGGTATCTACAAATAGTTGACAAACTCCGAGCGCGAGTGGCACAAATTTTCTAAAGGAAAATGGAAGGCTCGTTCCCATAGTGAGTAACCTTCTTCCCCAAATTGAATTATCCTCTTATTCTATCATTTTTTTTACTAAGTCTATTTTTCTTCTCATAGGGTTTCCCAAGACCACAGAGCTTCGAGCAACTTCCAAGGACGAAGCCCCATCCCTATCTAGAAAACTCTCTACTTCAGGACAACCTGCCACCGAGGCTACTTTGAAGAAGGACGAGAAAAAGAGAAGAAAGAGGAGGTCTTCTGGCTCCTCGGATGCTCTTGTCGAAACCATGAAGAAGAGGGTCTCTATTAGGAAGAGTACTAAGAAAAGTAATAATGCCAGGGTCCTGGACCCCGATTCTCTCTTACTGGCTTACAGACCACCCCGAGGATGATGACATGGAGTTCATTGTCCACGAGCCGGCCGACACTGCACAGGAGCCGGCAGAACCGGAGGTGGGTGACTGTGAGGCTGAACCCTCTTCAGCTCGGGAGCCCGAGGAGAAATCTGTGGCTGCTACCCCTCGAGAGGCTACTCCGGTCCAGAAAGAGGCTGGCGACTATTGACGTCCCGAAGTCACTGTCCCTCATGGAGCCTCTTTTTGATGAGGCTCAGGCCATTGAAAAAAACTGACCGAGGCATCCCGAGCCACGAACTAAGCTCTTAACCTGTTTTTCGATGGTATGGACGTCGTTGCACTGTAAGACTACTTCAAGTTTGGCCATCTGGAAATCCCAAAAGGGATTTGTTGCCGGGGTCAGGCAGGCCGAGTTTGAGCCCAAAGCTCGTAAAGCAATTCCCCGCTCTGAGTACGGATCTCAAAGGTAAAAAGACGATTATGTTTACGGTATCGGCGGATACTATCCAGGCCGGTCGGTGTGGCCAGCTACCTTCGTTGCTTGGTTACCAATGAGGACCAAGCAAAGTTGAACGAAGTGCTTGCACCGAGCCTTTTCAACTAGGCATAGCAGGCGCCAAACAAGGTATGTTTTCCTTCCCTCATATCTTTAAAGAGTCCATTTTGCCTTAGCATATTTTAATAGTTTCAAAGTTTTGTTTTATGCCTAAGGCTTCGGTGCTTCATCATGAGAGGTTTCACCGGTCTCGGATGGAGGTGAGCCATCTTGAGTTCGAGCTCAAGTAGCAGGTCCGGCAAAAGGACATGTACAAAGCTCTTTCAGAGCAAAAAGATGAGGTTCTCAAAGACCACTCCCTCTTCCAAGCCGAGTTGGAAAAAGCTCAAAAGGAGGCCTCAAAGGTGAAATGGGAACGTGATCTTCTGGTTGAAAAGGTAAGAATGTTTGAAATTAATAATGAGAGGATAAGCGTAACTGCTAACGCCACAACCTTGTAGGTATAAGAAAAAATAGACTTGATCGACCAGCTTAGGGCCGAAATTAACGAGGTCAAAGCCTCAGTCGAGGAGCTGAGGAGAAAAATGGATCTCCTGGCCTCAGAGCGGGATGCCACCAAGGAATATTTGGCATACCAAAGATCAGCTCTGGGTGATGAGGGAGAAAGCCGACAAATGGTCTCGGCTAAATAAGGAGCTCTGTGAGCAACTTAACTCGGCCATTACTGAACGGGACACTCTCGGTCAAGAATATAGTGCGCTGAAATCCAAGTTGGAGGCAGGTTCAAACGAGGCCTCCGAAGTCCAGGATATGCTGGCCCAATATAAGAATGATATGGAGGTAGCCGAGGCCCGTGTAATAACAAAGGTCGAGTATGTGAAATGGCTATCTCGGAGGGAGAGCCTTGAGGAGATTCATGCCTAGGGTCGACCATGCGGCTGAGATCAAAGAGGCGAAAAGGCTTGAGGCCAAGGACAATGAGAAATACCAGCCCGATGGTTCGGGCAGCGAGTCGGGCTCCAACGAGGACTAGGCAGGAGATGCCTTAGGTTATTTCCATTTTTTCTTGTAGCTACATTTTTTATGTTTCGGGGTCGTTTCATAGTGCCTCTATCAATACCTTTTGGTGTGTGTGTGTGTGTGTATTCTCTTTAGCTATACATTGTATCCTTTACTATTCTGTATTTGCTTATGTTTAAGACTTATAACTTGTGTTTTGGACTCCATAATATGCCATCAACGCCTTAGCATAGAATTTGACATCGCTTAAACTGTTTGTTCCCTCAAAGCCCGGATGAGGCCTGGATTAAGTAATAACTCCGAGTTGCTATGACTTCGGAGGACCCGATAAAAAATGGAGTCTTTGTTAAAATATTTGAATGTTTTAATCGGACACAATTATTCTTTGCTGAAGGTAGCTCTTTCTATTTCCGTAGTTCGAGACCGAGTAACTTAACCGGGTCTGAAGTAAAATTTTATGGATTAAAAATATGTGAGGGCCTTACTTTTTAAGTACGGACTCAGACGTCTCCGAGCCGTTTAAGTTGGCCGTAGCCTTTCGCGTTTGGGCCCTGCCTAGTAGGCTCGGTGCCTTCGAAATTTAATAGCCCGAGTTTCCCGATATTATTGTCGGGTAACAGTCCCCGGTTTGGGGTGGCCCGTAGGCTTAAGGGTTTTGAACTCAATATTCATTCTCGGTAACTTAAGGATAATATATATTTATGCAAATGCGAACCGATGAAACATAAAAGACAAATTTCTTTTATTACTTTGAATGTCGTATAAATAATCGACGGTACGAAAGCTATCTGCCATGGCGAGAACAAGCTATGCTGGCACGATTTGTTTGACCCTTATAATTAACCCTAATATTCAAGCCTTGGATTTCAATATCGAATAGGAATGCCTTCTAGATTTCCGAACATAGGACTTCAGTTCTTGACTTAGGGCGTGATGGCCCCGTAGTATTCGAGTCTGAATTTTGAGGGCTCGAATACTACTCCCTCCGGTCCACAATAAGCGATTTTTTTGCTTTTTTATTGTGGTCGAAAATATCTGATTTTTTCACATTTCAAGAATGAATTAATTATTTTTTTCCTACATTGCCCTTGGAGTAAATAGTGTTGGAGTATATGTTAGGAGTATTTATGTGAAGAGATAGTAAAGGTTAAAATTTTTAACTTTATTGCTAATTAATGTTAAAAGATGGAGTTCTTAATCTGTGTGAAAATAACCAGAAAATCATGTATTATAGATCAGAGAGAGTATTGATCTGATACGGACAGCCTGTAGTCCCCGATTTTAGAATAGTCTTCATAACTGGAGTAGCACGCTTAATGTTGCCTCGTTAAATCCTTGCCCTATAACCCACTTCGAAAAAAACGGTTGACGAGCGCAAAACACAATACGAAATTGATGGTTGCTAGCCAAAGATAGTATAGTTAAATTATCGTCTCCACGGGGATTGAATTTAAACAATGCTCTAGTAATTTTTGGTTTAACTGTTATTCAGGATGATCAAAACTTGATTTGGAATGATTACGAACTATGATTAAATACTAAAGTAAAGCAATTGACATTTGAATGCAATTAACTAGAGATTAGCAGAGTTGGTTTCTTATCAATGTGAGAAATAAAGGTTTTGACATGATAGGTGCAAGATTGTTATTATGGATATGATACCGTTATATTTTACTCTTGAGGTTCTATCGATTCTCACGAATTCAATAGATGATTAGATTATACTTCCGACTCAGACTCCTCTCTCGATTAAAAATAAATCTTTCAAATAAACTAATGTGAGATGCGGTAAAACTTGCAAGAATCTATTGGTAGAACTGATCTAAGAGAAACTTCTCGCGAATATTTTTCAATCTTAATTTAAAGGGTAACTCAAAAATCTCTCTTGATCACTTCAAAGAGTCACCAAAATAGACTAAGGCCTATGCTGCAATAATATTCAATAAGATGTTCCTCTTTCGATTAAACACGAAAAAAAAAATCACAACTAATATTAAAGCTCCTCCAATAAATTCAAGTAATTAAAAAGTAGTCAAGTCCATAAACAACAACCAGTCACCAAATAATGTGAAACCCTAAGGTAAACTACTCCATAGATATGGAGAAAGTCATCACAAATAGAATTAAAGAACAAGAAAGCATCAATCTAATACTACAATCCAAATTCTCGTATTGAATTGATGGAAAGATGATGAAATCATGTGTCTTGTAGCCTCCAATGCTCTCTAAAAGCTCCCAAGGTCAAAAGTACTCTAAAAGTCGTATTTTTGGTGTATTTATACCATGTAAGAGCAAGCCCAGACGAAACTATCCTTTCCAAGCCAAAGTAGGAGAAATACTCTGTAAAATTTGCACATGCGCGACGAATGGCGCGCCTCCCCATGCGGTGCGCCTGTGGAGAAGTTCAGAGAATTGATTTTTACACTCTGCACGAATTTTTCACTAGCACCCCGCGCCCCACGGCGCGGCGCGGTAGTGCAATTTTTCCAGAGTAATCTTTTTTTTCCTCATATTTTGACTTTTAGACTTGGTCCTCGACCCCCGAACGTGATTCAGACTTAATTTCTTAGGCTTCTACTCAGACTTCAAAGCTCCAAATCACCCATTTTAGCTCCAAACTTGTTTCTCCACTCGGAATCATATCAAACACAACATAACACACGTAATAAGTATAAGTACTAATAATTAGGCTTAAATACATTCAAAGTGTAGTAATTAGAGTGTAAAATACAGCGAAAATACAGGTATCATTAACACCCCATACTTAAACCATTGCTCGTCCCCGAGTAATCAAACTATACTTCACATATAAACGACCTTTTCATTAAACAACTTCCCTAACTCATCATGCCAAGAATATTTAAAATAGACTAAGCACCATACCATAACATCTTAGACTCAAGACTCGAGTCACAAGCACCATGTATTTTCCAAAAAACTTCCTCGCTTACTGTAACACAGAGGCCAAAGGCATTACCTTTCCTTCACAAGTCATATGCCCCCACACAATCAATAGAGGTAGTTCCACACACAATAAAGTTCACGAACAATTAGGAATCCAAGATAGAAAGAATTCACTCACTCTCAGAAATAAAATTCATGTGCCACAAAAAACATACCATAGGCTTGCCCATCGTGTAGTACTCTGCTAATTTGAGATCACTCAAATAAAGATAAATTAGGACTTTATTTTGGTTGTAATATAGGCCGCGGGACAGGTATGATACATTTGGATATAGTGGCTACACCTCCTTGAGCACTTTAATACATACAATTTCACAGTTTAAACCCTACACTTATGTTGAACCAAACATAACCCTTCACAACATCAATCTCCCAATTTCTTTAAGCACAAACAAGATGAGAGCTACCACTAGCAAGAAATCAATTTTTTTCTTTTCTTCTTATTTTCAAAGTTCTGATTGATTTTTCTCTCTCTTTTTTCTTCCAATTCCTTACATGTGGCTCTCACAAATTTTCAACTAATGCACCTTTCTCCTTTTTTAATAGTTCCACTCAAAAACCCTGTTCCGAGGTCCCTAGCCCGAGTAATAAATTTTTGAAGAAAATTGTTTGCTGGAAAATATAAAGGTTTTTAGAAATTGAATAGTGTTGGAACTTGATGTCATCGGGCCCGGTACAGGTCCGTTATAATATTTAAGTCATATCTGTGAAATTTGGTGAAAAACGGAAGAGATTTGACGTAATTCAGACCTTTAGTTGAAAAGTTAAAAAATTTGAACTATCTTGAAAATTCATGAGTTTTGGTGTTAAATTCGTCGTTTAAGATGTTATTTTGGCGATTTTATCGCACGAGCAAGTCCGTATGATGTTTTTAGACTTGTATGCATGTTTGGTTTAGAGCCCTGAGGGCTCGGATGAGTTTTAGATAGGCTTCAGGGTGTTTTAGACTTGGTAAAAACTGTTGTAGGTTCAGTTCTGTTGCAGAGCCTCTGATCTCGCAATTGCGAGATCAATCCTCTCATTTGCGACCACTGTTGGGTTCGTATTTGCAACATACTCATCGCAATTGCGAAGAGAAGCTGTGGAGGCCGGGGGGGGGGGGGGGTATCGCAATTGCGACCAAAAAGGTTCACATTTGCGATGTTAGCAGGGCAGGCCAAGCTTCGCATTTACGAAGCCTTGGTCGCATTTGTGAACCTGGGATCGCAAATGCGATACCTGCAACTCTGTAAAACATCACTTAGTCGGGATTTTGAACTCATTTCTCAAATTTCCGAACCCTAAACCTCCCTAGGCGATTTTTCAAAGACCCAAACTTCTCAAAATCATTGGTAAGTGATCTCTAACTAATTCCTTTCAATCCTTTTCAACTTTTAACAAGATTTCAACCAAAAATCTAGAGTTTTCATGGTAAAAATTGGCATTTTTGGGTAGAACTTAGGAATTTCGAATTTGGGGGATTTAGACCTCAATTTGGGGTCAGATTTCGAAACCAATTCTATATCCAGGCTCGGGGATGAATGGGTAATCGGGTTTTGGTCCGAACTTTGAGTTTTGACCAAGCGGGCCCGGGGTCAACTTTTGACTTTTTGGAAAAAATGCTGGAAAATCTTTGATTATGCATTGAAATTGGTTTCTTTAGCATTTATTGATGTTATTAAGTTAATTATGGCTAGATACGAGCGAAATAGTGGTGAAATCGAGAGTTAAAGCGGTGATTGAGCTTTGAAATACCCGTTGGCTCGAGGTAAGTAGCTTGCCTAACATTATGCGGGGGAAACTCCCCTTAGTATTTGGTATTGTTGTTATATGAATGCCGTGTACGTGAGGTGACGAGTGCGTACACGTGCTAACTGTTGGAGAAACCCCGTTTTCATTAAGTAAATATCCGTGTTTCCTTTTTGTTGAACACTACTTGTATCTTAAAGCCCACCGTTTAGCATAGGAAAGCATGCTTAAGTGACTTAACTGTTTTTACCTGCTTACTTACTTGGATTCTATGCAGCATGTTTAGAATAGAACTTCCTGTTTCCTGGTATGAACTTGAATAGAACTGTATGTTCCTTTCTTAAGACTGTTGTGTGTTTACTTTGGGACTACGGGACGGTATCCCGGGAGATCCCCCTGTATGTTTACTTTGGGACTATGGATCGGTATTCCGGGAGATCCCCCTGTATGTTTACTTTGGGACTATGGATCGGTATTCCGGGAGATCCCCCTACACATTTATATTTGGGACTACGAGACGATATCCCGGGAGATCCCCCTGTACTGGATATTTACGTTTGGGACTACGGATCGGTATTACGGGAGATCCTCTGCACATTTATGTTTGGGGCTATGGGACGTTATCCTGGGAGACCCCCTATTGTTATCTCTGTGTATTGAGTTGTTTCTTCCTGCGATTTCATCCTTATTGACTGTCAGCATCTTTAATTTGTTGTCTTATTTTACATTATTTTACCTTGTTATTTGTATATAACCACTAGGGCCCTGACCTTCCTCGTCACTACCCGACCGAGGTTAGGCTCGACACTTACTGGGTACCACTGTGGTGTACTCATGCCCTTTCCTGAACATGTTTTTCGTGTGTAGATCCAAGTTCTTCCGTTCAGTCGTTCTATCAGTGAAGCGGGTGATATCAGCGACTTCGAGGTATATCTGCCGCGTTCGCAGACCTAGAAGTCCCTCTCCATTCCTCCCCTTTAGCTTTAGACTTCCTGTACTTACTTTTGATTAGACATTTTGGAGTTAGAACACTATGTAGTTTTCTCTAGCTTGTGATTTCACGAGATTCCGGATTTTGGGAGTTTTCATTCAGTTATGAGAGTGTGTATTGTATATGATGGGTGGCATTCTTAAACTCTTTTATTTTGTTTTACCCGTGACTTGTTAGTTTCATGCTTTATTTCCTTTTTCCGCAATTTGTTAGGCTTACCTAGTCGTAAAGACTAGGTGCCGTCACGACAGTTCACGGAGGGAGAACTTGGGTCATGACAATTGTGGTTGCCAAAGAAGTAGGAGTATAGGCTCAAAAGGACTATTAGGATACACAACAATTAGGCGGGCCATAAACATATAATTGGCTCAACAACAAAATGCCTATATCACTTCCTAGGCTGCACAAGACTGCTATTTTGCTTTGCAAACACACATGGCAAGTTCTAGACATCAACTGACATGCACATAATATCAACAAAATCTCACACACACGTTGGCATATAACTCACTCAGGATCAGATATATCCCAACTCTATAGTCAAAATAGTTAAGCAAAGTCGAAATCAAATAATTTAAGGCACTTATAGAAGAGCCAAGAACTGAGCCTAGGCGTCACAACTAAGGCATTCACTGCTCTCAAGGCAAAACAAAGTCAAGAAAAGTCATCTCCATTTAACACCATAGCACAAGTCTTGACTATTCCTAATAAAGAAAAACTAACTACACCCGGTTCAAACAAAACCCTTGGAAAAGAACCGTGACACAAAGAATAACCAGGGGGGATTGTTACACTACCTAAGAAAACAAAACAAAAATAAACGGTACAAATTTTGTTTCTTCGACTTTAATTACCCAAGAAGACAGTCGAGGAAATCCATCGTCGGAAAAGTCAATTCTTTTTCTTCAACTACTACTAATGAACAAAAAAAACACCACCATCATACAAATACATATTTACATCCTCCACCCCACAGTTTAAATTGTGGCATGTCCCCATGACACACAAGTAAAAAGCAAGAGGTAAAGACAACTTCCCTGAAATATTTTCCGTTTTCGAGAACTTATGAACTCCACCCTTAATTCTGAATTCATTCCTCGTTTCTACTCCTTGGAATTCTTTATAGATCTCATTAGTCCAAATTCATTTGAGGACATCTGTAAGACACACTCTTTTATTTCTTGCTTGGCCTCATTTTGAGCGGTGAATTGTTCTTGTAGGATCATCCTCAATTTGTTCCTGCATTCTTTCGCAGGATCAATCCATGCATATTCCTGTAAATCCCCAAAAATAAATCCACATGATCAAGGTTAGAATAAGAATATAAAGAAGAAAGGTCATGTGAATATTCCTGTGGTATGTCCAGGACCAATTGTTTTTCATTTTCTTCTACTAAAGGTTGTAAATGTGGAAAGGTGGATGGGGGTTTGAACTATTCTTCTATTGCTTATACTCAACCAAAGCCTTAATTTCAATCATCTCAATTGAATCAGAGTCCTCTTGCAACGTCGAAAGCTCACTCTGTAGATGTTCATCCTCTTGGGTAGGCTCATTCTCACTAGTTATCTCCTCCATATATTCACCATCACAAAGCAATGAGCTTTCTGAAAGTATACTTACTATTTGACTCGATTGCATTGTTAGGATCTTAATGTGTTCATCATTTTGTATAAATCTTTCTTCAACACTATTCATGAACTTATACATAAGCTCTTCTAAACTACCATTCTCTTCTTGATGTGGTTGTCTCACTTCGCTTTTATTCCAGTCATAATAAGGATATTCATCCCAACTATAGTTAAAATTGTGCCTATATGAACTCATACCTGTATGGACTAGAAATAGAGTGAGACTTTTCAAAAGATGAACCATATGAGAAATACTTACCTTCTTGGCAGTCAACCCATAGATGATTTCCACTAGATTTAAAATAAATAGTAGACTTGTGATAATGTTCAGATGCTAACTCTGCAACCGTTTTCTTAGGCTGGTTGTACTCCATCTTCAACATCAATTAGAGTTCATTATCAAGAATAATTCTTCAAGTTTTCTACCTGCACTTGTCAGGTACTATAAAAGAAATCTCAAAGAGAAGTTAACTAATGAAAAAAATAATAAGAAAAAAAAAATTAATTCTCGAATTAGCACCAAAAATTAATCTAAACTCTATTAATTACCAATCCCTGGCAACGTCGCCTAAATTTGACGAGCGCAAAACACAACACGAAATTGATACTCGTTAGCCAAAAATAGTATAGTTAAATTATCGTCTCCACAGGGATTGGATTTAAACAATGCTCTAGTAATTTCTGGTTTAACTACTATTCAGGATCATCAAAACTTGATTTGGAATGATTACGAACTATGATTAACTACTAAAGTAAAGCAATTAGCAATTGACTGCAAAGAACTAGAAATTAGCAGAGTTAGTTTCGTATCAATGTGAGAAATAAGGGTTTTGACATGGTAGGTACAAGATTGTTATTATAGATATGATACTATTATATTTCACTCTTAAGGTTCTATCGGTTCTCATGAATTCAATAGATGATTAGCTTATACTCCCGATTCAGACTCCTCTCTCGATTAAATCTAAATCTTTCAAATAAACTAATGTGAGATGCGGTGAAACTTGCAAGAATGTATTGGTAGGACTAATCTATGAGAAACTTCACGTGAATATTTCTCAATCTTAATTTAAACGGTAACTCAAATATCTCTCTCGATTACTTCAAAGAATCACCAAAATAAACTAAGGCATACACTGCAATAATATTCAATAAGATGTTCCTCTTTCATTTAAACACTATAAAGAGTAAAATCACAATTAATATTAAAGATTCTCCAATAAATTCAAGCAATTAAAAAGTAGTAAAATCCATAAACAACAACCAAGTCACCAAATCATGTCAATCCCTAAGGTAAACTACTCCATAGATATGGAGAAAGTCATCACAAATAGAATTAAAGAACAAGAAATCATCAATCTAACATTACAATCCAAACTCCCGTATTGAAATGTTGGAAAGAAGATGAAATCATGTGTCTTGTAGCCTCCAATGATCTCCAAAAGCTCCCAAGGTCAAAGGTCCTCTAAAAATCATATTTTAGGTGTATTTAAACCATGTAGGAACGGGCCTGGACGAAACTATTCTTTCCAATCCGAAGTAGGAGAAATACTCTGTAAAATTTGCACATGCGGCGTATGGTGCGCCGCCCCACACGGTGCGCCTGTGGAGAAGTTCAAAGAGTTAATTTTTATAATCAGCAGGAATTTTGCACTAGAGCCTCGCGCCCTGCGGCGCATGGCACGACGCGGTAGTGTATTTTTTCCAGAGTAATATTTTTTTCTCTCACTTTTTAACTTCCAAACTTGGTCCTCGACCCCCGAACGTGATCTCGGCTTAGTTTCTTGGGCTTCAACTCAAACTTCAAAGTTTGAAATCATCCATTTTATCTCCAAACTTGTTTCTCCACTCGAAATCACATCCATCAGAGCATAACACACGTAACAAGTATAAAGTACTAACAATTAGGCTTAAATACATTCAAAGTGTAGTAATTATAGAGTAAAATAGAGCCAAAATATGGGTTCCTAGCCTACCAACACGTGCTTTTCAGACCTAATCCTCAGATTTGACTTTGACTGAGTACCTGCACGAGTTAGTTTAAAGCGTAATAAATCACAAAGAAAATTGTGTTATACCTTTGTAGGAGTACCGCTTTAAGTGTGCCACATTCCAGTTGTTGGGTAATTGTACACCGTTCCCGTACTCGAGCTGGTATGAGCCTTTCCCGGTTATACAAATGACTTTGTACGGTCCTTCCCAGTACGGGACTAGTTCCCCGTCATTCGGATTCTTGGTATGTAATGTAACTTTCCTCAATACCAAGTCCCCGCCTTGAAAGCATTGAAGGTTTTTCCTTCGGTTGTAGTATCTCCTTATTCCTTGCTTTTGGGTTGCTAACCGAACTAGGGCAGCCTCTCACCTTTCGTCTACTAAACTTAAGCTCGTGGCCATGGCCTCTTCGTTCGACGTTTCCGTAGCATATTGGAACCTTAGGCTTGATCCTCCTAACTCTACTGAAATTAGGGCTTTCGCGCCGTAGACTAGAGAGAACGGTGTTTCACTGGTGCAAGACTTCAAAGTCGTTCAGTATGCCTATAAGACCTCAGGAAAAATTTCTTTCCATTTCCCTTTTTGAGTCGGTCAATCTCTTCTTCAGGTTCTGGAGTATAGTTTTGTTTGTTGATTCTGCTTGACCGTTCCCACTTGGGTGGTAAGGCATTGATAAAATCTTTTTAATCTTGTGTTCCTCAAAAAACTTATTAATTTTACCGCCGATGATCTGGCTCCTGTTGTCACACGTGATCTCGGCCGACATTTCAAACCGGCATATTAAATGATCCCATATGAAGTCAATGACCTCCTCTTCCCTAACTTTCTCGAACGTCTGTACTTTGACCCACTTAGAGAAATAATCGGTCATAAGTAAGATGTATTATGCTTTGTCGGGTGCCCATGGTAAGGGACCAACAATGTCCATTCCCCATTTCATGAACAACCAGGGGGGAAAGTACCCGATGAAGAATTTCCCCCGGTTGGTAGATCATCGGAGTGTGCCTCTGACATTCGTTACATTTTTTAACGAAGTCTTACGCATCTTTTTCTATCTCGTTCCAATAATAACTGGCTCTGATTAATTTCCGAACCAAGGACTTTGCTCCTGAATGGTTCCCATAAGTACCCTCGTGCACTTCCCTCATCTCATATTCAGTCTCCCATGGACCCAAGAACCATGCTAACAGATAGAAAAATGATCTTCGATATAGTTCTCCACCAACCAAGCTAAATCTGACAGCCTTAGTATGTAGGGCCGTTGATTCTTTGGGATACAATGGTAGTTATCCTTTATGAAGGTAGTCTATGTATTTGTTTCTCCAATCCCAAGTTAAGCTTGTTGAGTTTACCTCGATATTGCCTTCCGCTATCACTGAGTTCATCAATTGCACCACTTCCCTGGAATTGAATTCATCGGAATCCACTAACGACCCTAGATTAGCCAGCGCATCGACCTCGTTATTTTGATCTCGGGGTACACGCTGTAGTGTCCATTATTTGAATTGGTATAATGTCACTTGCAACTTATCCAAGTATCTCCACATTTGGCCGTCTTTTACTTCAAATATCCCGTTAACTTGGTCAACGACAAGGAGGGAGTCGCACTTGGTTTTGATCACCTCAGCCCCATGCTCTTAGCCACTTCTAGACCTGCAATCATAGCCTCTTATTTGGCTTCGTTGTTTGTCAATTTCATAGTTCTAATAGATTGCTATATTGTTACCCATAGGCAGTTTTAATACGATTCCGAGCCCGGACCCTTTCTCATTAGAAGCACTGTCCATGAATAAGGTCCAAACCCCTGATCTAGTCCGTGAGGTAAGCAATAATTCTCTCTCGACCTCGGGAATCAAGGCCTGCGTAAAGTCGGCCATGAAGTCTGCCAAAATTTAGAATTTTATAGTAGTTCGGGGTTTATACTCAATATCGTACTCGCTAACCTTTACAGCCCATTTGGCCAGTCGCCCTGAGAGCTCGAGTTTATGCATAGCATTCCTTAGTGGGTACAAGGTCACGACACATATGTGGTGACATTGTAATACGGTTTTAATTTCCTAGATGCGCTCTATAAGGCGAGTGATAATTTTTCTATGTGTGGATACCTTGTTTCGGCATTGCCTTGGGTTCTACTAACATAATAAATAGGAAACTACATACCTTCTTCTTCTCGGACCAGGACACCACTTACCGCTACCTCGGAGACTACCAAGTAGATGTACAACTGCTCGTTTGCCTTCAGGGTATGCAATAAAGGAGGGCTCGATAGGTATTATTTGAGTTCTTCTAAAGCCTGATGACATTTCGGGGGTCCAGGAGAAGTCGTTCTTCTTCAGTAATGAGAAAAATCGGTGGCTTTTGTCGGATGACCTTGAATTAAACTTACCCAATGCGGCTATCCGCCAGGTCAATCTTTGTACTGCCTTCACGTTGTCAAATACGGTGATATCTTCTATGGATTTTATCTTGTTCGCATTGATCTCTATTCCTCGGTTGGATACTATAAATCCGAGGAACTTTCCCGAGCCAACCCTGAAGGCACACTTCTCCGGATTCAGCTTCATGTTGTATTTCCTCAATATGTCGAAGGTTTCCTGAAAATGCTTCAAAGGGTCCTCTGCTAGCAAGAACTTAACTAACATATTGTCAATATAAATCTCCATTGATTTTCCTATTTGTTCTTCGAGAACATCCGGTTAACTAGGCGTTATTATGTGGCACCGGCATTTTTAACCCAAACAACATTACGTTGTAACAATAGGTGCGTCTTTACTTGGTCACTCAGGTCCATCCGTATTAGGTTGCATCAAAAATAGGCATCGAGAAAATGCAGCGTCTCGTGCCCGGCCATTACATCGATCATTCTGTCGATGTTAGGAAAAGGAAATGAATCCTTCGAACATGCCTTGCTTCTTATAATCTACACACATTCTAAGTCTATTTCCTTTTTAGGCATGACCACTAAGTTAGCTAGCCAATCCGGGTATGTAACTTCCAGAATAGAACCTATTTTAAAATATTAGATACCTCGTCTTTGATGAATGCGTGTTTGATCTCAGACTGCAGCCTTCTCTTCTGATTAACCAGGTGAAATTTTATATCCAAGCTTAATTTATGAGTTGTCACCTCCGGTAGGATCCCTGTCATGTGTAAGTGGGACCAGGCAAAACAAATGGCATTAACTTTAAGGAATCTAATAAAAGAAACTCTAAGCTCGGGAGTTAACCCTGTGCCTAGGTAAACCTTTCTGTCCAGTACGTACTCGATCAGTATGACTTGCTCTAATTCCTTGATTGTAGATTTGGTGGCGTCAGTATCCTTGAGTGCTATAAAGGATCTCGGGACACCTAAATCATCCTCCTCATTTTCTATGTATTCTCCTTGTTTCCCTGGCCCAGTGAGGATCGGGTCGCTGATTGCTATTTGGTTTCTTTCTTTTCAACCAGTCCCCTACCTTTTGATATTGCGACCGCGGGCACCAGGATCACTTCCTCAATATCGAACATCTCCTTTGCGGTCGGCCGTTCCCCGTAGACCATTTTGATTCCGCCCGGGGAGGGAAACTTCAACGCTTGATGTAGGGTCGAAGGCAGCGCTCTATGTTGTGTACCCATGGCTTCCCGAACAAGGCATTATATCTCATATCCCCCTCGATCACATAAAATCTCGTTTGCTGGGTGGTCCTGGTAGTGTTTGCTGGTAGGGTTATTTCACCCTTCGTGTTCTCACACGCCATGTCAAACCCGTTTAATACTCGTACTATCGGAACGATTTGGTCTAATAATCCTAATTGTTCTACAATCCTCCATCGGATGATGTTGGTCGAGCTACCTTGATCAATTAACACACGCTTAACTCGAGACTTACTAATAAGTACAGATATAACTAGTGCATCATTGTGAGGTTAAATGATGCCCTCGGCGTCATCGTCACTGACGAGATAGACCCCTCCGGGATATAGTCCCGAGTGCATGTTTCTCTTGTGATAGAAACTTTGGTGCGCTTTATTATCGGCCCTTGTGGGACATGTACTCCCCCAATGATCATGTTGATCACGTGTTAAGGCTTTTCATGCTCAATTAGTTTGTTGGCGTCCCTATTTTTGTAAAACAATTTGGCCAGCTCACTAAGGAATTTGATCCACTCCCAATCTACACTCAACAATGAGTGGAAGAGGTTGTTGGAAGAACAGTACCCAACTATGAGTTCAGGTCGATTTTCACAGGGAGCTAAGAAAGGGTGTTAGAGTGCACACTTGATGCGTGTAGAAGAAACAACTTAAATACACTTCCAAACTAGTTTGTGTTGAAAATTACTTCTATGAACTACAATATTAATGATTAACTAGCGAGAGGAAACTAGAAATTGACTAATCTTATTTGGTTGTTTTCAAATAGGAAAAAAGCCTAGGATGTAACCTTCGCTTAGGTGTTCGCCTAATGGGTTAATTACGTTAACACTATTTTTAGTGATTGGGGTGTATTATAACTCTCAACTCTAAATTATCCATTCAATACCTCTCGGTCATAAAGTGATTTTGCCCAATTTGGATTTCTGAAGCCCAAATGGGTATTATGCTAAGTGGTTAATATGAGCTCAAGTCGGGTTTTCCCCATCTCTAGTTCGAACCCTTTAACTAGGCTAATCAAAAGCTTAACTAGCCCAATTTCTTGTTAGACTAGGTCCCTCTTTCTCAAGTAAAGACCAAGTCATAAAGGCATGAATCAATATTTGAAACCATTAATTCTAAAATTAAGGCATGAAAAAGGCTAAATAACAAACACTCAATCATAAACAGACATTAAATACCCATAAGGTTTACACACTAGAGTTGGGTCACAACCCTAGTAAATGTCTAGCTACTCATATTGAAAAATGAAGAAAACAAAGAAGAAACACTAATTAAAGCCAAAATATCAAATTAAAATGATAAACTATGATATTTTTGTCCCAAAATAATCACAAATTTCCCAAAATGGTAAACTACAACAGCTACAGCTAAAAAAATTCAAAACTTGACCTAAAAATGTAATTCTCGACTATTTATAGTGGCCCAAAATTTGCAAACAAAAATGCCTTTCGAGAGGTTCTACGGCCGCACAATTCCATGTGCGGTCCACAATTTGCTTGAGCTTGCAGGTCGAGAGATTCTGCAGGCGCATAATTTGAGCTGAACTACAGCCACACAATTCATGTGCGGTCCAAACTTCAGGTTCAATCTTGGTCATTTTGCACACTTTCTAAACTTTTTGAATTCTTGTCAGTGCGACCATGTTCTGCCACCGCACAAATTGTGTGCGGTCCGCACTTCTCTTCATTCAACCTCTGAGCTTCAACAACAGATCTGTAGCCGCAAGGAGAATTTTGTGGTCCACGCTTTCTTCTGCGGCCGCCAAATCACTTCTGCGGACCGCACTCTTGATTTGTTGCGCCCCTTCTTGCCTTGTGAGCCGGAACACTCCTTTTTGAGTTGGATTTCTTCATTTGAGTCCAAATCTCCAATATTCCTGCGGTTTGCACACTTTCATTAGTTTTGGGAACATAAATCAACACTTTCGGATTAAAACAAATGTAAAAATATACTAATAAGTGGTTAAAATTCACACTTATCAACTCCCCCAAACTTAAGTCTTTGCTTGTCCTCAAGCAAATAGATTAGTTCCCACCTCCTCAGAGTGAAAGTTCATTTCAGCGAGTCAATGGTAAGTTATTCGTACTCAGTTGGGACCAATAATTACCTACATTACTCATGCATTATCAACAAGGTGACAAGTCATATATCATGCACATATAGTTCTATGTGACATTTGAGCTTCAAGAATTGACTTTACTCATCAAGGACTCTTGTTTTATCATGTAGATCATGGTGCACTCCAAACTCTTCCTCCTCTACCTTCCATTTGCCAAAGATCACTTCAAAAGATGTCACTCAATCTTAAGATTAACTCTTCTCTCACAAGAGAATGTCACAAGTACGGCTTCAAGTACCATAGGCTTGCCCCTCTTGTAGATCACCACTAATGTACGCTCACTCGGTTCGAAATCAAGTAGGACTTCTTTTGTATTGTAATGAAGGCTTTTGGATTGGAGTAGGGTACCATATGAGTAAGGGGTTACACCTTTCCTTAAGCACTCCACATTTTCATCTCTTGGCTCACATTTACCAATTCTTAGAGGCATTATCTCTTCTGGGGTTAGAGAGACTTGACATCACTCTTTCTTGTTCATTTCATTCTTCTTTTTTTCCCTTTGGTGATCATGTTAGGGATAATTACCTCTTTTTGATTCCATCAACCCTTCCTTTTATTCTCTTTCTTGTATTTTTCATTTTGTTCTTTTTCTTTTCTTGCCTTCTCTTTTCCTAGAGATCATTTTCTCTTTTCGGTGCCTTGATACCTCTTTCAAATTCCTCAACTCTCCCCCCAAACTCCTTAAGCCACTTATTTCACAAGAGTGTTAAGGAAGGTCCGGGTGCCAAGAGAGGATCACGACAAAATGGGTAAAGGCTTATAACATGGTTAGAAAATGGGAAAGGCTAGAGGCTCAAAGGGGGTTGGCTAGGGATAACGACATTGGTTGGCAATAGCAAGCTCAAATAGACCAAGGAAAGCCTACAATCATTTCCCAAACCAAACAACTTAGGATTTCGCCTTGAAGCACATTCGGGGCAAGTTCTAGACCATTCGCACTGGTACTTGGACTAGTAACAAATCAACTCACCCCTCACGCAACTAGACCGTAAAAGAGGATAGAGTCAAGTGCCTACAACAACCACAATCAGGTTAAAGATTACTATGGTTCAATTCACCACTTGATGACTACCAAAGTCAACTCAAGAGTCTCAAAGTCACTAACTAGAGCTATTTTTCTTTCAAAAACCACGTTTTAAACCATAAACACGTAGTTAAGTGTGTTGGTACAAAATAAAACATGAATAACTCTTTTTCGAGAATGACTTGATTAGGCCTTTTATTCATTACTACTCTATTATTATTACCTAGACACAAAACCAAACTCATTCCCTTAAGAAGGTTGTCGCGCCATCCATTGTTGAGATGAGTCACCCGGTTCACATAAAAAACTACCTTTGGAAAGAACCATTGCATTAAAAAAAAACAAAGGCTTATTATCCAACTATTACGAAAAACATAACAAGAAACTACAAACAAAACAAAAACAAAAGTGAAAAATTAAAGAAGCTAATGAACAATAACTACTAAAGATAGATAAATTACAAATAAGAAAAGGAGCAGAATTATCCAATTATTACAGTCCAAATGTATCCAAAATGTGTCAATGTCAAATCAAATAAACTCCAACCCCTCCCCCCCTCCCCCTACCCCCCCCCCCCCGCGAATAAAAGTAAGCATTGTCCCCAATGCTTAACAAAATAAAAGTGAAAAGAGAGGGCGAAGAAAACTCCCTAAGGATCCTTGGACATCTCAGTGTCCCCAACAACATCATCTCCTATTGGGTCAGCCAACTGTATCTCATCATCATCATCATCATATCTGGGAGTGGCGAGAGTGGCAAACATCGGACGCACTGCCTCAATAGTGTCCGCAACAAGTCATGGCTCTTGAGATTGGCCAACTAGTACAACCAGTGCAGATGGTGCAGATGGATATGGGACGGATTGGTCTACGTCAAGTAACACATCAAAAGACAGATCTCCAGCCGTCCCAAGTCTGTTCACCTCCTTCCTGAGCTTGTCAACCGATTTCTTGCTTGCTTGAGACTTCCTCATCTTCTTTACTTCTTTGGCCAACTCCTCAATAACTGATTCGTGCTGTACCAGAGTGTCCATGATCATCTTTTGGCTGTCCAAAATATTCTTCAACTTCTCATCAAGATCAGCGGAGACTTGTGGTGCCTGTGTAGATGACTGCGTTGCAACAGTATTAGATATGTTAGACAGCTTTGAAGTAGTTGTCTGCATCCATATGTTGAGACTCGCCAGTGTCTGGGGGTTGTGGTAGGATCTGACAATGGTGGCGGAGGCATAGAAGCAGCAGTAGAAGAGGGCTCAACAGAGGTCGATGGAATGTTAGCTGTCTCAGAGACAACCACTGCCGGCTCATCAGACTGGCCTGTGGTGGTAGAAGGCTGAACTCTCTTCTTTGGATTGGTCGCATCCATCAACGAGTACCAGTCAAATGGCTTCTTTGGCTTCACCTTTGTGTCATAAGTCCTCGACTCTACCTTTGCATCACTAAGGTACTATGTAATGGTATTGTTATAAGGGTAGGTCGTGTTGGTCCGCTAAGCTACCAGTGAAATGTTGGCCGACATCATGTCCCCCATATTAATTGGGTACCCAGCCATGATAGAAGCCACAAGAACAACATGTGTAAGAGGCAAATGACTTAATCTGCTGCATACAAAAGTCTACCATCCCTTTGCCTTGAAACTCAATGTGCTCCAATGGATGGGAACCCCAACAGTAATCCATGGTGGTGGTGGCGGCCATTGTGGTGCTAAGATCTCCGCTAGCCAAGGGCGGACATATTCTTTCATAGCACATTTCTCCAGATACTCCTTCGTCTCCAAGTCCTCAAGCCCCAAGTACGCATGTAGTATGTGCTGATCAAACCTCACCATGAGGTTGCATACTTTAGTCACCTTCGTCCAGTTCTTGATGTGAGAAACATTGGCGTAGAACTCTCGGACGAGGTACTCCTTGGCATCTTCAACTCTCTCAGTAAACCACATCCAACCCTTTCTTTCTCTGAACTACCTCAACACTGCCGGGTTGTATCTATCCAAATCTTTCAAGAGAAACTGTCACTCAAGTGTCAAGGATCTTACCGGCCACCACATACAGAAGTAAGTGAAGGCAACCAAGCTAACAAACCTATCCTCCCATATCTCCTTCTTCTTCGATCTCTCCACACCCGTGGATGTACCATCTCCCCTTCTACCATCACCGAGGATGTCCTGTATAGTCTGTGCATCTGTGTCTGGGGCAGCTACTGGCTCAAGGTCTGGCTAACACTTTTCAACCCCTCGGAAGTGCTGTGAGAACAACATGCCTCATCTATGAGCTGAAATCATCCCTGTGGTCTGGATTGTGTGGTTGCCTGCTCCTCCTAAATAGAGGCTGAGTTTCCCTTGGAAGCTTCCCTAGACGGTACATAGGAACTAGACCCTGAGAGGTCTGCATGTCTCCTTCTGCCAGCTGTGGACGTCTTCCGGATAGTTTTGGGCTGGCCAAGGGGCAAGGTACCTCTACCTCGACCCCTAGAAGATTCACCTCTTCCATTTGTCGTTTCTCCGCGGCTGTGCGATCGAACCATTGCCTGTATCAAAGCAAAGAAGATTGTTAGTTGCAAGTCATCATTGAACTGTGCAAGACTATTAACACATGCAAGACTTATGTGGGTAGGGGAGAACATTGTGGACACAGTGAGGTTACGACAAAACATCAGGCTGCTAGAATTGGGTTCTGCGGTCCGCACATTTTTTATGTGCGGTCGCAAAATAAAAGTAAGGACCGCACAATTACCAGTGTGGCCGCCCTTCAGACAATCAAACTTCAGAGGCTCAGAAGCCTCTCTCTGAAGATAGTGCAGAGGCAGACGCACAAATTTAGGTATGGTCCGCACATAGGGGTCTCAAAGAGGGTAGACCTCTGATGGCTTAAGTGTGGCCGCTCTCAAAATTCCGCGGTCCGCACATTTTAAGTGCGGCCGCAGAAGCACTAGCCTTCAACAATTCGTTCAAAACACCAAACTACAGACCACACAATTTCAATTGCGGCCGGAGATTTCAAACATTACGTACAAGTTGTCTTTTTCTACTTAGATTTTGCAATTACTTGTCCAAATTAGTATGGCAACGTGGTATAAACATGAAATTTCACTAACCTAACCCCATAGAGCATGGAACATCAACTTCCCAGTACAAATCTACCCCACATAGATACATGTATGAACTCTAATAATAGATGGCCTAAAAAAAAACTAAAAATTCAAAATTAAACTAACACAATTTTTTTACATGAAATGAAGCATACCAGATAGAGTGAGTGCATTGGGTGTATAAGCATAGGTAGGTGTATATGTGGGACAGTGAAAATCTCTCAGTAAACTTGTAGAGTAACAGTGATCGTGAATAGTGAAAAATGAACTCAAAACTTCTATTTATACTAAAAGCTTCAAGAGAGAAAAAGGGTCGAGAGCGGCCACATATTTCCATGTGCGGTCCGCACTTTATCACCTGGTCTGCCTCCTCCGAACTTAATGTGCGGTCCACATATTTTTGAGTGCGGCCGCCAAAATCGTCTTACGATCGCAGATTAGCCCCGCACTAACAGGCTCAAACATTAGAGAGTTGATATTTGTACACTTTGGCAAGATTCCAATTGTGCCGTCTGCATGATAATATGTGGCCGCGAATGTACTTCTACTATGGCATATAGAATTATGCGGTCCGAACAAATAAAGTGCGGTCCGCAGATCCTTGAACACTTAGCCATTTTTTTAGTTCACTCTTCTTGCATGTCACACTCAACCCTGTAGCACACTTCAAATCAAGTTAGAACACAAATAACATCTAACCACAAAAGAAAAAGGAAAAGAACATGGGTTGCCTCCCATGAAGTGCCTGATTTAACGTCACGACACGGTGTAGAATACATTAAAGTGAAGTGAATGACCTCCGCCACTTGGCTATCTCCAACATTTGCCAAGTAGTGCTTCACCCGATGACCATTGACTTGGAATACTTCATTGTTTTTGTTCTTGAAGTCTAATGCACCAAAAGGTGTTAAACCAACAATTTCAAATGGACAACTCCACTTGGATTTTAGCTTCCTGGGAAACATTCTCAACCTTGATTTAAACAACAATACAAGATTGACCACCTTGAACTCTTTGTTCCAAATGTATTTGTCATGAAGATATTTAATCTTTTCTTTGTACAAGGATGAAATCGCATAAGCATGGTACCAGAACTCATCCAACTCACTCAAATGTGTAACCCGCAAGTTAGCGGCTATATCCCATTCAAGATTCAACTTCTTTAGCACCACATTGCTTTGTGCTATAGTTCCACCGAAAGATGACAAGCTTTTCCGAACACCAATCGGTATGGAGACATACCGATAGGTGTTTTGTAAGTCGTCCGATAAGCCCATAATGCATCATCAAGCTTCTTGGACCAATCCGACCGATTAGCCTTCACCGTTTTATACAAGATACTCTTTTATCTCCCGGTTAGACGCTTCTACTTGCCCGCTAGCTTGTGGGTGATAGGGGGTTGTGGCTTTGTGAGTAACATCATACTTTCTAAGTAAAGTGTCAAAAGCTTTGTTGCAAAAGTGTGACCTCCCATCGCTTATGATTGCACGTAGAGTACCAAATCTTGTGAAAATATTCTTCTTCAAGAAAGCCAATACACTTCTCGCCTCATTGTTGGGTAAAGTGACGGCCTCAACCCATTTGGACACATAATCCACCGCGACCAAGATGTAGGAGTTTCCACAAGAACTTAGAAAAGGGCCCATGAAGTATATGCCCCAAACATAGAAAATATCAATCTCCAAGATGGTTGTGAGAGGCATTTCATTTTTCTTTGAGATTCCACCGGCCCGTTGACATTCATCACATCTTTTCACCAAATCACTAGAATCCTTGTAAAGAGTAGGCCAATAGAGACCACAATTAAGCACTTTGGCCGTCGTTCTTGCTCCACCATGATGACCATCATATGGCGAAGAATGACAAGCCCCAAGAATATCACCTTGCTCTTCTTCCGGTACACACCTCTTAATCACCCCATCCGTACAAATCTGAAAAAGTATGATTCATCCTAATGATAATCTTGACAATCTCTTTTGACGTTCTTTCTTTGGCTTGAAGATAACTCATCCGGTATGATTCCACACACAAGAAAATTTTCCAAGTCCATGAACCATGGCACCTCTTTCATTGAAATTGCTAAAGGTTGCTCATCGTGGAAGGAATCATTGATTTCAAGGCCATCATGCGGCCTCCCCTTCTCCTCCAATCGAGACAAGTGGTTAGCCACTTGGCTCTCACTACCTTTCCTATCTTGGATGTCAAAATAAAATTCTTGCAACAAGAGCACCCATCTCATCAACCTTGATTTAGAATCCTTTTTGCTCATGAGATAACGAAGCGCCGCATGGTCCTTGTGGACAATAACTTTGGCACCCATCAAGTACGGGCGGAACATCTTAATCGCAAACACAATAGCAAGAAGCTCTTTCTCCATAACGTTATAATTGACTTGGGAACTATTCATGGTCTTACTAGCATAGTAGACCGGAAGAAAAATCTTGTTGATACATTTCCCCAAACAACTCCAATCGCTACATCACTTGCATTACACATTAGTTCAAAAGGCACACTCCAATTTGTAACGATAATGATAGGAGTAGTTGTCAACTTGAGCTTCAACAATTCAAACGCTCACATGAAATCATCATTGAAATTGAACTTGGCATCCTTCTCAAGGAGATTGTACGATGGGTTCACCACTTTAAAGAAATCTTTGACAAAGCAATGGTAAAAACCAGCATGGCCTAGAAAACTCCGCACACCCTTCACTGAAGTTGGGAGTAGAAGCTTAGAAATCACCTCAATCTTTGCCTTGTTAACTTCAATTCTATTCCTTGAGATTTTAAGGCCAAGGACAATACCTTCCTCAACCATGAAATGGCCTTTCTCCCAATTGAGTACCAAGTTGGTTTCCTCACATCTAGCCAACACTTTGTCCAAGTTTGGAAGACAATCATCAAAAGACTCCCCAATCACTGAGAAATCATCCATAAAAACTTCAAGGTAGTCCTCTACCATGTCCATGAAAATAGCCACCATACACCGTTGAAAAGTTGCCGGCACATTGTACAAACTAAATGGCATCATCTTGAAAGCAAAAGTCCATAGGGACATGTAAAGGTTGTTTTCTCTTGATCTTCCGGAGCAATGATAATTTGGTTGTAGCCCGAGTACCCATCAAGAAAGCAATAGAAAGCACGTCCGGCCAATCTATCGAGCATTTGATCTAAGAACGGAAGTGGAAAGTGGTCCTTTCTTATCACTTTGTTGAGCTTGCAATAATTCATGCAAACCCTCCAACCGGTCACAGTTCTTGTAAGAATCAATTCATTCTTATCATTGGTAACCACCATCATGCACCCCTTCTTTGGGACACATTGAACCGGAGAGGTCCATAAACTATCGGAGATGGTATAGACAACCCCGGCATCCAACCACTTGATGATCACCTTCTTGACAACTTCTTACATAGCCTCATTAAGTCTTCTTTGATGTTCAATGGACGGTTTAGCACCATCCTCCAACTTGATCTTATGCATGCAAAAGGCGGGGCTTATACCCCGAATATCCGCCAAGGTCTACCCAATATCCTTCTTCCTTTTTTTGTAACACCACCAATGTGGAATCAACCTGCACATTAGTCAAACAAGAGGAAAGAATAATCAACAAAGTAGAACAAGGGCCAATAAATTTATACCGAAGGTGTGGAGGCAATGGCTTCAACTCCAAGGTAGGTGGCTCTTCGATAGAAGGCTTTGTAGAAGGAGTCTTCCTATTTTCAAGATCCAAAGACAGTTTTCGGGGTGCATAATTGTACGACCCCATTCCTTGCAAAGAGTTCACACATTCCATGAAATCATCTATCTCGTCATCATTAAAGTTGAGCAAGATGACCTCCAGCATATCACCAACATTGATAGTAGCACTTGTATCATCAACAATAACAAGTCACCAAGTCCACAAAAGAACACACCTCATTGTTATTTGGTTGTCGCATGGACTTACACACATGGAATACCATCTTTCATCACTAACCCGGAAAATGAGTTCTCCGGCTTCTACATCACAAAGAACCTTACTCGTAGCAAGGAAAGGTCTCCCAAGAATGATTGGAACTTCATAATCAACTTCACAATCTAGAATGACAAAGTCCGCCAGAAGAATGAATTTATTAACCCCGACCAAAACATTTTCAATCACACCCAATGGTCTTTTCATGGTATGATCAGCCATTTGCAATCTCATAGAAGTGGGTCTTGGTTTCCTAATGCCCAAAGTCTTGAAAACCGAATAGGGCATCAAATTTATACTAGCCCCAAGATCACAAAGAGCTTTAGCAAACTCGGCACTTTCAATTGTACAAGGAATCGTGAAAGCACCGGGATCCTCCAACTTAGGAGCCATTGAATGAACAATCGCACTCACTTCATGAGTGACTTTGACAGCCTCAAAATTCGTCGAACACTTTTTGTCACAAGATCTTTCATAAGCTTTGCATAACCGGGCATTTATTCTAAGTAATCGCACATTGATTGAAAGACTCTTCATCATTTGAATGAACTTCTTGAATCGATTCTCACCATTTTTCTTGGCAAGTCTATAAGGGTATGGAGGTGGAGTCTTAGGCAATGGTGCCTTTGCCTTTTTCACTACCGGTTCCAGTATGTCAATGATGTGTTCCCTAGATGGCTTCACCTCCTCTTATGTCTTTTCCACACTATCATCAATATCAATCCGAACTTCTTCATTTGCTTAAACCACATTGTTTGGGATCTCTTCTTCTTGCATCACTTAGTCATCATCAACACGTCTCCTTTCACTTGAGGTGGAAGCATTCCTGCCACTTCCACTTCTTGTGATAACCGTCGTGCAGCCCCATATTGTTACCACCCTTCGGTTTCACCATCATGTCACTTGGTAGTGCACCCTTAGGACGAGAATTTAGAGCTTAAGAGATTTGCCCTATTTGAACTTCTAAATTTCGGATTGATGTGTTGTGTGAGGCATGTTGGACATCTGAATCGGCATTCTTTTCCATTATTTGCTTGAACATATTCTCAATATGTCCTATCTCATTGTTTGAAGAACTTGAACCATGGCAAGGATAAGGAGGTGGGTTGCTCGGTTGTTGATACATTGAGGGGCTTTGAAAACCCGACCCCTAGTTGTTGCCTCCCCAATTTCCTTGGTTGTTCTTGTTATGCTAATTCCCTTGATTGTTGAACTTCAATTGCTTTTGTGGTCGCCGTTGTTGTTGGTTTGGGACTTGGAAGTTGTTTATTTTCCCTTGAAAATTGTTCATATTTTGCACTTCTTCCTCTTGTTCATTATAAGAATCATCTTGATCAAAACCGCCATCATCTTGCACATAGTTCTCCACTCGAATTCGCTCTTTTGGACCATTCGCCCTACTCTTGTTCACCAAAACATTCATTCCCATCGCATGAACTTCCTTTGGGGCTTGCACTTGATTTAGTTGGGCCTTTGCTAGTTGAGTCATGGTAGTGGTCAATTCGGCAACGCCTTGCCCATGGTCTTGAATTCTTTGTGGAGGTGGATCATGCTCGGATCACCTTATGGAACATTGGCCCGGGATTGTCAAGCAATGATCGTCTCCGCTATTTAATCTAGAATATCACACGCCTCCACATAAGGCGTAGTCATAAAGTTCCCATCGGCTAGTTGATTCACTAAACATTGGTTGGTTATGTTAATCCCACAATAAAAAGTTTGTTGCAACATGTTTTCTGTCATATCATTGTTGGGAGAAAGCCTTAGCCATAAGGATGCATTCTCAGAAACATTTGTTTGCTTTCTCCCCCAACATGTATCCACAAAACCTTTCAAATGTTTGTAAGAATTTTGAGTTGGTGCACCAGTAAAGAAATTGTGTTGCTCAAGTAATAAGAGTATCACGTTGGTAATTTGAAAGTTGCCCGCCCTAATACGGGGTGGGAATATTGCACTAGCATAACCTTCATTGAGCAATATCTGGTGTTGAGCCACTCGTGGTGAGGTGGGGGTGGAACGGGCACTTTGTCATGTGGTACCCGGACTCTCCGATTGGCTTGTGGCTCTTGAGGTACCTCATATACTTGTTCCTCCTCGCCGTCCAAGTCCCCCAAAGGCAAATTTTTGAGCTCATTGTTCGCCATGGTTGTACCTATGATTCCTTAAACAAATTAGTAACACGAAAGGGAAAGAAGATATTCCAAAAACACACTCAAATATATAGCTAACACCGTTTTAACTCCCTGAAAACGGTGCCAAAAATTGATCCACTCCCAGTCCACACTCAACAATGAATAGAAGAGGTCGTTGGAAGAATAGTACCCAACTATGAGTCGGGGTCGATTTCCACAGGGATCTAAGAATGGGTGTTAGAGTGGACACTTGATGCGTGTAGAAGAAACAACTTAAATACACTTCCAAACAAGTTTTTGTTGAAAATTACTTCTATGAACTACACTATTAATGGTTAACTAGATAGAGGAAACTAGAATTGACTTATTGTTTTTGGTTGTTTCCAAATAGGTAAAAATCCTAGGGATGTAACCTTCACCTAGGTGTTCACCTAAAGGTTTAATTATGTTAACACTTATTTTAGTGATTAGGGTGTATTATAGCTCTCAACTCTAAATTATCTACTCAATACCTCTCAGTGATAGAGTGATTTTCCCAATTTGGCTTTCTCAAGACCAAATGGGTATTATGCTAAGTGGTTGATATGAGCTCAAGTCGAGTTTTCCCTATCTCTAGTTCAAACCATTTAATTAGGCTAATCAAAAGCTTAACTAGCCCAATTTCTTGCTAGCCAAGTTTTACTAGACTAGGTCCCTCTTTCTTAAGTAAAGACCGAGTTAAAAAGGCATGAATCAATGTTTGCAACCACTAATTCTAAAATTAAGGCATGAACAAGGCAAATAACAAACACCGAATCATAAACAAGCATTAAATAAAATGCCCATAAGGTTTACACACTAGGGCTGGGTCACAACCCTAGTAAATGTCTAGCTACTCATAGTGGAAAATGAAGAAATTAAGAAGAAACATTAATTAAAGCCATAATATCAAAGTAAAATGATAAATTATGATGTTTTAGTCCCAAAATAATCATAAATTTCCCAAAATGGTAAACTACAACGGCTACAACTAAAACACTTCAAAACTTGACCTAAAAATGTGATTCTCGACTATTTATAGTGGCCCAAAATTAGCTGACAAAAATGCCCTTCGGAAGGTTCTGCAGCCGCACAATTCCATGTTCGGTCTGCACTTTGCTTGAGCTTGCAGTTTGAGGGATTCTACAGCCGCACAATGTGATATGCAGCTGCACATCAGCTTCTACAGTCGCACAATGTGATATGTGCGGTCCGCACTTCAGTCAAGGCATTAGTCTTGGTCATTTCGTACACTCTCTGAACTTTTTGAATTCTTGTCAGTGCGACCTTGTTCTGCGGCCATACAAATATTGTGCGGTCCGCACATCTCTTCATTCTACCTTTAAACTTCAACAATAGATCTGCGGCCGTAAGGAGAATTCTGCTGTCCGTGCTTTTTTCTGCGGCCGCAAAAGTACCGTGCTTTTTTCTGCGGCCGCAAAAATACTTTTGTGGACCGCACTTTTGGTTTGTTGTGCCCCTTATTGCCTTGTGAGCTGAAATACTCCTTTTCGAGTTGGATTTCTTTATTTGAGTCCAAATCTCCAACATTCCTGCAGTTTGCATACTTTTATTTGTTTTGGGAAAATAAATCAACACTTTCAGACTAAAACAAAAGTAGAAAGGTACTAATAAGTGGTTAAAATCCACACTTATCAGAATTCCCGATGATGCCCATTGTTGAATAGACGGGCCACTTCTTTTCTTAGCTGTCGATGATTTTTGACCATGTAACCGTGAGTACTGTGGTATTTACATACCAAGTCATGATCCCTCTATGCGGGATCAGACTGAAGTGTCCTAGGACATTTGGTCTACTTGATGCGACCAATGGCTGACACCATACTCGCAGCATCCACGTTGAAGTTATATTCGATAGTCTCGGGGCTTCCCTACCCCTAAGTGATCTGTCGAAATTGTTCTTCCTCATCAGACCTTGGTTGCTAGGTTCTTGGTCACTTCTCCTGTAGTTCCTGTCTAGGTGGAGACCGGGTACGTTCCCCGTTCTATCCGAGCTGTATGGCAGATTGATCTCAGACCGACCTTGGTTTCTGGTCCATAATTCTTTTAGATATATCATTTCCTTTATTGGGGTAAACAGACCCCGAGTGAGTCCCCAATTAGTCTTCCTTAACTCAGATATTTGACCGATACCTATTATGAACATCGGCCCAAGTAACTGCCGAGTACTCCACCAAGTTTGTCTTCAATGGTTGAGAAACAATGGAACTTCAGGGGTTGACCCATTGAGCGAACGCCTGAATGGCCCAATCATCTGCGACCGAGGGCAGGTCTATCCGTTCCATCTGGAACCTCGACACGAACTTCCTAAGCATCTCGTTGTCTCTTTGCTTGACCTTGAAGAAGTTCGATTTCCTTATCTCGACCTTGGTGGCGACAACATGAGGTTTAACGAAGGTATCTGCAAACATATCAACTAAATCAATAGAATTTGGAGGTAAGTTATGGTACCATATCATCGCCCCTTTGGATAAGGTTTCCCCAAATTTCTTCAACAAAACCGACTCGATCTCGTCGTCTACTAGGTCATTGCCTTTTATTGCGCACATATAGGTTACATGCTCGTTTGGATTTGTGGTCCTGTTATATTTGAGAATATGAGGCATTCGGAATTGGCATCGGTGCCGCACTTGGGGGGAAAGGTTTCTGAATGAATTTTTTCGAATCTGGCCCTTTTAATATTGGAGGCGCTCCGAGGATCTGATCGACCCTCAAATTGTAAGTTTCCACCTTCTTGTCATTTGTCTCTATCTTTTTCTCACCAAACTCCACCCCCTTTGTTATCGCTTCGACCATTTTTATCACCTCAGAAGTTTCCCGAGCCTGAAATCATCCGGTTCTGCGATAATATGTTCATCCCGTCGAGTGTCTTCTCTAACGTGCTCGAGTTTGGTCCTGTTCTGGGCTTGATTTTGAGTCTATAGCTGTGCTATTACCACTTGATGATCTTGTAGCATTTCAAAAATCAATTGTAAGCTAACTCTATCACCTTCCCCTTCGGGTGCTTCTCGAGCTAATCGTCGGGGTGCCCCGCGAATGCTATTTCTAGGATATGTTGGTAGTTTGACGTTGATGGCAACTTATGAGTTAGCGTCGACCAGGTCAGCGATTGCAACATCATAAGGATCAACAGGGGGTACGTCAATGCATGGTACCACGTTATTGTTTTCACCGTGTCGGCCTAACTCGGCGTCAATGTTCAAGTGAGCAGATTGAGAATTTGACATTTTAAGTAAACTAGAAATCAAACTTCAAAGAGCAAGTGTAAAATAGGGTGTGTTATGGAGATTCGTATTAAATCACCACTATTATCCTTAGCCCCACGGTGGGCGCCAAACTGTTTACCCTTAAAATGAGTAATAATTGAATTTACATGCAGTTTAAGGATATGTGATTTAATTTAATACGAATGAACTAAGAACATAAATAATTGAATTAAAGGAAAACAAAGCAATCAAACCAAACGCAAAAGATGATTAAGTCTAGCTTTGCAATGAATGTTTGGAGATCGGTTTCGACCCAGCATCGGGACGGGTTCGGTTGCAACTCAATAAACAAGAAGCTGAAGAATACTCTGAACAATAGCTACAGAATAAAAATTAACTTTATTACTTTGATATGCGCGCAAATAGTGGTCTTTTGTCACTCCCCGAACCTGGGCCTGGACGTAATACGGCATCTAGTTCCCGACTACATGCGGCCGAGTGAACCAACTGGCTAGCTGAATCAACATGCGATATCATAACATACTGAATGCGGAAGATAAACTAACACATGATGATATACTGAAAGTCTAAATCATATGAATTAATGTATGGAAGCACTAACGCAAGTCTGAAGTATATTTGTAGCCAACATTGCTTAACATGAAAAATATGTGACTCTGTCTAACTGTTACTCTAGTCTATGAAGCCTCTAATGAAGTACTGAAAACGCTAACTGCCTGTAAATACTGAAAGACCGTAAAGTAATGGTGATGCCCCGAAAGAACTGGGGCTCGCCAAATAGCTGGTCCGAGGATCCTAGAGCTCTAGATCGTCAACCAATAAATCATTGCATGCATCGTGAGATGCAGTCCCCGAGCAAAAGGGACGTCATTACATTTGAATTGCACTAGTATGTAAGATAATAGAAAGAAAGAATTATAAAGGCTGAAACTAATACTGAGCTGATAATTGAGATTTGATAATTAATAACTGAAATGATAACTGTTAAAATTGAAATTGAAATGATAACTGATAACTAATAACTGAAATGGTAGCTGAATACTGATAACTGAAATGATAACTAATAATTGAACTGTACAAAGGAAGTAAGGATATGAATACTCCCTCTTCTGAATGTTGAACCACCTGTTTATCTTAATAAACCATGGCCTCGGTCCCAATATATATATATATATATATATATATATATATATATATATATATATATATATATATGTGTGTGTGTGTGTGTGTGTGTGTGTGTGTGTGTGTGTGTGTGTGTGTGTGTGTGTGTGTGTGCGCGCGCGCGCACAAGCTACGGCCTCAGGCCCAAGTATACGTATACATAACTACGGCCTCAGGCCCAAATAAAGTGTTCAACATTCACGGATTTAAATTCAGGAACTGAGAATCATACTACAATATGCGATACTGAAATACTGAATCATACAAGTTACATGATACTGGAATACCTAATAGGACTAGACTGAGACATGTAGTCATGAACTAATTATGAAAACTGAAACTTCAACTGTTTATGATATGCTGAGTAGTATAGACTGAGACTCATGCGCATCAAACCCTTGTCTATATTGATTACGCACCAAGCTCAAAACGTTCAGAATGAAAGTCATGAACAAGTTACGAAGCTAGAGAATAGAAGTTCTGCAACTATTCAAGGAACTAGGCTTAACTATATTTCTGAGGCAATTAATAACGTCGTAAAAGAAATGTATTGTAGGGAGAATCATTAACATTTCCAAAAATAGAGAGTTAGCCTCACATACCTTAACTTCTTGCTTTTGAGCGTAGTTCAACGTTTTCCAACCCTTTCAACTTTAATCTATAGCATTACAAGTCAAAGGGATTCCATATTAGCAATAATACTCGTGTTTCGGGCACTTAGGCATTTTATCAAACACTTGGTGGGTATAAAGATTTATAGTCCTTATTAATGGTATTTCTACACCCAACAACCCATTCTCTTGCTCCTAGATAAATTTTAAAACCTCAAATTGCTATAATCAATACCATTCTTTATCAGCCATAAGATAAACAATATCCTTAATCAATAATCAACAATCAACAACCCAAGCCTATAACCTTTCAAACTTTTCTATCAAACCCATCAACTCATATTTCATGAACTTAGAGTCTATAATCATTAATCCAATGCTATAACCAATTATAGGGTGAAGATATTACCTTTTTGACGTCCAATCCTCTTGAATTCGAGTTCTAGGATTTTCTTTCTCAGCAATGATGTCTTGATCTAATATCTAATGATTTGAAGCGTTTACCCATGTTAATAAAGTGTTGGGGAATTGAAATTAACATAGAATCATCATTAGAACTTACCTTGGATGATGGAGGGACCTTGGAGGAATTAGGTTCTTGAGAACGTCCCTTTCTAGAGCAAGTCTTTGTGTTTTGTGAAGTGGGGGACAAAGTAGGGCTTTTAAAACGACTTCCCGGGTGCGCCATGCAGCTGAAGGCCCAATAATGCACCTGAACGCGCATCAAAGGCAGTGGCACTACAACAAGTGCGCGGCCGCGCACCAAAATAGTTGGGCGTTCACATGAGCTCGCAGACTGCGCATTGTCCAGTAAAACATGCATAACCTTTTGCACAAAGGTCTGTTCGGGCTGAATAACATATCACTCGAACAGTAGTTCAAAGGGATACAACTTTTGTGCTTTGTATTTTCCTAAATTCTCAATATATGTTCACAACATCCTATTATACGACAGACTTTCCATAAACTTAGTCAATTTTATCGAATCTTATGCATCTCACTCTCCGTCTTGATTCCAAAATAACTATTTCCACCCATAATCATCCCGATAGGACTTCATATGCTAAGATGTCATATTAATACTCATTTAACACGTCCACACCTAGTCCAAATTTATGGAGTGTTACATTATCCCCCCTTGGGTCATTCGTCCTCGAATGATTGTCCTGACTGTAACTACGACTAACTCTAGACCTTAAACGGGCCTGGTGGAAATATGTGAACACTGAACTTTCATAAACACTTGCATACTAAACTGAATGAATACATGATTACTGAACTGATGAGACAGTGAATTGAATAGGTACTGAACTGGATGACTACTAAACTAACTGAATACCGAGCTAACTAAATACTGAGTTGGCACGAAAATTTGAGTACTGAACTGGCATAATATCTGAGCACTAAATTGACATGAGTATCTGAGTGCTAAACTGACATGAGTATTTGAGTACTAAACTGACATGAATATCTGAATATTGGAAACGTGAAAGTTATAACATGATACATAAGATACTGGGCGTACAACTGCCAATTTTGGTGGCAACTCTAACTCATAAGCTACTTGCCCAATCCTTGTAGGATCCTATACTGCCTGATGTATCTGGGCTTGAGATTTCTTTTCTTCCCAAATCTTATAATACCTTTCATAGGCGAAACTTTCAGAAATACCAAATCATCAACTCGAAACTCTAGGTCTCTGCACCGCACGTCTGAATAGGACTTTTGGCAGCTTTGAGCTGTCTTCAAATGATCCTGAATCAACTTGACTTTCTCCGTAGCCTGATAGGCCAAATTTGGTCCCAACAACTCTGCTTCACCAACTTTGAACCAACCAATTGGCAATCTACACCTTCGCCCATACAAAACATCATATGGTGCCATCTTGATACTAGAATGGTAGGTGTTATTATAAGTAAACTCAATTAGAGGTGTGCGATCATTTAAATAACCTTTAAAATCAAGGACATATCATCAAGTATTTGAATAGTGCGCTCTGCCTAGCCATCTTTCTGAGGATGAAAAACTATGCTGAGGTTTACTCTTGTGTCTAATTCTTTTTGAAAGGTATTCTAAAAGTTCGTTTTAAACTGAGCACCATGAAATGATGGACAAAGAGTCCCATGCAATCAGAGATTTCCCGAATGTACAACTTGTCATAATCTTCTGCTGAATCTGTGGTCTTTACTAGCAAAAAGTGCACTGACTTGGAAAATCGATCTACAATCACTCAATCAAATCATGCTTTCAAAATGAGTGATATAATCATGTTATGAAGTCCATATTTACTATCTCCACTCAATAATATGTGTATTTTGTGGTAAAACAGTGGCTTTCTACTGCTCTACTTTCACTTGCTGATAATTCTGACACTTGGCCACAAGGCCTGCGACGTTCTTTTTCATGTTGTTCCACCAATAAATGCCCTTTGAGCATGATACATATTTGGGGAACCTGGGTGGATAGAATACATGAAATTATGGGCTTCTAACATGGTCCTCCTTCTTTAAGTCCATCTAGGTCTGGAACACATAGTCCCTCTTGGTACCTCAAAGTACCATCAGTTCCCCCTTGTTCAAAAGTCATCGTGTTATGCATGTGAATCCCCTCTTTCAGCTGCAACCAGTAGGGATCATCTATCTATTGCTCTTTCACTTTGGCTACTAAGGAGGAACAAGTCCTATTCTGGACAACAACTCCACCATCAGAGTAAGTCGAACTCCTAGCTTGGCTAAGAGGTGAACTTCTTTCACCGTAGTTCTCTTGTCTGCCTAAATCATGAGCTATGCTTCCCATACTTGATTATCTTTTCAAGGTACTTCCTGAAAATATTTACAGCATCGTTGTGACCTAAGTCTTTGACCAATACTCCGAAGATTAGAGTCTCGTGCAATGGCACTACCCTTGTGATAGAGAACTGGCATGATTTTATAGTTTTTATATCCCATGCTAACTATGCGGGTTTCAAATCTCCAACTGGACTTACTGACGATTTTCACATATCCCCCTTAGACCAAGGGTTAAGGTCTTGTACTTCGAGAGCCTTTCCTTTTGTTGGGAGCCGAACAACTTTCCTTATCTTCTGCAATTCTTTGCACTTTACGTCAATAATGACTCATTTCTGACTTACTTCCGAGTTAGCTTTCTTACTAGAAAAAAATTATATTACTTACATAAACAGAAATCTAATGTATTCACAACTATCATATACAATCTTAATAATTTAACTCTGCTCACACTGTCAATTTTGGGGGAAACCCCTTTTTGATAACTCTTAAAGGCTATTCTTATATAGTTTGCTCCCTTACTGTAGAGCTGATTTTTTTTCCACTGCCACTATACTTCATGTTTAACTTAAATCTTTGAGTTCTAACACGTGTTCAGTGTTTCAAATAGTTACTGACTAGTGTTAACCTAACTAAGTAAATCAAATCATACATCTACTAGCTCTATAGAAATTGCTAATTCATTGTATCTACTCAAAACTTACTTACTATTCTTTTACCCACCACCTGCTAGCATCATATTTTCTTGTTTTGCTTTGAATAACTAAAGTGAAGCATAAGTTTATTCCCAACTTCCCTTACCATCCGACCCTATTCTATGGTCGCATACTATCTTTCTTTTTAAACTATGTACATGGATCACACGTAGGGAAATCTCATATGTCATAAACAAAATTGGAATATCAAACACCAAACTTTCTATACACTTCAAAATTATATCAAACTATAAACATCCGAGGTAAACACTTAGTCACATAACCTAAGAGGGAACTATCATATCTTTTATCTCACAACCATAGTTGCTCCTTATAGTAACTTACTAACGTGGTACTTTCTAGATCTGATTGAATAAATCTGAATAACTTAAAACCGTTCCCTGAAATTCAATAACGGCTGCTCTTGGCTCTCATAGCATACATCATATCTTCTTAGTCATATGCATGAGTCATGCGAAAAAACACATATTTGGTAATATCAAACATTTCTGCCTCCTAGGTATTTTGACCTTAGGCTCTTTTCTATCCAAAACTATAGTGATCAATTCTATGCTCGCTGCGGTTAAATTCTTAACCTGTTATACCGTGGGGGGGGGGGGGGGTCTGACATCTAGACTATCATCATCCAATATATGGCTCTATTTTCAAGAATTAAATAAAATTGTTCTATGAGGTAAAACACATACAAATACACTACCATACACAAACTTCTCCTTCAGAGTGTACCATCATCTGATAAATCACTTCATGCGACGTCCGGCGAGTCTTGTGTCTTAAACCGAACATAAAATATGCAAAGATTTTTGCTATAATCACTGTTACTTACATTTTCTTTTAGCACCCATAGGCATCACTCTATACTCACAAGTCACCAGAATATGGATACACTGAAAACTGGAGATTTGGTAACTAAATAACTGAATATTGGTATACTGAATAACCATTGTCACGACCCAAATTCCCCTCCGTTGGGTATCGTGATAGCACCTAGTCTTAGGGACTAGGTAAGCCTAACATTAAATGAAACAACAACAATAGTTAAATAACATCTAACAATTTGAAATAGAAATCTCTTTAAAATTTACAACCCTAAAACCGGTAGTACAAGTAATAAGCTCTACAAAGTTTGCTAGAAAACCTCTAAAATACAGTTGTCTCGAAATACGAGTGAATAGTGTAAATAAAAAATAAGAAGGTGACTCTGAAGCCTGCGAATACTGCAGCAGGTTTACCTTGAGTCTCCACAGCAACGATCCGTACAGCTACTAACGATCAAATACCTGGATCTGCACAAAAATTATGAAGAAGCGTAGTATGAGTACACCACAGCGGTACCCAGTAAGTATCAAGACTAACCTCGGAGGAACAGTCAAGACACCTACTGGACTAAATAACCTGACAAGTATAAGTACAGAACAACAGAGTACAATATCTATATAAAGACTACGCACAATTACAAAACGATACGGTAATTGCAGTAAGAAAAGGAAAGAAGCAACTAATAGTGGAACATCATAATAATAATAGAGTACGATGAGCAGAATACAGTTTAAATCCGGTGATCACAGATAAAGGACATTCAAGTAATAATGTAACAAAAACGTCCGCTTTCACACCAGTTTTTAGCCAATAACCATCACGAGGTACCGAACCTCAGAGTATTCACAATTCACGGGTCCAAATTTTTAAACCCTAACCACTTGGCATCCTGTGCCCTCATTAAAATATATAATCACAATGGCGACTCACGTACCAAGAGAGTCATTGTCACATAGAAGGAAAGTAACAAAGGTGTGCATCAATACTCAACAATATTAAGGTCCCTCCTCTTAACCGATAGGAGTGCTTAACTACTTGTATGCTTGTGCAAGTGTTCTTACATAGATCATGCCAGCTAGTAAGTATAGAAAAAGAAACGAACAGCACGTAGAATATTTTCCTACAATTTCCACAAAAATAGAACTCACACACGTAAGTGCATCACTACACAAATATCAACAACAAGAATGCCCCCAGGCCATCAAAAGTCATCACAAATCAATCCCCGACATAGCCCACCTTGTTTCGCCATGTGTGCAATAATAAAGTAAGTGCCCGCCTTGTCTCGCCACAAGTGCAATATAATGTTCCCACCTTGTCTCGCCACATGCGCAACCCACATATATATATATCCCGCCTTGTCATGCCGCATGTGCTAATATCAACAGTAACAATAGCACGGCAGAAACCTCGTGCAACCCAATAACACTCACACAACAAAAACCTCGTGCACCACAATAACAACAACCACACGACGGAAACCTCGTGCATCACAATGACAACCATACGGCAGAAACCTCGTGCATCACAACAACAAGTACAACAACAATAATGACAATAAATACAAGAGTACGGCAAGTAAATCAACTCAAGAACTTTCGATTACAAAAAAACGGTAAATCTAGTTCACAAGGAATAACCACACTAGAGAATATTAGGCGTAATAAGAACAACTCAACAAGGGAGAAAATAATATGTAACAACGATCCCACAATATGTAGTTCAACAACAAGGGAGCTAATACGAGTCAAATAATTTCAAATAAGGACCTGCCAACTAAGATATAGGATATCTAAACTTCTTTTAAGGTTGGGCAATTACGAAGAAGATACAACAAATTTAATTAAGGATAAGCAACGGAAAGATAACCATAACCTCAATTAAGACTAAACAATTACAAGATGAGATAAGAATAATTTCAATAAAGATAAGCAGTTATGAAAAGATAGCATGACAATAGAAGAGGTAAAAATCGTCAGATAAGTCAAATAAGAGTCAAATAAGCAATAAGAGTGAATCATAAAGCAATTAATTCCAATTAAAGCATGTAAAGGTGAAGCTAGTAAATAGGAAACTCAATCCCTTCAAGAACAACTTCATACTCAGCGAATCTAAGGACCAAAGAACCCTAAAAGGCCAACTTCTAAAGGAATCATTTCCATAAGAAAATACTAAGCTTTAAGTCAAAAGTCAAAAAGTCAATACAAAAGCCGGGCCCTGGGCCCATGTCTCAGAATTGGGTAAAATTCACGAACTCCGAATACCCATTCAACCACGAGTCCAACCATACCATAATTAGCCAATTCCGATCATAACTCGACTTTCAAATCTCCAATTTATAGTTTATGAAGTTTCTACAATTTTTCCCAAATTCCATCTCAAAGTACTAATTAAATGATGAAATAAGTGATATATTCATGTATATTAACCAATTCCGAGTTAGAATCACTTACCCCGATGATTTTCTTGGAAAAACCCACGAAAAATCATCACAAACGGAGCTCCCAAAGTCCAAAATGTGAAATAATACCCTAACCCTCATTTTATAGTACCAAAGCTGCCTCCCAAAGTGTTGGCCGCACATTTTCAAGTGTGGTCGCACATCCCAGGTCCTGCGGCCGCAATCCAAATTGTGCGGCCGCACTTCAGCAAATTCTGCCCTACCAGGCTTTAGTAAAATGGCCATAACTTTCTATACAAATGTCCAAATAATGATTTCATTATCTTTCTAGAAACTAGACACCAAGAGCTAGAGCTTTCCTTTCAGAATCATCTCCAAATTCCTTGTGGATCAAAGGATATAAGCTTCCGAAGTCGGACCAGCGAACCTGCAGAACACCCTAAAGTGCGGCTGCAAGAAGAATTGTGTGGTTCACACTTTTCCTCTGTAGTCCGCATTTTTCCTCAGCCTCAGCACTTTTTCTTGTGCCTCAGCACTTTTCGTCTGCCTCAACACTCCAAAATGTGCGGTCCGCACTTCCAAAAGTGCCAGAACAACATCAGAGTGACGAAATGCCCGGACTAGCTCAAAACTCACCCCGAAATACACCCGAGGCATCCGGGACCTCAACCAAAGATACCATCAAGTCCTAAAACACCATACGAACTTGGTCGAGCCCTCAAATTACATCAAACAACAACAAAAATACGAATCACACACCAATTCAAGCTTAATGAACTTGAAACTTCAAACTTCTACAACCGATGCCGAAGCCTATCAAATCACGTCTGATTGAACCCAAATTTTACACACAAGTTATATACAACATCAGGGACCTACTCCAACTTCCGGAATCAAAATTCGACCCCGTTCATACAAAGTGAAAATCTCGGTCAACTCTCACCGCTTAAGCTTCCAAAACTAGAATCCTTCTTCCAATTTGACTCTGAATCATCCAGTAACCGAGCTCGACCACGCACGTAAGTCATAAAACATATTAAGAAGCTACTCAAGACCTTATTCCGCTGAATGGAGCTTAAATTCTCAAAACGACTGGCCGGGTCGTTACAACCATAAACCTACTAACTGAAAGACTGTATAACTGGTAATTGAGGCAAACTGATAACTATAAAACATGATAAATGCTTTCATACTCTCTAATAAGGTTATGTTCTATACGTACTACTATCCATTGTATCCCACTTTCAACATCCTTTCAAGTCTCATTTGTTACCAACCTGTACTTTGTAATTATACCATAATGGGCAATCATCCTCTCTAGAACCTAGAGTTTTTCCTGCCCGTTGCGTGGGCATTCGATACGTCTGAAATTGATAGAAAGAGAAGGTTACCTATTGCTCTAAACTTAATGGCACGATCTAGAGTAGAAAGAAACGAAATGATCCTTAATGTCTTGGTAGTTAACCATTTATATGCATGGCCGACACACACATATATAGGAAACTTCACTGGACATGGCTTCATAGACTCCCTCGGACACTTGAACCTAGTGCTCTAATACTAAGCTTTGTCACGCCTCAAACCTGGGCCTGGACGTAACACGACACCTGGTGCCTGACTACATGCAACCGAGAAACTAACTTGCTGGCTGAATCAACATGTGATATCATAACATATTGGATGCGGAAGATAAACTAACACATAATGATATACTGAAAATATGAATGATATAAATCAATGTGCGGAATTACTAACATAATTATAAAGTATATCTGTAGCCAACATTGCTTAACATGAAAAGACTATGACTCTATCTAACTATTACTCTAGTCTATGAAGCCTCCAATGAAGTATTCAAAACACCGACTGTTTGTAAATACTAAAAGGCCGTAAAGTAATGGTAATGCCCTGAAAGAATTGGGGCTCACCAAATAGCTGGTACGAGGATCCTAGCGCTCTGAATCGTCAACCTGTAAATCATTACATGCATCGTGAGATGCAGGCCTCAAGAAAAAGGGACGTCAGTACATTTTAAATTGCACTGGTATGTAAAACAACTGAAAGAAAGAACTATAAATGTTGAAACTGATACTCAGCTGAAAACTGAGAGTTGATAATTGATAAATGAAATGATAAATGTTGAAACTGAAACTTAAATGATGATTGATAACTAATAACTAAAATGGTAACTGATAACTGAAACGATAACTGATAACTGAACTGAACAAAGGAAGTAAGGATATGAATACTCCATCTTCGGAATGATGAACCACCTGTTTATCTGAATAAACTACAGCCTCGGTCCATATATTTGTGCACAAGCTACGGGCTTCATAACTCTATCATTGGAAAGGTATTTCAAAGGACTACAACTTTCATGTTTTATGTTTTCCCAAATTCTCAATATATGTTCATAAAATCCTGTTATAAGATAGACCTTTCATAAACTTAGTCAATTTTATCGAATCTTATGCATCTCACTCTCCGTCTTGATCCGAAAATAACTATTTTCACCCATAATCATCCCGATAGGACTTCATATGTCTAAGATGTCATATTAATAACTCATTTAACATGTCCACACCTAGTCCAAATTTACGGAGTGTTACATCCTTCAAATATAAAAGTTTTCCCCTTTATATAGTAGGGGAGTTTCAATCCTAGTACAAGTCTAAGTAAGGTAAAGATCTTTTTCTTCCAGTAAACGTCGTTATGCAGTTGACATCAGGCAAGATATGCGCTGTAATATCCAGTGGTGGGCGGATATTTTGGCCCCTCAGTTGTTCTGTCTAATCGTCTTTCCCTTAGCCCCGATTCTTCACTTTGCTCAAGCTCAATGCTTGGCCGTGTCCGGTTCCAGGAACACCATTCATCCTCCCCGGGTTCTGGTATCTGGAAGCCCTCGGCATTACCCGAGGCCATATTGGGACGCATTGTTCTCTCGCTTTTTTACTAGGATATCGGGGGTAACTTTATCCCTGATTTTACCCGCACACACTAGTAAATTTAAATCTTAGATTCGCATCTGCACAGAAATCCCCTCCATGCAAGTCTATTTCCAGGAATACATCATCTATCCCTTCACTTTAACTTCATGAACTTCTCCGACATCTCCATCCTTCTTACCAACATTAAATCTAACAGTTGACTTACCATCACAACAAAATACCTTGCCTCCTTCGCTTTCAAATCCTTCAACTATTCCAGTAAGGGATAACTATTTTAAAAACACAAAAAGAAATCATTTGTTTTTCTCTCCATTTCCCTTTTAGACGATTCAGCCAAAGGAAGAAAAAGGAGAAAATAATTGAACTCCATTTGAAAGTTCCAAAGGAGGATGACTTTCTTCCGTCTTTTACCGAATTGTTAGTAATTGTTGGCGACGAAAATTAGTATATCACATTATATTATCTATCTATATCAATATTTTTTATATTATTGTCACAACCCAATTCCTTCCTCTACGAACTGTCGTGACGGCACCTAGTCTCTACGACTAGGTAAGCCTAACACATTGCGGAAGTAAAAACAAAAACGTGAATATTAACTATTGGCAATTCAACTATCCATTAGGAAACTAAATGCCACTCGGCATATATAGTTGACACTTCAGAAAAAGTACCAAACAACACACAAAACCCGGAAACTCGCAAGTCACAAGCTACTAAAATGTTCTAACTGTTCTATACATCATCTCTACAGAAAGAAAGATAAATGAACATAAGGGGATAGAGGGGGACTCCGAGGATCTGCGGGCGCGGGCAGATGTACCTTGAAGTCTCCAACAAGCAGAAGCGACTACGACTAGTGAAGAGGCTGGTACGATGAACCTGGATCTACACACGAAAACATGTGCAGGAAAGGGCATGAGTACACCACAGCGGTACCTGATAAGTGCCAAGCCTAACCTCGGTCGAGTAGTGACGAGATCACGTCAGGGCCCTACAGATATATATATATATATATATATATATATATATATATATATATATATATATATTAATAAAGTAAAACAGTAAGAAATATTGCAATAAGAATTAATATTAACAAACAACAAAATAAAATCACTGAAAAACACCACAACTCAGTACACAGAGATAGCAACAGGGGATCTCCCGGGATACCATCCCGTAGTCCCAAACGTAGATGTGCAGGGGGGATCTTCCGGAATACCGTTCCGTAGTCCCAAAGTAAATATATCCAGTACAGGGGATCTCCCGGGATACCGTCCCGTAGTCCCAAATATAAATGTGCAGGGGGATCACCCGAAATACCGTTCCGTAGTGCCAAAGTAAACATACCGCTCAATCAATATAAATAACAGTTTCAACAAGAAACGCTACAGTTTAAATTAAATTCATATCAAAGAAGACAGGCAATCCTTACATTAAACATGCTGCACAGAGTCCAGGTAGGCAGTTAAGGCAGTTAAGACAGTTAAGCCATGTAAGCATGCTTCCCTAAGCTAAACAGGATGGCTACATATACTAATATTGCTCAATTAAAGAAAACATAGATATTTACTTAATGAAAAAGGGGGTTCTTTTTCAACAATTAGCACGTGTACGCACTCGTCACCTCACATACACGGCATTCTTATAACAACAGTACCAAATCATAAGGGGAGTTTTCCCTACACAAGGTTAGGCAAGCGACTTACCTCGAACCAAGCTCAAAATCAATCCGAAATCACGTTCTTACCACGAGTATCCAACTCCGAGTGGCCCAAATCTAATCAAATCAATTTCATAACGTAAATAAAGCTACAAGCAACTAATTTAGCTAATGAAATCAAAGCTAGGGTAAGAAAATAGAAAAATGCCCAAAAATCTTTCCCGAGCCCACGTCTCGGAATCGGGTAAAAGTCACAAATTATGACACCCATTCACTCACAAGTTCACTCATAAAAATCATCCAAATCCGATGTCTAATTCCCATTCAACCTCAAATTTTCAATTGGGGAACTTTACCACATTTCCAAACCTCCACCCTCAAATTCCTTAATTAGATGAGGAAAACAACAATAGATTAATGTAATATGATCAAAATAGATTTAGAATTAGTTACCCAATAGTTCTCCCTCAAAATTCCTCGAGAAATTGCCTCCCACCGAGCTCTAAATCAAATTTTGTGTTATGAAATTTCAAACCCTCGAAATCCTCTTTTCTGCCCAGCGATTTCCGTTTCTGCGCTCATGGGACCGCATCTGCGGTCCCGCACCTGCGGGAAAAACATCTTAGGTGCGAAGGCCACTTAACCAGGCTGGGGACGCACTGCGGGCACTGGGCCGTACTTGCGAGCCCGTTTCTGAGGTCACCCAGCCACACCTGCGGTCTTAGCTGCCAAGGCCCAATTCCACTTCTGCGGCGCCGCACCTGCGGTCCAAAATCCGCATGTGCGAAAACAACAGGTGCAGCAAATTTCAGCAAGATGCCTAAGTCCCAAATCAATCCGTTAAGCATCCGAAACTCACTCGAGGCCCCCGGGACCTCAACCAAACATACCAACCAATCCTAAAATATCATACGAACTTAGTCGAGACCTGAAATCACATCAAACAACGCTAATACCACGAATCACCCTCCAATCCAAATTTAATGAGCTTGAAATTTCAAAATTCTACAACTGATGCCGAACCCGGCCAAATCACGTCTGATTGACCCCAAATTTTTCACACAAGTCATATTCAACACTACGGACCTACTCCAACTTCCGGAATCAGATTCCGATCCTGATATCAAAAATTCCACCATCGGCCTGAAACTCCAAAAATTCAACTTTCGCCATTTCAAGCCTAAATAAGCTACAAACCTCAAAAACACAATCCGAACACGGCCCTAAGCCCAAAATCACCCAACGGAGCTAACGAAATCGACGGAATTCTATTCTGAAGCCGTCTTCACACTGCTCCAACTACGGTCCAAATTTAAAGACTTAAACTCTCATTTAGGGACTAAGTGTCCCAAAACACTCCGAAATTCAAAATGAACCATCCCGACAAATCACAATAGCAGAAAAAGACACGGGGAAAGTAGTTAACAGGGGATCGGGGCGTTCATTCTCAAAACGACCGGCCATGTCGTTACATCCTCCCCTCTTATAACATTCGTTCTTCCTCGAGCGAGCATAGAGACATACCTGAAGTGGTGAAAAGATGAGGATAACGGCTTCGCATATCCTGCTCGGTCTCCCAAGTTTCCTCCTCGACCGGCTGACCCCTCCACTGAACCTTTACTGATGCAATGCTCTTCGGCCTCAGCTTTCGAAGCTGCATGTCCAATATAGCCACTAGCTCTTTAACATAAGATAGATCCTTGCCCAACTGGACTGAACTGAAATCCAACACGTGCGACGGATCACCGTGATACCTCCGGAGCATCGACACATGAAATATCGGATGAACTCCTGCCAAGCTGGGAGGTAAGGCAAGCTCATTGGCAACCTCCCCAACACGCCGCAACACCTCAAAGGGGCCAATAAACCTTGGGCTCAACTTGCCCCTCTTTCCAAAACTCATAACGCCCTTCATAGGCAAAACTCGAAGCAAGATCCGCTCTCCCACCATAAATGAAACATCGCGAACCTTTCGGTCCGCATAACTCTTTTGTCTGGACTAGGCTATGCGAAGTCTATCTTGAATCACCTTAACCTTCTCCAAAGCATCCTGAACCAATTCTGTGCCCAATAATCTAGCCTCACCCATCTCGAACCAACCCACCGGGGACCTACACCTCCTACCATACACAGCCTCATACGGTGCCATTTGAATGCTGGACTGATAACTGTTGTTGTAGGCAAACTTCGCAAGTGGCAAAAACTGATCCCGAGAACCTCCAAACTCCATCACACACGCACGGAGCATATCCTCAAGAATCTGAATAGTGCACTCGGACTGTCCGTCCGTCTGGGGGTGAAATGTTGTTCTCAACTCCACCCGAGTACCCAACTCATGCTGTACGGCTCTCCAGAACCATGATGTAAACTGAGTACCTCTATCTGAAATGATGGAAACTGGAATACCATGCAGGCGAACAATCTCTCGGATATAAATCTCAGCCAACCGCTCTGAAGAATAGGTAGTACACACAGGAATGAAGTGCGCGGACTTGGTCAGCCGATCCACAATCACCCAAATAGCATCGAACTTCCTCAACGTCCGTGGGAGTCCAACTACGTAATCCTTGGTGATCCGCTCCCACTTCCACTCCGGAATCTCTATCTGCTGAAGCATGCCACCCAGTCTCTGATGCTCATATTTCACCTGTTGACAATTGAGGCATCAAGCTACAAACCCAACTATATCATTCTTCATCCTCCTCCACCAATAGTACTGCCTCAAATCCTAGTACATCTTTACGGCACCCCGATGGATGGAATACGGCGAACTGTGGGCCTCCTCTAGAATCAACTCCCGAAGCCCATCAACGTTGCGCACACATATCTGACCCTGCATCCTCAATACCCCATCATCACTAATGGCCACATCTCTGGCATCATCATGCAGAACCTTGTTCTTGAGGACAAGCAAATGAGGGTCATCATACTGGCGCTCTCTGATACGATCAAGCAAGGAAGACCGAGAAACCACACAAGCTAAGACCCGACTAGGCTCCGAAATATCCAATCTCACAAACTGGCTGGCTAAGGCCTGAACATCCATTACCATGGGTCTCTCTGCTGCTGGTAGATAAGCCAAACTCCCAAACTATCTGCTCGGTGACTCAAAGATCGGCCACCACATTGGCCTTCCCTGGGTGGTAAAAAATAGTGATATCATAATCCTTAAGCAGCTCTAACCACCTCCTCTGTCGCAAATTAAGGTCCTTCTGCTTGAACAAATGTTGCAAACTCTGGTGATCAGTATTGATCTCACAAGGAACACCGCACAAATAATGACGCCAGATCTTCAAAGCATGGACAATAGTTGCTAACTCGAGATCATGGACAGGATAATTCTTCTCATGCACCTTCAGCTGCCTAGACGTGTAGGCAATCACCCAACAGTCTTGCATCAACACCGCTCCAAGGCCAATCCTCGAGGCATCACAATAGACAGTATAACACCCCGAACCTGTAGGCAATATCAATATTGAGGTTGTAGTCAAAGTTGTCTTGAGCTTCTAAAAGTTCTCCTCACACTCTTCCGTCCACCTGAACGGAGCACCCTTCTGGGTCAGCCTTGTCATAGGTGCTGCAATAGATGAGAATCCCTCAACAAATCGATGGTAATAACCCACCAAACCAAGGAAACTACGGATCTCTGTAGCTGAGGATGGTCCGGGCCAACTCTGCACTGCTTCCACTTTCTTCGAATCCACCTTAATCCCTTCACTCGATACTATGTGACCCAAGAATGCCACGGAATCCAACCAGAACTCACATTTCGAGAACGTCGCATATAATTTCTTTTCTCTCAAGGTCTGAATCACTGTCCTCAGGTGCTGCTCATGATCTTCCCGACTCCGGGAGTACACCAGAATGTCATCAATAAAGACAATGACGAACGAGTCAAGATATGGCCGGAATACACTGTGCATCAAATGCATAAATTTTGCTGGGGCATTGGTCAGCCCAAAAGACATAACAAGGAACTCGTAATGACCATACCGAGTCCTGAAAGCAGTCTTCGGGATATCTGGCTCCCGAATTTTCAACTGATGATAACCTGAATGCAGATCAATCTTAGAAAACACTCGAGCACCCTGCAAGTGATCAAACATGTCATCAATACGAGGCAAAGGGTACCGGTTCTTCACTGTAACTTTGTTCAACTGGCGGTAATCAATGCACATACGCATAGAATCATATTTTTTTTCATAAACAAGACAGGAGCACCCCAAGGTGACACAATGGGCCAAATAAAGCCCTTATTAAGCAATTCCTATAACTGTTCCTTCAACTCCTTCAACTCAGGAGGAGCCATACGATAAGGAGGAATAGAGATAGGCTGAGTGCCCTGCAATAAATCAATGGCAAAATCAATATCTCTGTCGGGCGGCATGCTCGGAAGATCAGCTGGAAACACATCAGGGAAATCCCGCACTACTGGGACTGAATCAACTGTAGGGGTATCAATACTGACATCTCTTACATAAGCCAGGTACGCGTCACACCCCTTCTCAACCATTCGCTGAGCTTTAAGAAATGAAATAACTCTACTAGGAGTGTAATCTAAAGTACCCCTCCACTCTAATCGTGGTAAACCTGGCATAGCCAGCGTCACGGTCTTGGCGTGACAATAAAGAATAGCATAATGGGGCGACAACATATCCATGCCCAAGATAACATCAAAATCTACCATGCTGAGCAATAATAAATCGGCTCTAGTCTCAAAACCACTGAGAGCAATCAAACATGACCGATAAACGCGGTCCACAACATGAGAATCTCCCACAGGAGTAGAAACATAAACAGGGGAACTCAAAGAATCCCGAGATACGCTCAAATGCGGGGCAAAATAAGAGGACACATAGGAATAAGTGGAGCCTGGATCGAATAGAACCGATGCATCTCTATGACAGACCGAAACAATACCTGTAATGACAGAATCGGAAGCAACAGCCTAAGTACGGTCAGGAAGGGCATAGTATCTTACCTGGCCTCCCCCTCTAGGGCGACCTCTACCTCCCCAACCTCCGCCTCTAGCTGGCTGAGGAGGTGGGGTAGCAACTAGTGCTGTGATCATAGCCTAGGGACCCTGTGGAGCACGCTGTGGCTGAGAAGTCTGTGGAGGTGCACCCCTACTAAGTCTAGGGCAATCCCTCACCATATGGCGTGTGTCACCATACTCAAAACAAGCTCTAGGAGGGCGTGGCGGCTCGGGCCAGGTCTGCCGGACTGACCACTGAAAGCACCCCGTGCAGGAGGCGCACTAGATACTGGAGGTGCATAATAAGGCTCCTGAGGTCTAGGAGGAGCTGGAATACCACTAGCTGCTGGAAGAGCTGAATGAATGGGGCGACTCGCATAATCCCTACCATGACGAACTACAACAGGGGCACGGGCACCAAAATAATGGCCCGACTCTCGAGACCTCTTAGCCTCTCTCTCCTCCCTATCCCGAGCAAGCATGCCCTCTACTCTCCTAGCAATACTCACCACCTGCTGATAGGTGATATCCATCTCTAGCTTTCGGGCCATGCTAGACCTGATGCTGAGATGAGCCCCTCAATAAACCGGCGAACCCTCTCACGAACTGTAGAAACTAAGGCCGGTGCATGTCTAGCCAAATCACTGAAGCGGATAGCATAATCCGAAACAGTCATAGTACCCTGGCGCAAATGCTCAAACTCTGCGCGCCATGCGTCCCTGAGGCTCTGAGGGACATACTCCCTCAAAAACATATCTGAGAACTGGGTCCATGTAAGGGAAGCTGCCTTAGTCGGACTGTCCAACTCAAAAGTACGCCACCACTGATAGGCTGCCCCTCGAAGTTGGAAGGCAGTGAAAGAAACCCCACTCGACTCTACTATGCCCATATTGTGGAGGATACGGTGACACTCCTCCAGAAACCCCTGAGCACCCTCGGATGCTAGTCCACTGAATGTAGGAGGATCGTACTTCTTGTACCTCTCAAGTCTCCACTAGAAGCAGTTGCCCTACCCTCGGGCTGAACTGGGGCTACAAGCAGTACCGGTATAACCTCTGGATCTGATCAACCTAAACCCGCTGCTCTGGGGTGCAGGCGGCGGGAGTCTGTGCTCCTCCCCCGTCCTGAGATGTGGCTGCAACAAGGGGAATCAACCCTGCCTGAGCTAACGTGTTGTACATGCTCATGAACTGTGAAAGGGTCTCCTGGAGAGCTGGAGTAGTAGTAATAGGTGTATCAGGCACCTAGGCTCCAGTTGGAGCTGCTGGTGGCTCCTTCGTAGCAGCTCACATAGGTGCTCTGACTGCACCACGTGCGCGTCCTCGGCCTCTACCCCGGCCCCTGCCTCTGGCGGCTCTAGCAGGGGGCACGGGTGCCTGGTCAACTCCAGTAGCACGTGTCCTCACCATCTGTAAGAGAATAGAAGACAGAAGTATTAAATTTCCGAAGTCAATAATCTAGCACGACCAGGAGTCAAATGAAGTGGAATTTTCCTAACAGTTCCATAGCCTCTCGAAGATGAGTAGAAACGTCTCCATACCGATCCGCGAGACTCTACTAAACTAGCTTGTGACTCACTACTCCTATGAACCAAGATCTCTGATACCAACTTGTCACGACCCAATTCCTCCCTCCGTGAACGGTTGTGACGGCACCTAATCTCTACAACTAGGTAAGCCTAACACATTGCGGAAGTAAAAACAAAAGCATGAATATTAACTATTGGCAATACAACTATCCATTAGGCAACTAAATGCCACTCGGCATATACAGTTAACACTTCAGAAAAAGTACCAAACAACACCCGAAACCCGGAAACTCGCAAGTCACAAGCTACTAAGATGTTCTAACTGTTCTATACATCATTTCTACAGAAAGAAATAGAAATGAACATAAGGGGATAGAGGGGGACTCCAAGGATCTGCGGGCGCGGGCAGATGTACCTTGAAGTCTTCAACAGGCAGCAGCGACTACAACTAGTGATGAGGCTGGTACGATGAACCTAGATCTGCACACGAAAAACATGTGCAGGAAACGGCATGAGTACACCACAGCGGTACCCAGTAAGTGCCAAGCCTAATCTCGATCGAGTAGTGATGAGATCAGGTAAGGGCCCTACTGGTTTATATATATATATATATATATATATATATATATATATATATATATATATATATAATAAAGTAAAACAGTAAGAAATATTGCAATAAGATTAAATATTAACAAACAACAAAATGAAATCACTGAAAAACACCACAACTCAGTACACAGAGATAGCAACAGGGGATCTCCTGGGATACCATCCCGTAGTCCCAAACGTAGATGTGCAGGGGGGATCTTCCGGAATACCGTTCCGTAGTCCCAAAGTAAATATATTCAGTACAGGGGATCTCCCGGGATACCGTCCCGTAGTCCCAAATATAAATGTGCAGGGGGATCTCCCGAAGTACCGTTCCGTAGTGCCAAGTAAACATACCGCTCAATCAATATAAATAACAGTTTCAACAAGAAATGCTACAGTTTAAATTAAATTCATATCAAAGATGACAGGCAATCCTTACTCTAAGCATACTGCACAGAGTCCGGGTAGGCAGTTAAGGCAGTTAAGACAGTTAAGGCACGTAAGCATGCTTCCCTAAGCTAAATAGGATGGCTACATATACTAATATTGCTCAATTGATGGAAAATATAAATATTTACTTAATGAAAACGAGGTTCTTTTTCCAAAATTAGCACGTATACGCACTCGTCACCTCACGTACACGGCATTCATATAACAACAGTACCAAATCCTAAGGGGAGTTTCCCCCACACAAGGTTAGGCAAGCCACGTACCTCGAACCAAGCTCAAAATCAATCCGAAATCACGCTCTTGCCACGAGTATCCAACTCCAAGTGGCCCAAATCTAATCAAATCAATAACATAACATAAATAAAGCTACAAGCAACTAATTTAGCTAATGAAATCAAAGCTAGGGTAAGAAAGTAGAAAAATGCCCAAAAATCCTCTCCGGGCCCACATCTCAGAATCGGGTAAAAGTCACAAATTATGAACACACATTCACTCAAGAGTTCACTCGTATAAAAATCATCCAAATCCGATGTCTAATTCCCATTCAGACCTTAGATTTTCAATTGGGGAACTTTTCCCCAATTTTCAAACCTCTACCCTCAAATTCCTTAATTATACGAGGAAAACAACAATAGATTAATGTAATATGATAAATATAGAGTTAGAATTAGTTACCCAATAGTTCTCCATCAAAATTCCTCAAGAAATCGCCTCCCACCGAGCTCTAAATCAAATTTTGTGTTATGAAATTTCAAACCCTCGAAATCCTCTTTTTTGCCCAGCGATTTTTGCTTTTGCGCTCATGGGACCACATTTGCGGTCCCGCACCTGCGGGAAAAACATCACAGGTGTGAGGGCCACTTAACCGGGGTGGGGATGCATCTGCGGGCACTGGGCCACATTTGCGAGCCCGCTTCTGCGGTCACCCAGCCGCACCTGCGGTCTCAGCTGCCAAGGCCCAATTCCACTTCTGCGGTGCCGCACCTGCGGTCCAAAATCCGCAGGTGCGAAAACAACAGGTGCAGCAAACTTCAGCAAGATGCCTAAGTCCCAAATCAATCCGTTAAGCATCCGAAACTCACCCGAGGCCCCCGGGATCTTAACCAAACATACCAACCAATCCTAAAATATCATACGAACTTAGTCGAGCCCTCAAATAACATCAAACAACGCGAAAACCACGAATCACCCTCCAATCCAAACTTAATGAGCTTGAAATTTCAAAATTCTACAACCGGTGTTGAACCCGACCAAATCACGTCCGATTGACTCCAAATTTTGCATACAAGTCATATTCATAACTAGGGACCTGCTCCAACTTCCGGAATCGGATTCCGACCCCGATATCAAAAATTTCACTATCGGCTTGAAACTCCAAAAACTCGACTTTCGCCATTTCAAGCCTAAATGAGCTACATACCTCAACAACACAATCTGGACACGCCCCTAAGCCTAAAATCATCCAATGCAGCTAACGGCATCAACGGAATTCTATTCTGGAGCCATTTTCATACTGCTCCGACTACGGTCCAAATTCTAAGACTTAAACTCTCATTTAGGGACTAAGTGTCCCAAAACACTCCGAAATTCAAAATGAACCATCCCGACAAATGATAATAGCAGAAAAAGACACGGGGAAAGTAGTTAACAGGGGATCGGGGCGTTAATTCTCAAAACGATCGGCCGGGTCGTTACAATTATTATAAACGCACGAATGTTAGAACACCAAATATTGAATGACGAAAATATCCTCAAAATATTACTTGACTTTATACCCTTTGAAAGCTAAATTAATTTTAAAAGGAATCACCCCTAAAGGATGAAATTGTAATATTAGTGATCGTGTAATACTAATTACACTTGGACAATAACTTCGAATAAAGAATCTGCATGTCCTAATTCTGATTTATTAGAAGAAAAAGCACAAGAAGAGATAAAAACCTAATCAGTCAAAATTATGTCTCACAAAGCAGTTGAAGTGGCATAAAATTAAATCAACATACTCCCAGATACTGTTCACAAAGAAATAGGCAAGATATGACAAAGTTGCACATCTCTGTGCTACAAAAACAAATACTATCTAATTTAGCTAAATCGATAATCTTTGTGAATTCAACCGGTATGGAATCATGTTAAATTCAAGTATTATATACCGCAAAATTATTGATTTTTAGTATTTAAATTATTGAACTTTATCCATGTTAATTACATTACAATGTAACATACTTAATTTATTGCTCATATAAATGTTTGATTGAAGATTTACGTGCAACGAACATATATAGAGACTAGTACTATATTAAAAGCACGAACGCCCTTAGTGAAATATCATTCGCCTTTCCTAATATCTAGAATTTTAAACCAACTAAATTTTGATTAAAAAATATTTTCTTATTGAACTAGGTAAAAAGTCCTAATGTTTAGGACTTTAAAGTCAATAAATTTTTTCCTTCTATAAATTCTTTCTTATTTTAAAATGTTAATATCTTACGTTTTTTACTTTTGGGGAAAATTATTATTGCATCTCTTTAATTTCACATTCATAATATTAATGTCTTATATTTTATATTATATATTTTTTATTAACTCATTTTAAAAGTATAACGTTGAGCATGAAAGTTTTTTCATAATATATTTAAATTCTAGATTAAGGTCTATAGCTCTTTTTGTTGTTTGGTTATGCATAAAAAATTTGTACACCTATACCGAGTTCTTGAACAAAAAGTCTCTATACCCTTTTCTATTCTATTTACTATTTAGCAAAAATTAAAATAAAGAATATAGTATTATTTTATTGTATTCCTTTATTTTTCTTATTCGTTATATGGACATGAACATATACAATAAATTTTATTATCTTCTACTTTCATGAGCCGATCTATATATTATTATATTTATTTTGGTTTAATATGTAAGAAGCTATAAGCGATTATTAGAAGATGCATAGAAATTTATTTTTCATATTATGCTAGCTGGCATAAAGAACAAATGCACGGCTATGGACAATAGGGAGGCCTCATTTCGCCTTACCAACCCCACGAAAACTCCGAATACAAGCCTAGATCGTTTGTGCAGACAGACTTTGAGTGCTAAGATCAAAAGTCGAGGAAAACAAACCAGATCGTGCGCTAAGGTCCTTAAGCAATCACTCAGTGGAAAAGGAAGTGATCGGGCGATTACAACCAGGAGCTGATAAACGACAACATTTGATGTCCATAAAATTTGGTAAATATAAAAGACAACATTTGATGCATTCAGGTATAGAATCTAGATGCATGGTTATGGATGGAGAAAGAAAGCTCTCCCAAAAAAAAAAATAGATTAATGGATATTATTTTGCGATAGTGATTTTTTTTTAATCTGTTGGGAATAATTTCTACAATATTTTTATTGACTAAGAAAAATAACAGTTTGAATAGACCTCTTATGTCAGTTAACTTGTGTCTTCTAAAATAAACTCGAGAATATATAACTTTTCAATATTTTTAAGTTAACTCTTAAATCTCCAAAGGTTATATGTTCTTGTTGAAACAAAAAAGAAAGCATGATAACTTGTGAAATTAAACTAATAAAATCATAAAATTGGGAGAAATATTAAGCTGAATATAGTAATTGAGATGCATGATTGAAAACTTCTATAGGGTAGAATTTCTTCCTTCTTGAGTAATTAGCTAAATAGAATCAACAATAATTATTTTCAAAAATTCTTCTTTTATAATTTATATTTTTGTAACTCAAACATAATTTTCTCTATAAAAGTATATAATTTGTTGAGGTAAGTTACACGCGTAAAGCGTACTTTAAGACTAGTAAAGTTTAAAAATGCTAAAGTAGTGCATATTGGTTTGTAGAATAAAGTTTTCGACTTCTAATTTTTATTTAATCCCCCAAAAAAATAAAGCGGTAATATCTAATAAATGTCGTGTCATATTATACTAACAACTTAACTGTTTTTCACTAATTCTCCTCTTTGTTTATCAAGAAATATAATACCGTTGGTAAAATAATGATTAACAATAAATAGATTTCATGCTCCTCTAAAGGTCCTTTATCTTGTGAAAGAAAAAAAAGCAGAACAAACAAAAATTGAAAGAAAAAGTATAATTTAAAAATTCTGAAAACGGATTGGGGTCAAATTTATTCATGTATTTTGCGTGGAACCTTTCTCCATTAAGAGGAAAGTTATATATCATCCAACAGCTATTGGAAAAAATAAATTTATTCAAAAACTTAAACGAAGGATAAAGATAAATAATTTTTCAGAGTACAAAAATAAATTTCGCCCTTCTTCGCATCTAGAAAGAACCCACTATTTTAAATTTTAAAGATAAAGGTAAAGATACTAGGATCACATAATTTCTAGTACAAGGGCTGCCTTGTGATTCTAAAAACTATAGAGGACCTAGGTGATTCCAAAATCTACAAAAGATGTTGTATACGGTCAAAATCGGGCTGGCCTAATTTTGTATGACTAACCGGAATCGGGGTGGCATATCAAGGCTCGGCCTCGGTTATATCAAACCATGATACGAACAGGGATTGGTGAGCTCGTGGATCGATGGCCAATCAAGATCGAGACCAGCCGTGATCGAGACCGAAGCGAGAAAGAGATCGAGCGAGATCGAAGGAAGCCTGCCAAGTCAAATAACAGAAAGCCGAGATATCCGTGATCGGGCAAGGATCGTGGCGGAAATCTCGGCATGTATCAAGTCAAGACCGGTTATTTAGCCTATCATGGGATTTGCTTCTGTAATTAGAATTATACCATAAATAGGATTCCTCTACTATATAAAGAAGGTCCTAATCATTTTGTAATCATCATGTACTCACGCATAACCAAGGAATATATTACATTTTTTCTCTCACAAGCTCTGTTGTTCAGTTCAGTTCATGCTTTTCAATATCATACTTAGTTGGTTCGAGGGCGATTTAGCTCGAGGGCCACAGTTGTTCATCACATCGGTTTGCTTTATTTTACTACTATTTTCTAGCATTGATTCTTATATTTATCAGTTTGTGCCAAGTGAAATCACGTGTCCTTAAAATCACCTATAAGTTTAATTGTTATCCGATTTTAAGAGTAAAGAGTTTGGCGCCCACCGTGGGGCTAAGGATAATAGTGATTGCTTGGTACAATTTTCGTAACACACACTATTTTATGCTTTTTCTTTGAAGTGTCTTTGATTCCAGGATCAACATGTCAAATTCCCAAGTAGCACCCACACACACGGACAATGGCCTCGGTCTCCATGGCGAGAATGACAACATAGCCGCCCCTGGAAACGGAGTACCTCCAATCAACCCCGATGGAGCCCCGGCCGTGGACCCAATCGATGCCAGCTCCCATATTGACATTAAATGGGAATTTGGGCGTCGATCCTGAAAATAGCATCCTCAGAGGTGCTCGGACAGCCGATCAAAACGCACAGGATGGTGAAGATGGCGGTATTAGCCTTCGAATGATATTCGAAATGTTGCAGACTCAACAAGATGCAATAGCACAACTCCAAAATCAGAATCGTGCACCAAGCAGGATCGAGCTCGAGCCATTACAAGAAATTGTTCATAGAGCCGAATCGGTGCCAAAGAGATCGAATGGAGGAGAACCGGGGACCAATCCTGCTATCATAAAGATGCTCGAGGAACTGACAAAGCGAATCGTGACAGGAGAAAAGAAGATCGAGGAAAACGATAAGAAAGTGGAAACTTATAATTCTAGGGTCAACCAAATCCCAGGGGCACCACCGGTGTTGAAAGGACTTGATTCCAAAACGTTTGTCCAAAAACCTTTCCCCCCGAGTGCGGCTCCGAAGCCAATCCCCAAGAAGTTTCGTATGCCTGAGATCCCAAAGTACAATGGGATGATAGATCCAAACGAACACGTCACCTCATATACGTGCGCTATCAAGGGAAATGACTTGGAAGATGACGAGATTGAATCTGTATTGCTGAAAAAATTCGAGGAGACTCTATCGAAGGGTTCTATGATATGGTACCATAATTTACCACCTAACTCTATTGATTCATTTGCTATGCTTGCATATTCTTTTGTAAAGGCACACGCCGGAGCCATTAAGGTCGCTACCAGAAAGTCGGACCTCTTCAAGGTAGGACAGAAAGACAACGAGATGCTCAGGGAATTCGTATCTCGATTCCAAATGGAGCAAATGGATTTGACACCGGTCACCGACGATTGGGCTGTTCAAGCTTTTACTCAAGGTCTCAACGCTCGGAGTTCCGTAGCTTTACCACAGTTGAAGCAGAATTTGATCGAATATCTAGCTGTCACTTGGGCCGATGTACATAATCGGCATCAGTCGGAGATCAGGGTCGAGGATGATTAACTGGGAGCTCCAATCGATTCGATTTATCCTAACAGGCCCATGGACAGAGTTAAAAGGGACGTCGACCGGGAACCACGGTCGAATAGAGACCGATATCAGCCATACGGTGGAGATCGGAAAAATAACGGGCCTGGATGCAACCCCATTCGGAATGATAGAAGGAATGATCGGGGACAGAGCTCCCGAGGGCTCATGAGCAAGAGTGGTTTCGATAGAGATGTCGGGTCTAAAGAAGCACCTCGATTGTTAGAGTATAACTTTAACGTAGACGCTTCTGCCATAGTATCGGCCATTGGACGTATCAAAGATACCAGGTGGCCTCGACCTCTACAGACCGATCCGGCCCAGAGAAATCCAAACCAAATATGCAAGTATCATGGTACCCATGGCCATAAAACAGAAGATTGTAGACAGCTAAGGGAGGAAGTAGCCCGATTGTTCAACGAGCGGCACCTTCGGGAGTTCTTAAGTGATCGGTCCAAGAATCACTTCAAAACAGGGATTCGAACATACAGAATGAGCAAGAAGAGCTGAAGCACGTGATTCACATGATCGTTGGAGGGGTCGATATTCCTCAAGGACCAATATTTAAACGCACTAAGGTGACGATCACAAGGGAAAAAACGAACACGGGACTACTTACCGGAAGAGACCTTGTCTTTCAACGACAACGATACAGATGGGATCGAACAACCTCATAACGACGCACTGGTAATATCTGTCCTTATGAATAAAATTCAAGTTAAATGCGTTTTGATAGATCCAGGTAGCTCGGCCAACATTATTCGATCGAGAGTCGTAGAACAGCTCGGCCTACAAGATCAAATTGTGCCTGCAGCCCGAGTACTTAACGGCTTCAACATGGCGAGTGAAACTACCAAAGGTGAGATTATTCTGCCAGTGCACGTGGCCGAGACCATCCAGGAAAAAAGTTCCATGTAATCGAGGGTGACATGAGGTACAACGCCCTGCTCGGAAGGCCTTGGATCAATAACATGAGGGCAGTACCCTCGACCCTTCACCAAGTTCTGAAGTTCCTAGCATCTGATGAGTGAAAACAGTGTATGGGGAGCAGCCCGCCGCCAAGGAGATATTCGCAATCGATGAAGTGATACCGGTGTCAGCGCTTTCTTTAGCAAAGGGATCAGATTCAAAGGGAAAACATGAGGCTAAATAGCAACCATAGACACCAGCCTCGACCCAATCGGAGATGTAGGGGACCGATGAGGACAACGACAATGGGATACCTCGATCTTTCATAGTTCCCGATGACTCCGACGTCACCAAATCAACGGTCGAAGAGCTGGAACAAGTCACACTGACTGGGCATCAGCCCGAACGAAAGGTATACCTGGGCACGGGGCTAACCCCCGAGCTTAGGAAAAAACTTATTCTTTTTCTTATAGTTAACATAAATTGATTTGCTTGGTCCCACCTCGATATGACAGGGATTCCGCCAGAAATTACCACTCACAAGCTGAGCCTGGATCCTAAATTCCGCCCGGTGAAGCAAAAAAAAGGCCCCAGTCCAAGATTAAACATGCCTTCATTAAGGAAGAGGTAACCAAACTTCTCAAAATAGGAGCCATTCGATAAGTAAAGTATCCTGAATGGCTAGCATACGTAGTGGTAGTCCCTAAGAAAGGAAACAAACTTAGAATGTGTGTAGATTATAAAGATTTGAATAAGGCATGCCCCAAGGATTCTTTTCCTTTGCCTAAAATTGATCGTATGATTGATGCCACGGCCGGCCACGAGATTCTCAGTTTTCTCGATTCCTATTCCGGGTACAACCAAATATAAATGAACCTGGAGGACCAGGAAAAGACTTCGTTCATCACGAAGTACGGCACCTACTGTTATAATGTAATGCCATTCGGACTAAAAATGCTAGTGCAACATATCAACGCCTAGTAAATCGAATGTTCGAAGAACAAATAGGGAAATCTATGGAAGTTTATATTGATGACATGCTAGTTAAGTCCTTGAGAGAAGAGGACAATTTAAAGCATTTGCAGGAAACCTTCAATATACTGAGGAAGTACAATATGAAGCTCAACCCGGAAAAATGTGCATTCGGGGTTGGCTCGGGCAAGTTCCTTGGCTTCATGGTGTCCAATCGGGGGATCGAAATTAACCTTGATAAAATCAACGCTATCGAGGACATCACGATCGTGGATAATGAAAGGTCGTGCAAAGGCTAACGGGGCACATAGCCGCCTTAGGACGATTTATTCGAGGTCCTCAGATAGGAGTGACTGATTCTTCTCACTTCTTAAGAAGAAGAGCAATTTTGCATGGACTCTAGAATGCCAACAGGCCTTGGAGGAACTAAAGCGGTATCTATCAAGCCCGCCGCTACTTCATACCCCGAAAGTGGACGAACAACTTTATATAGCGGTAAGTGGAGTCCTGGTCCAAGAAGAACAAGGTGCGCAATTCCGTGTCGGACCTTAGGGGAGGCCGAGACTTGATATCCGCACTTAGAAAAATTAGCGCTTGCTTTAATAAACTCCTCTAGGAAACTAAAGCCATACTTCCAATGTCATCCAATATGTGTTGTGACAACTTATCCTCTTCGAAATGTATTGGACAAACCCGAAGTGCCGGGCCGGTTGGCCGAATGGGCCAAATCAGTGGGTACGATATTGAGTATCGACCCTGAACCGCCATCAAGTCTCAAATCTTAGTAGACTTCGTGGCTGATTTTTCACTGTCCCTCGTACCCCGAGGTTGAAAGGGAACTGCTAATAAAATCGGGTACATCTTCGAGAGTCTAGACCCTCTTTACGGACGGTGCTTCGAACGTGAAGGGGTCCGAACTAGGAATCGTACTAAAATCACACACGGGTAATGTAGTGAGTAAGTCTATTAGAACTACAAAATTGACTAACAATGATGCCGAATATGAGGCCATGATTGCAGGTTTCGAACTAGCTAAGAGTTTGGGAGCATAGGTCATGGAGGCCAAGTGTGATTCCCTCCTCGTGGTAAACCAAGTTAACAGGACTTTTGAAGTCCGAGAAGACCGAATGCAAAGATACTTGGATAAACTATAGACAACTCTACATCGATTTAAGGAGTGGACCTTGCAGCATGTACCTCGAGAACAGAACAGTGAGGCCGACGCTCTTGCCAATCTAGGTTCATCGGACGAAGACGACAAACTCAACTCGGGGACTGTCGTACAGCTCATGAGGTCGGCGATCGAAGAAGGTCACGCCGAGATATATTCCACGAGTTTGACCTGGGATTGGAGAAACAAGTACATAGAGTACTTAAAGAATGGAAAGCTCCCATCAAATCCAAAGGAATCGAGAGCCCTGGGCACAAAGGCAGCACAGTTCACTTTGTCCGAAGACGTAACGTTGTTTAGAAGGACGTTCGATGGACCGTTGGCAATATGTTTGGGACCGAGAGATACCGATTACGTCCTATGGGAAGTTCACGAAGGCACTTGTGGAAATCATTCTGGTGCCGAATCATTGGTCCACAAAGTAATCAGAGCAGGATACTACTGGACCGATATGGAGAAGGACACAAAGTAGTTCGTTCGAAAATGCGACCAATGCCAAAGGTATGCGCCAATGATTCACTAGCCCGGAGAGCAGCTCCATTCGGTCTTATCCCCATGGCCATTCATGAAGTGGGAAATGGACATCGCCGGCCCTCTTCCATCGGCCCCGGGTAAATCTCAATTTATTTTATTTATGACTGATTATTTTTCTAAGTGGGTTGAAGCACAGGCTTTCGAGAAAGTCAGAGAAAAAGAGGTCATAGACTTCATCTGGGATCACATCATATGTCGATTCAGGATGCCCTCTGAGATCGTATGTGATAATGGAAAGCAATTCCTCGGCAGCAAAATGACTAAGTTTCTCGAGGATCACAAGATCAAAAGAATCATATCGATGCCTTATCAGCGGGAACGGACAAGCCGAATTGACCAATAAAACCATCATTCAGAACCTTAAGAAGAGATTTATCGACGCCAAAGGGAAATGGAGAGAGATACTGCCCGAAGTTCTATGGGCGTACCGCACAACGTCGAAATCCAGCACCGGAGCAACACCGTTCTCATTAGTTTATGGCGCCGAAGCTCTAATCCCAGTCAAAGTCAGAGAACCCAACATCAAGTTTCGATATGCAATAGAAGAATCAAATAACGAGGCCATGAATTCGAGCCTAGAATTATTGGACGAAAGACGTGAAGCCTCCTTCGTCCGACTGGTCGCTCAACAATTGCGGATCGAAAGGTACTACAATCGGAGAGCGAATCTTCGAAATTTTAACATCGAGGACTTGGTGCTAAGAAAGGTCACCCTCAACACTCGGAATCCAAATGAAGGGAAGCTGGGTCCAAACTGGGAAGGACCGTATCAGGTTCTCGAAATCACCGGAAAAGGGTCCTACAAGCTCAGCACAATGAACAACAAACAATTACCGAGCAACTGGAACATATCGCACCTAAAACGATACTACTGCTAAGGTACTACCTTTTCCATTTCCATTTATATTTTAAACTAACTCCTGCAGGTGTTCGATCAGAAACAGCAATGGGCTCCTCGACACGAAGACTTTAGGTCTGAAAGCACGCGTTGCACTCTTATTCCCTTAGACCGGTTTTGTCCCAAAAGGGTTTTCCAGTGAGGTTCTTAACGAGGCAATCATTGATCGTGCTAACTTAGAACAAGTCAACAGTATCCGAGGCTTCTTTACAATCAACCTCGAAAACTGGGGGCATTACACTCGAATGTCAACTTTGTTACGAGGAAATTACTTCATGGCATCAAGGCCTCGATAGGAAAATTTGTAAGGGCCAAACGGTCAAACGAACTTTGCCCGCGTAGTTTGCTCGAGCCCTGGCGCAAAACATGTACGCATGTATAATCAATTATTAAAAGAGAAGTATTTTTCCTTGCCAATATCTCATGCCTTAGAATTTTTTTTTCTACTTCATAATTTTACACTCTCGATCTACTATGGCTTAAGGGCCGATCATAACCGGAGTTCGGGTAATTACCCCCACGCTCGGGAATTTTCGTCCAAAAAATAAATAAGGTTGAATTATTAAAACTTCGAGATCATAAGACCTTTTAGGCAACTCTTGATTTTTATAGGCTCCGGGCATCCCTCTCAGGGACTGACACTTCGGGCAAGCTCGAAGTAAAACGGGAAAATAAGCCCAAGGGGCAAATGACCAAAGAGGCTACGGCCAAATTAACACGGATCGGAGACGTCCGAATTCCGTAACAAAACATGCCTTCAAATTCTTTCATAAATCGGTTAAAAGGGCTACCCCCGGCAAAATCATAAAAGGCTTCGAATATCAAGCCTCGAAAACTCTAATGAGTACAAAATTGTTCGAGCTCTCAAACGGTTCCTTACTTCGTGCTGAAATATATTAACCTCTGTGAACATGAATGATAAACAAAGGGAAAACTTTAAAAGCCGAAAAAGGGTAGAAAGAGCCTTATTTATATGAGATTAAACGATCGTTTTACAAAGGCCAGATCGGGCCTAATACAAAATTTACAAAGGCCTAAGGGCTACTTTCACTCCGAGTTCGAGAAATCATTCTCACTCGACTAAAATCTTAAGGACTACCTTATTTGGAGTTCGAGCACATCCATACTTTGAGTTCGAGAAATCATTCTCACTCGACTAAAAGCCTAAGGGCGACCTTATTTCGAGTTTGATCGGGTCCTCACTCGATCATTAAGCTTAAGGGTTACATAAACTCAAAATTTACGTTATCATTCGAGGTCCATCGATTAGAAAAGATCAAATACAAGGCTTAATATCGGCCCTTATCTTTCCCAAACCTTGGACCCTCGAACACAACTTCATGATCTTATGCTAAGGCATTTTGACCCTTACATGAAATAACAAAAAAAGAAAAGAACAACATATTCATAATCCATGGAAAGGAAGGAAAATCTTTATACATATCAAAAATCATTTACAAGGGCAACATGTCCCGGTCAGAATTCTTTACAAAAGCCAAAACAACCCTAAAGGAAACACAAAGAAAAAGTACAAATAAAAGTACAAATTCTAAGGGCCTAGTCTTTTTCAGGAGCAGCATCCTCACTCTTGAGGTCTTCCCCACATTCGGACCCACTCTTGCTCCCAGAATCGTCGTCGTCAGGAAAGGCCAACACTTTGGCTTAAGGCTGTATGGTGGGCCGGGCCCGGGCCTAAATGGGCTAAACGGGCTGGGCTAAACGGGCCTGGGCTTAGCGGTCCCGGGCTCTGGCGGTCCCGGGCTTCGTGGGCTCAACGGGTAGGACCAGCCCGTGACGGGCCTAAGCCCATATGGTCCCGGGCTAAATGGGCCGAGCTCGTGGGCTTAGCGGGCCTAACGAGCTTTTTTATTTTCGGGCTTTTTTTTATTTTTTTTTTGTTTAAGGCAATTTCTTGTAAACCATATATGTATGTAGTATACATATAAATTGCTCTTATGCATGGCTATATAAATATATGTAGTATATATAATATAGAAATCTAATTATTAAAGTGTTTGACGAAAATGTAAAATAACAACTCAATAGTAAAACTAAATTGGCATGCATAATAAATTAATAACAAAGTACAACATGAAGCATAAATACGTCTAATAATTTTAAAATAACACAAATTGTTGAAAAATCTTAAAGACGAATTTGCGGATAAATACCCTCAACACAAAACTTTATATGCCTCCTTAAAATGCCTGTGGTACACCCTGAACGAAAATTTAAGACTCTTCCACAGTTCTTGCACTTTAATATTTGGCCTTCTTCATTTTCTTCAAGCACTTCATAGTATTGCGAAACAAATAAGCGCACTCTTTCCGAACGAGGCATGATTTAACTTGAAAATTGAGATTGAGACTTGAAGTCTTGAAAATTGGAGATTGAGAGATTGAGAGAAATTTAGATTGAGAAATGAGTATTGAGTATTGAAATGAAGAAGAGGGAGGGGGGTACTTATAGTGTTAGAGAAGGTTAGTTTTGTAAATTGGAAAAAAAAATGGCTATTTGTGCAATTAATATGACCGTTGGTGGTCATTGGGGGTGGGGCCCTCATTTTGAAAAATCTTGTTTTGTAGTATATATAGTACTACTTTCTTCATGTAAATATAAATATATATAGATACTAGTATAGTATTACTATATATTGTATGTTATGTATATATATTCCCTTATATAATTTGTTGTAGTATATATTGTATGTTATGTATATATTATTCCCTTATATAATTTGTTGTAGTATATATTGTATGTTATGTATATATATTTCCCTTATATAATTTGTTGTAGTTAATATTGTATGTTATGTATATATATTCCCTTATATATTTTCTTGTAGTATATATTGTATGTTATGTATATATATTCCCTTATATAATTTCTTAGAGTATATATTGTATGTTATGTATATATATTCCCTTATATATATTCTTGTAGTATATATTGTATGTTATGTATATATATTCCCTTATATAATTTGTTGTAATATATATTGTATGTTATGTATATATATTCCCTTATATATTTTCTTGTAGTATATATTGTATGTTATGTATATATATCCCATTATATAATTTGTTGTAGTATATATTGTATTTATGTATATATATTCCCTTATATATTTTTTGTATATATTGTATGTTATGTATATATATTATAGCTTATAAATAATTTGCAAGTTAAAGACAAAAAATATTGCGAAGATATATTCAAGGGCATGTCTTATAATTTTTATTACCAAAAATGGCATATCTTTCTTAGTCTTTCTTCCCCAAGAAATGCACAACAAGGTACTAATACCACCATAAAAAAAAAAACTAAAGAAGGTATATCCAAGTACAAGTTACACCATAATCTACATTGTATCTCTAACAAATCTCATAAATCCTTCAAGGTTCGGAGGAGGTTCCGTTGGTGGTGGCGGAAAAGAAGCTTGTTCATCACCGCTTCCGGGCGAAGCAGGATCCTCCGAAGTTCCGCATTCATTTCTTCATAAGCTTCGTCTATCTCCGGTTGTGATTCTGCAAGTCCAAAGTTTCTTCTTTTCGAGCGATCCAATCTCAGAATAGTACTGATTCTAAGCTCTCCCTCATAGACGCTCTATGATCACCTATTTGAAGTCTTGCTTGACTGAAAGCGCTCTCTGATGCAACTGTTGAAGCTTGAATAGATAAAATCCCGAGCCATCCTTGCAAGAACCGGAAAAATATTTTCCCTTGCCTTCCACTATTCCAAAAGATTCAAGCGTTGCTCACCTCTCAAGTCCCTGCGACAAATAAACTTGAAGCTCATTTAGATGTGAAGTCTCATCAAAATTATCACCTTGAGAACCCCTGAACTCCGTCCAAGATTTAAGTGCTTTTAGGCCTGCAGCTCTTTTAGATGATTGTGAACTAGACGAAGTAGGGGTTGGAACATTTGGCCTAGCATGATCTAACGCAAGTTGATAAGCATTATAAATTGTTTGAGCATTTATTTTAATTGAGGCTTTTGCCTCTGCAAGTGTAGAAAATTCCTCAACTGAAAGATCTAAAGCCTTATAAATATTTGTGTACCAAAAGTGAGGACCTCCTAATTTCATTGTAGGAATTAACATTGCAGCAACACCATAAATAGGGGGGATAGGGAAAAAATATTTTTTAAACTTTTCTTTCATTGCATTTATAGCAAGTTTATAAATTTCCCCACCCTCCGAAAATTCAACAAACAAATCACATAGTATTGCAATATAAACTAAACAATTTGAAATAGTAGGATAATATTGTCCAGAAAATGCATTTGTAGCAATTTGAAAATGTTCTCAAAAATCTATAAGAATTTTGACATTCGTCCAATCTTGATTTGTAAGGATTTCATCATCATCCTCACCACCAATACGAGCATTAAACGTTGCATTAATTGGGTTTCTATATTCATATGCAACTACTAAACTTTCGTACATATAATTCCATCTAGTTGGACAAGGTTTAGGAACCTTTCTTCTCTAAGGCCAAATTCATCACATTTTTTAAAATACTCTCTAAGTCTACTTCTACGGTTTGAATAAAAAAGCCAATTAAGAGCCATTCTAACCTTTTCAATTTCTAAATTTAAAATTCTCATACCATCACCGACGATTAAATGGTAAATGTGACAAATACATCTCACATGGAAACAATTACTAAATGCAGGATTTAGTGTTGTTGTAAGTATGCCTATAGCACTAGTGTTACTAGAAGCATTATCCATAGAAATTGCCATTATTTTATCTCTAATGCAAAAATATCTACAAATATCTGCAACGGTGTTAGCAATAAACTTACCTGTGTGACGTGAATTAATTATTCTATACGCAATAATGCGTTTTTGCATTATCCACTCCTCGTCTATCCAATGACTTGTAACAGTTAGATAATCACAGTCATTATTACTTCTACCAATATCAGTAGTAATAGAAATCCGATTAGTTATATGAGTAAATAAATACCGTAAATATTGTTCATATTCATGTTTATATTTATAAATATCGCTCTTAACTGTTGCGCGAGGCCAACCTTTATAAGTAGGATTAAAAACTTTTCTAATATAATGCACAAAATTAGGGTTAGAAGGAAAAGTATATGGTAAGCACATAACGGTAACCATCTTTGCTAATTCTTCACGATCTTTATTAGGATCGTAATATAAAATACCACCGGTCACAGTGTTAATTCCTGGTTGAACTAGATTTGAACCTATACTAGGGTTAACCGCAGTATCTACACTTGTCCCCTCTTGCTGCGCTTTCATTTGTAAATAATTAACTTTATCTCTAGGGTGTGTTTGTATGTGCCTAGCCAAACTACCCGTACCACTACGGTCTCCAGTATATTTATGCGCAAGCAATTTCCCACAAGTTTTACACTTAGCCTTATTTTGTTCTCTTACTTGAGTAAAAAAATTCCAAACTATTGATGTTTCTAGGCGTTTAGAAGGTTGTCTATTAAAAGTAGGGGTTTCTACAGGTGGGTCGGGCGGGGCATCAGTTGGGTTATTAACAGGACTAGTAGGTGAATCATCTAAATCCGGTTGGGTTTCATCTACATCCTCATTTTCCTCATCATTTTCTAAGATAGTTTGATTAGGATAAAGAGCATTCATAACTTCTTCATTTAATTGTTCACCTGGTGAAACATTATGGCAAAATTCACTATCGGAAAATTGAAAACAAGGGTTATCACTATCAAGAATAATAGGAGCAGCAGGACGGGTAACAGGTCTGGGTCGGGGAGCCGGGGGAAGGGTAGTAGGTTGGAGACTACTTTCACCAATTTTAGCTTTTCCCTTACCACCAAATATTTTTTTCAAAGAAAATGCCATATTAATTACAATTATGCAAACTAAACACACAAAAATATATTCTTAAAACTTAAGAGTTGGAACGAGTTTACCGAATTGCCGAACAACTTCTTAAAAATTGGAAATCGTTGAAGACTTGAAGACTTGAATACTTCAATTCACCAACTTCATAATTTTTCACGAAATTGCAATAATAAAATAAGCAATTATAGAAGAGAAATTAGATATAGATTGAGAGAGATTGAGATAGATTGATGAATTGGTGAGTAAAAATGAAAGAATGAGGGGGTATTTATAGTTGAGAATTGGGAAAAAGTGTAATTATATAAAGTTTGGGGTTAAAATAAAGTTTGGGGGCCAAATGGCTATTTTTTAAAGTTCCAAACGGTTGAAAATTAAAGGCCAACGGCTAGATTTTAAAATCTGACGGTTGGTCTTTTTAAAAAAAAAAAATTTTTTTTTAAAAAAGAGCCGTTGGAGCCCGTTAGGACCGTTAGGCCCGGTTGAACCGGCCCAGGACCGCCTGCCGGTCCCGGGCTTAGCGGTCCCGGTCTCGTGGGCCTCATGCAAGGGACCAGCCCGCCACGGGCTTTCTACACCATCAGGGACCGGCCTACTAGGACCGGCCCGCCGGGACCGTTTAGCCCGTTAAGACCGGGGGCCCGGTCCGGTCCCGGTCCCAGACCGGTCCACAATACAGCATTACTTTGGCTTCAGCTTCAAGCTCTTTGGCACTCTCGATCTCAGCTGCAAGATTAAAGCCACGAGCGTGGATCTCCTCGAGTGTCTCTCTTCGAGACTGGCATTTAGCATGTCAGCAACCCAGTTTTCTCGAACCTGAGCGGATTCAGCAACCTCCTTTGCCCGAGCCTGAGCAGCTTCGGCGTCGGTCCGATAGACGGCCACCATAGCATCGGCATTGGCATTGGCCATTTCGATCTCCAATTTGGCCGCTACAAGTTCTGTGGCCAGCTTCTCTTGATCGGAAGTTGTTGAACCCAACCGAGACTGGAACTCCTCAATTTTCTTGGCTTGCGCCAAGGCATTCTCTTTCAAGCTCCGAAGCTGGTTCTCAGCCGAGGCCAGTTGAGCTCGGGCAGCTTCTTTCTCTGAGGCCAAGCGGTCCATTTTCTCCTTCCATCCTTCGGCCTCAGCTTTCAGTGCATCTGTTTCTTCACGAAGATGCCTGATCACGTTGAGTTTTTGTTGGACCTATGGGTTCAAACCATTAGCTACGACGCCTGAATCGCCATCACTAACTTCAAAATTCTTCTTACATGTTCCACCAGTCCGGTGTACTCTTTCTGGGTCGTTGCTAGCTCAGCACGGAGGCCATTAGCCTCCCCTTCTCTTTGCTCACTGAGAAGTTTAAAGGAATATTTTTCCTCAGCCAGCCCCCGGATCTCGACCTCATAACGGCTCAGTTCCCCTCGGAATCAGAGGAAAGCTTCGTGATGAAGCACCGAAGCCTGCGAACATAGAAGGGAAAAGTTATACAAAGGGAGAAAAACCTAAGTATGAAAATGGACAGGAGAATCAGGGATTACCCGGTTTAAAGCCTGCCGGGCTTCGTTGAAAAGACAAGGCGCTCCCACCTCGTCCATTTGGGCTCGGTCTTTCTCTGTGACCAAACACCAGAGGTAGCTGGCCACCCCTACGGGGGCAGCAAGAACCCGGGCATCCTCTGGGATCGTGATCACAATTGTTCGCTTACACCCGGGATCAACACATGGGGCCGGGAATTGGTTGGTCAATTTAAAACTCGAGGAAGCCTTGCCCGAGCTCTTTTTCGGAACCTCCAAGTCACTCAGACCGGCCACATCTTCTACCCCCAACAAATAAACCACGAAAAAGATCTCCCTCTTCGTGGGATCCTTCCCCGTGACAAGTCTCCGCGTCCTGAGCATCGCGTATCATCGAATCGGAGACTGAAGGAAACAAGGAGGAATCCCCCATCTCTATTTCCTCAAGTGGATCCTTTGAGGCACTGCCTCCGTCTTGCGGAGTCTCGAGCTCGGTTTCTGCGTTGGTGTTCATCGCTTCTTCAACGGCCTATTTGCCCTGAGGTAAAACATCTTCGGTCCCTTTTGGCTCGGGGACTTGGGCCGAAGTCTCCTCATCGACCTCATCAAGCCTAGGCTGAGCAATATCGACTCCCATTGGTTCGGAAGCTTTCCGAGCCCCGGTGCCAGCTCGTGCACGGGCCACCAGCCCGGAGTCATTTTCATTCTCTTCTTCATCTTCACCCTCTTCGGGCTCATCTCATAGCTTGAGGACTGAGTCCATTTTTAGAGGGATGACATTTCCCTTGCGGGTCCGCCTCTTTTTGGGCTTTTGCTCATCCAACTTCGTGGAGCTCGGAGCCCCTCTCCTTTTCCGCTCTTTCTTTTGTTTCGGAGTAGACAGTTGGGGAAGGTTTTCTTCATCACTAGATGGAGGCCTCATTGGCACGTCCTTCCCGAGACCTACAAAAGAAGGACAAGTGAGATGGAGAAAAAATACAGGCAGTGATCAAAGTTGTCGAGTTATACGAAAACTTACCGTGATTTAGGGCCTCCCATCGACCTTTCGCCAATGCACGCCATGCGTGCTCAGCGTGTGTCGACTTCGACACTAAGCTCCTGACCCAGTTCTCGAGCTAGGGGATCGCACCCGGCATCCAGGAAATGACTGTACCAAATAAAACGCCAATAAGAAAGGATGAAAAAATGAAGATAATAAGCAGAAGTTAAAAATGGAGTTATACTTACGTCTCATATTCCATTTCTCCGGAAATGGCATACCGTCGGCCGAGATCAGGTCCGAGGTCTTAACTCGGACAAATTGGCACATCCAGCCCCGGTCCTTGTCCTCATCTATTCTCGAGAATGCTGCCTTAGAGGCCCGACGTTGAAGCTTTATTAGTCCCCCTCGATAAAGTCGGGGGCTATATAAGCGTATGAGATGGTCGAGGGTGAAAGGAAGCTCGTCGACTTGGCTCACAAAAAAGCGGAGTAGTATCACTATCCTCCAGAAGGAGGGGTGAATTTGGCCGAGGGTGACTTCGTACTTCTTGCAGAAGTCCACGATGGTCGGGTCCAAGGGACCCAATGTGAAAGGGTAAGTGTAAACACTTAGGAACCTTCCATATGGGTAGTGATTGACTCCTCAGACCACGTGCTTGTCAACCCAGTTGCAGTCCTCTTTGACTTGGTCGAGAAGATCACCAGTGATCATGCATATGTACCTCGACATTGGCTCGCATCGGCCCGCAATCGAGGGGGTCTTTTCAACCTTAAATTAGAGTCAAGGACGCATCCTCCAGGAACGAATTCTTCAGGGCGTGGCTCCGCCGCAGGTTGCTCGCCGGTCAGCTGAGGCGAAGAAGCTTTTTCTTTCTGCAGAACAGTTTTAGATGTTTTGGCCATTTTGTTTTGTAAACAAGGGAGAACAGAGATTGGGATATTTGGTGTTTTGGGAAAATGAACAAAGAAACTCAAAAGCTTGAAGGTAAAAGGTTCTGTAGAAGGCAAAGGAATATGAAGATTGAAAGTAAAGTTTGGGCAAGAGAAGGAAGATACATTTATAGGTTGAAGATGACGGTTCAAAACCGATAATGGCCGACAACAACTGACAGGCATTAAATGCCTCGACATCTGAACAGACGGGACGATTCGGCGCCCTTTGCTGATGTCATGGTCAGGCTCGTCACTTACGTCATGGGAAACCGAGGGGAAATTCGAAGACTCAATTCGTTTCTTGTCATTGCACTCCTAAAAACGAGGGGACTATCTGTATATGCTCAAAATCGGGCTGGCCTAATTTTGTATGACTAACCAAAATCGAGGTGGCATATCAAGGCTCGGCCTCGGTTATATCAAACCATGATACGAAGAAGGATTGGCGAGCTCATGGATCGATGGCCGATCAAGATCGAGAACAACCGTGATCGAGACCGAAGCGAGAAAAAGATCGAGCGAGATCGAAGGAAGCCTGCTAAGTCAAATAACATAAAGCCAAGATATCCATGATCGGGCAAGGATCGTGGCGGAAATCTCGGCACATATCTAGTCAAGACTGGTTATTTAGCCTATCATGGGATTTGCTTCTGTAATTAGAATTATACCACAAATAGGATTCCTCTACTATATAAAGAGGGTCCTAATCATTTGTAATCATCATGTACTCACGCATAACCAAGGAATATATTACATTTTTTCTCTCACAAGCTCTGTTGTTCAGTTCAGTTCATACTTTTCAATAGCATACTTAGTTGGTTCGAGGGCGATTTAGCTTGAGGGCCATAGTTGTTCATCACATCGGGTTGCTTTATTTAACTGCTAATTTCTAGCATTGATTCTCATATTTATCAGTTTGTGCCAAGTGAAATCACGTATCCTTAAAATCACCTATAAGTTTAATTGTTATACGATTTTAAGGGTAAACAGATTTCTTTAATTATTTTTTTTTCAACAAACAACTTTACTATATTAAAACAAATATTTTGATGTTTTTAGAGACGGATTCAACATTTAAATTTTACTTGTTCGATTCCAGAAACTACAAGATATATCTTTAAATTTTTTTTTTTAACAAACAACCTCACTATATTGAAGCAAATATGTTGATGTATTAGGAGACAGATTCAAAAGTTAAATTACTTGTTCGTATTTAATTTTATCATAATCCATTTGATTTACTAAGTTCCTAATTTGTTATTTGTATTTATTTAATGAAATTCTTAAAGTAATCTTATAGAAATATCTCAAAGCAGTTTTAATTTATCACCCTCTAGCCATTAATTATAAACTTACCAAAGCTAGCCAAGCACATATAAAAATTAAAAACCCAAACGCGTTAGGTTCTTTCTCTTCAAGAATCACACGTAAAGATCTCCTTCCATATTCTTAAGCTTGATTAGCAACATTAGATGCAAAAATGGAAAGAAAATTTCATTAATAAGGTGGTGAAAATACAAAACTATATACATACAAGATTCTAAAAATCTAAGCAAAAATAATTTTTTTCAATGGGTGATTGAGATTCATTGAAAACATGAAGATTGGAGATGATTTGATATCAAAATTCGTTGTTAAAATCGAGTTCAAAATATATTTTTTTGATACATATATTAAACATGTATAATACATAAATTATATGCTAATTATACACAATTATCCAATTATTATATCAAAATTATATATATTATATATCCGTCCGCTTTTTAGGTTAAGCACTTGAATGACCAACTTTTTGGATTAATTCTTCATTAAAAAAAAATACATTCTGCTAGATCCCAATAATCGACACCACCACTATCTAATCAAAGTGCTTTTCCCACTGCAACCTTTTTTTCTCCATTGCCATCCCATCACTATTCACTCCCGTGAACAACAACCCCCTTCCTCAATTTCGTCGCTATTCACCAAATCCATTGACTCCCTTTACACGAGATTATTCTGTTTCCTTTTTTTTTCCATACAGTTATTCAAATTATCCCGTGAAATTGTACAGCATTTTGGGATTATTTACAGCGACTATTTTGTATAAAAGGGCACTACCATGTATAGCAGAAAACCTGTAAAACCCTCACTATTTCGAAAATTTAAGTTTCTTTTCATTTCAATGGCTTCCTTTTTCACTCTAACACTCCTCTCCTTACTTCTCTTCTTCTCAATCTCCTCCGCCGCTCGCCACCACAATTCGCCGAAGTTATCCACGCCGCCGTCGATTGCGGTTGAGATCCGTGGAGCTTGCAAGGCATCGCGGGACCCACCAACGTGCGAGTCCGCGTTAACGGACTCGGGCAACTTGCCGTCTGAGCTGACGACGCCGTTAATCATACAATCCGCCGTTAAAGTCTCTTCGCAGAACAACGACAAAGCGAAAGACATGGTGAAAGCAATCATGGACGCGTCCACAGGCAATCAGAACCGTACGGATGCTGCGAAGGTGTGTATGGAAGTGCTCGGGTACGCAGAGTACCGGGTCGGGTTGACGGGCCAGGCTTTTACACGTGGCCAGATCAAGGACGCACGGGCTTGGATGAGCGCCGTGATGGTTTACCAATACGACTGCTGGTCCGCTTTAAAGTACGTTAACGGAACCTCACAGGTGTCCCAAACGATGGCGTTTTTAAACTCTTTAATCGGGTACAGCAGCAACGCATTGGGTATGCTGGTGAACTACGATATTTACGGGGAAAATACCGGGTCATGGACCTCACCAAAAACAGAACGAGAGGGGTTCTGGGAAGGTTCGGGCTCGGGTGGGTCGGGTCAAGTAAAGGTTGGGGTGCCATCCGGGTTGAAACCGGATGTGACTGTGTGCAAGGAAGGAGGTTGTAATTATAAGACTGTGCAGGAAGCGGTGAATGCTGCACCAGATAATCAGGTGACCCGGAAGTTTGTGATATGGATCAAAGCCGGGTTGTATGAGGAGAAAGTTCGGGTCCCATTGGAGAAGAAGAATGTGGTATTTTTGGGTGATGGCATGGGCAAAACTGTTATTACCGGTTCGTTGAATGTCGGTATGGCGGGTGTCACTACTTATGAAACTGCAACTGTTGGTAAGTGATTTTGTTGGATCATAATGCATTACTGTGGTTAATTTAATTGAATACGAAATTTAAGATGTTTTTTAACTGAATTAGTTATTGAAAATTCAGTTTATTTAAAGTAGATCATATTTGTTCCACTGGTTTTCTTTATAAATAATATATCAAACTCCAAAATAGTTAGCACTTACGAGTAGTGAGCCAGTGGCAAAGGCAATGAAGTTCAAAAAAGAAAAAAGTTAATAAATTAAAAAAGACTATGGCTAATGGGCATTGAACCAGCGACCTAACAAAGGTTTTGAACCCCTTGACCACTGAGCTATGCTTTTGGGTTACGAGATTCAAAATATAATATATAAAGGTACAAACTGAGTTCTACCTTATATGTATATTGTAATTTTCCGGCAAAGTGGACTCAAATGAACCTCCTTCCGCCCCCTAAATCCGTCCCTGAGTGGGACTCCTATCACTTACTTTCTGTTTATCATGATAATTGTATTTAAATTGTATGAACTACTATAAGTCTGCCGCCTGTTAATGTTTTGCTGTGTCTGCATTTAAAGCTCACCTATTTTGAAATGGATTTGTGAACCACTAGTCAAATTATGCACTTAATCTTTCTTATGTATACTAAATTTCTTTGCTTTATTTTTCCATTGGCATTTATTTTACTTGGTTAGTGTGAAAGGGGGAGATGTATAGCCATTGTCTCATAGGCTTGTTCCAAACAGATAGCAAGAAGGTAGCAGAGGCGGATTTAGAATTTGTACTTAGTGGGTTCTGAAAACTCTAATCTATATACTTATACTCGAGTATATGTACTTATGATGGAACCAAATGCAATGGGTTCAGTTGAACCCGCTCTAGATCAGTCTTGGAAGTCCGGAAAAAATGCAAAAATTGCTCGCTTAAGACTCTACGTTACTGTTCAAGCTGCTTGATGTTAGAATTAAGTAGTGAAAAGAAAACTAAAGTGATGATAAATCTCTCAGCTCACATTTGCTGCTGAATATGTACCATTATTTGGTGAACTTTTACCGTTGGTAGTTCTAACGGTTGTACTTCTAAAACAGGAGTTGTTGGTGATGGATTCATGGCCAGTGGCATCACCTTCCAAAACACAGCAGGTCCGGTTGCCCACCAAGCTGTAGCATTCCGATCCGACAGTGATCTTTCAGTTATAGAGAATTGTGAATTCATTGGCAATCAAGACACCTTATATGCCCATGCATTGCGCCAATACTACAAGTCCTGCCGTATCCAAGGCAATGTAGACTTCATTTTTGGGAACTCAGCTGCTTTCTTCCAAGAATGTGACATCTTAATTGCGCCTCGACAACTCAATCCTGAAAAGGGAGAGAAAAATGCTGTGACTGCTCATGGCAGGATAGATCCTGCACAGTCAACTGGATTTGTCTTCCAAAATTGTTTGATCAATGGAACTGAACAATACATGGCATTGTACTACAAGAAGCCAAAGGTGCACAAAAATTATCTGGGAAGGCCATGGAAGGAGTATTCGCGGACTGTCTTTATAGAATGTACTTTGGAGGCTCTTATTTTAGCTGATGGGTGGCTGCCTTGGAGCGGTGATTTCGCGTTGAAGACTCTTTACTATGGAGAATATAGAAATACTGGTGCCGGAGCTAATACAGCAGGACGAGTGCCATGGAGTAGTCAAATCCCAGCTGAACATGTTAACTCATATTCTATACAAAATTTCATTCAAGGGGATCAGTGGATTACTACTACTTCTTGATTAACTTGTAATGTTAAATTACATATAGTAAGTTAAAGCTTATTATCCTCGAATGTGATTACAGATCATCAACCTCTTGTACTATTACGGGAAAAACTTGAAATTTTTTAATGTGAGATCTTTCCCAAACCTTCAAATCAGTTTGATGTGTGAATCCTGTTTCAAATTGTATGATTTCAAGCTGTTGTAATTTGCAAAATGAGAGTAGTTGTTAACTAACACATTTTAAATGATACTTTGAGGTTGTGTTTGATGAGCTACCATGGGTTATTGGTGGATAGTTTGCTTACCACATGTCTGGTATTTCAATTACTTGTATACTTGTAGTACTGGACATGTGACATACTTATTATAGGAGTTTGCATTTTTTTCTAAAAGCTGTTGAAGAGTTGAAAGTTTTGTGAAGACAATAATGAGCTCTACCCAGTCATTGACATATAATGTTCGCAACCTGCATATTTTTCCAATTAGATTACTAACCTTTGATCCGACCCCAACTTGTTTGGGAGGTGGGATTGAGGCAAAGTTGTTATTGTTGTAGAGTACTAACCTTTATTATTTACGTATTTTAAAAGGCGTGGGCGTAAAGCGAGCCGTTTTACATATGCCTCAGCGAAGCATAAGCCCGGAGGGCACAGGGTAAGTCACATAGAGGCGTAAGCCCGAAGGGCACAGGGTAAGTCACATGGGTATTTAATTTTAAATATCTTATAAAAAAATATAATTATAGTAAATATTTTTAAATAGGTAAAATAGCATAAAAGTTGAAGAAAATTATAAATAAATAAAAAATATATATAGATGTGCTCCATCCCCACAAAAAACTAGTCAACACACTTCATTATACGCTACTTACAAGCACAAGTAAGAAGTAATTTGAGTTGAAAAGAATAAAGTTTTCTACATGGAAGCACAAAAAGGATGACTAACCTGCAATTTGAACTTTGAACTTGCTACAATGGGAGAAAATGAGTTTTCTTTGACATTTGCCTAAAAAACAAATTGTTCGCTGCTTCTGGGAAATAGTAGCAAACTAGCCGACAAGATAAAGAATTGAAAAAAAAATCATAAATTAGGACTTCTAGCAATAAAAAAGGTATTGACTTTTGAATTTAATGTTTCAGTTCCTTTGTAAAACTTTTGAGTAATTGCAAGCTGACTTTTGAGAATTTGGGTATTATATGAAGGACTTATTCAGCAAATTTTATTTTAATTTGAAAAAGTCTCTTGGGCTTACGCTTCACTATAAAAACGCGCCTCAATATCTGGGCGTACGTCCCGAATTGATGGGCGTACGCCTCTTGAGATTTCGCCCCCACCATCGCCTCAAGGCAATTTTGGTGCACCCGAGTCTCGCCTCGAAAACGCCTTTTAAAGACTACATCATTTAATACTAATATTTTATGTATTGAGATTTGAAGACTTGCTATTTCTTATCAGGTTAATTAACATATCAAAAAGAATTCATCTGCTAGGCAGCTAGGCAAAAGGAGCTAGGCCCACCGTGAGGGGACGTGTTGAAACATGATTAAGTAAATAAAATTATGTTATTTCTAATTGGTGAGATGATCACTGTATGGGTCAAAATCTGACCACACGTGGATTAGCGCTAATAGGAATGGTAAGAGGTCGACTAAGCCGTGGTCATACCCACAGGGTGTAATAACAACGAAGACCTCGTCCATAGCTGAGATCTAACCATCAAAAAGCATGTATGGTGAAGTAAATATCGTGATATTTGAGGGAGGCGACGTGAAGGACAGTCAAGGGATGAAGGCATTCTGGTTAAGGACCGATGGACAAAAGGGAATACTGATAACATATATAGGAGGTAAGAAGACAAGAAAAAGGGGCTTCCTCTCCTAGAGAAAGGAGAAGAACAGAAGACCAAGAAAATGCTTAGATAGCAAATACAAATCTCTGTAATCATCATTGCCAAATCAATATAGATAGATCTCATAGTTATTAATGGCATTCCTTCTTTTTCCTCTTTGCTATTACATTATGGAACGATACGCCAAAGATGTAAGCTTATTGTTTATACTTGATGTCTTTTAATGATCTTAAATCGAGCTATAAGCTTGATTATATCTCATTCTCTTGTTCAATGCACTTAGATCTAGAGTTAATTATCCTTGGCTAAGATTTATCCTCTATTTTATCATTAATTAGTTTAACAAAGAGTTTAACCCTTTTTGGTCAAACAGTTTGGCGCCGTCTGTGGGGATTTCTTATCCAAATTTTTAGTTTCCTTTAGATCTAAAACCACTCAAGTATCACTTCCAGGCTATCATAGCCTCACCATCTCGGTGTAAACAGCAACTCGAAAAAGTGGTAGATAAGCTTTTGAGATAACTGAACCAATCTAGGTCAAATCTCTACTTGAAATCAAAATTATGTCCGATGTCTATGCAAAACCCACGCCTCATCTGTAGCGATGGTGTAACGACCCGACTGGTCGTTTCGCTTTTTAGAACCCCGTTCCCCTAAATTAGACTTCCTGCGCTTGCCTTAACTAATTTACGACATGCGGGGATGGTTGGTACGGATTTGGATGAGTTTGGGTTGAAATAAGCACACTTGATTCTTTAAGATTTTCTTAAAAGGCTAAGTTTGACTTTGGTCAATATTTTTAGTAAACGGACCCGGACTCGTGATTTGACGGTCCCGGAGGGTCCGTAGGAAGATATAGGACCTGGGCGTATGCCCGGAATCGAATTCCGAGGTCCCTAGTTCGAGTAATGAATTTTTATTAGAAATTGTTAAAACTGAAATCCTAAGGATTTAATGAAATTTGATAATGCTTGATCATATTGGTATCGGGCACGTATGTTGATTCCGGAGCCCGGTACAGGTCTAAAATAACATTTAAGACTTGCCCGCAAAATTTGGTACCAATCCGAGTAGTTTAAGCACGTTTCGGCACTTTAGAAGTGAATTAAGAACTTGAAGTTCATAAGTTTGATTCAATTGGTTTTAGGGGGTGATTCTTAGATTTAACGTTGTTTCGGGCATTCCGAAGGTTCGAGCGAGTCCGTTTCATGATTTTAAACTTGTCGGTATGTTCGGGCGGGGCCCGGGAGCCCCGAGCGTCAATCGGACGAGGCTCGAGTGAAGTTGGAAAATTTGGGAAGAAGCTGAAGCTTCAGGTTGTTGTCATAACCGCACCTGCAGTTGGACAGCCGCAGGTGCGAGACCACAGAAGCGGTAGCTCTCTCGCAGATGCGGCCAAGGCAGGCCCAGCCAAAACCGCAGAAGCGGCTCCTTAGCCGCAGAAGCGACTTCAAGACCGCAGAAGCGGTCCCAGCTCGCTTGGCCAATTCCACAGATGCGGCCTTCCTCTCGCAGAAGCGGGACTGCAGATGCGAAAATCACTGAAGCAGTGAGCTTCATTTAATACGGGCTGTAAGTCATTTTGGCCATTTTTCACTCACCCATTTGGCGATTTTGGGAGCTTTTGAGAGGGGATTTCCATATAGCATCTTGAGGTAATTCATCCTCCTATTTCTAAGTTTAATACTTGAGTTTTGGGTAGATTAACACATCAAGATTAGGAGAAATCAAGGGGTTAGAGCAAAACCTAGGGTTTTGAAGAAACTTAAATTTTACCACGAAATTTATTATGGAATGGAGTAGAAATCATATATTATTGATCCTTAGGTTATAGAGAACAACTTCCTTCGAAAAATTTTGGAATCCGGGCACGTGCGCCCGTGGTAGAATTTTAGGAAACGTGTGTTCAGGGTTGGGGAATTACTTTAGTAATTAAAATGCGTACTCTTGAGCTTGTATTGACTAGTTCCTACTTCGTTTAATTAGTTTCGGATCGTGCGGTTCCAAATTGAGGGTTTGAGCACGTTCTTGATATTGGAAGTACGCTTTGGAGCGAGGTGAGTCTCCTATCTAACCTTGTAAGAGGGAATTGTCCCCATAGGTGTAATAATTGAATAATTTGCCACTAAATGCGGAGGCTACGTACGTACTAGGTGACGAGAGTCCGTGCGTAGCTACTATTATGCTTAAGTCCGGGTAGTTTAGGACCCAAAAGCATGCTTTATGTGATGTTCTTGTGACTCTATGATTAATTTGGGGATTTCTTAAATCATGTTGAATGTGATAGATGACTCTAATAAGAATGAACATCTTTTCTTGGCCCTTAAAAGAGAAATTTAATATTTTCGTGAGTAATTGCTCTCCTGATATATATTCTTGTTTGTCTGTTGTTGTGTTTAAATACATTTGACCGCGTCACATGGATGATTCGCGAGCGGGGTAATAGATGCATCTATGGTTCGCGCCGTTCGACCCTCCGGCTGTGCACACTTTATTTTTATGTTGGATCGGGCCGTACGACCTCGGCACTACTTGCGTATGCTTATTGATTAGTATATTGCTGTGGATAGAACTTTGTTATATGCCCTGAAATGTAAATTGTTAACTGTGATATCATCTAATAAAGGACCAGTTGCCTCATGCTGTATATTATTAATCATTGTGCTATCCATGCTTAGTATATCACTTATCATATTATTTGACCCTAGTAAGTCTCATGTCGACCTTTCGTCTCTACTTCTTCGAGATTAGACAGGATACTTACTGGGTACATATTGTTTATGTACTCATACTACACTTCTGTACTTAATTGTACAGAATCTGAGATAGGTACATCTGGTTACCAGGCTGGTGCATACCCTTAATCCGGCCGAGATTCCACGGTGAGCTGCTCCCTTCCTATGCCGTTCAGCAGCTCGATGGAGTCTTTTCTTTACTTTTGGCTGTCTACTCTATTTCAGACAGTAGGATTGTGTTATTCTTTTGTATATTCTACTAGTTGCCCACGCACTTTTGACACCAGGTCTTGGCACACACATTAGTAGACATTTCTTTTGGGAATTGTATAATTATTTTGGTACATTACTGATTATCACTTGTTTTTAACATCAAGTTTAGAAATTGTGGTCCTTATTTTGGTAAAGTAAAATGAACACTTATTGATTTTTTTTCCGCGTTGGCTTGCCTGACAATGGTGTTGGGCGCCATCACGACCTATAATGGAAATTGGGTCGTGACAGATGGGTTTGGCACGTCTTATGCATGTTTAAAGTAGGGTCGCGGTCACTGCGCACTCGGCATGACCGCAATCCTATTTGACGTATTCACCTTATATATTGGCATGTACTCCCACCTCTTAGGAATGGACGATAGCCTACTGTGTGATTCTTTGAAATAACAGGCATATCCTGCCTTATTTTCGTACCCACACGCACTATGTGATTTATGAACAAAGTATGACATGTTTCCCTTGTTGTTTGCACATGTCAGACGGGATCGGACTGGGACTCGGTCTCGATATCCCAACGAGCAAGGTAAGCCCAATCCACGAGAAGCTTAGACGCGACTAATGACGAAGCCAAACACGGCTGCCAAATCTGACCCCGCCATTCGAGCACAGGGAGAGGCGAGCGACCCTACAGCGCTTTCCCCCTTTTACCAACTTACTAGGCCAAGGTAACAGGCAATTTCGTTTGGTTTTAACTTATCATGCTCTCTTTTTGGTTCAGAACAGGAACGCGAGCATTATCACATGTACGCGAACAAGGGACGAATGCCACAAAACACACTAGGAAAATGTTTCGTACCATACCATCTCGCAAGCAACGACCGAGCAAATCCTTCTAAGCCGCACCATTTCGCAAATAATAGAAATGGCTCAGAGCTGGTCGACATTATCGAGAAACAATCTCCGGAACCGTGGACTGAGTGATGGGCACGTGAAACGCGCAGTACTTTCCAATAAAAGCAAAGTTAAACGAACCGGGACTCGTCCTGAAGCACAGTACTCTCCAATGAAAAGCAAAGTTAAACGAACCGGGACTCATTGATAACTAGGGATTTTGACGCATTTTATACTCCTTCTTGCTTATGCTTTGCTAAGAAATTCATACAAAATAGTCCCAAATGGCTCACAAGTTGTGCTTGATTGCAGGTTTGATCATCAAAGTGACAAGATGTCAAAGATCAGCTCAAAAGGAGTGAAACTTGCACAAGTGCCAAAGACAAGACAAGCTCAAGCAAAACAGGCCTAGTGCGGCCGCACACCACTTTGTGCGGTCCGCACTAGGAGATTTAGAGAGGTGATTTTTAGGCCAAGAGGCAGTGCGGCCGCACTACCATTTCATGCGGTCCGCACTAAGATCAACGCGGCTGCAGTCCATTCTCTGCGGTCCGCAGAGCCAAGATTCAGAGAATGCCAGTTTTGAGTGTTCAAGCCAATGCGGTCCGCAGTCCATTTTGTGCGGACCGCACTAGAAGCCTCCGCGGCCGCAGTCCATTCTCTGCGATCCGCGATGCCAAACTTCAGAGAGCTGTTTTTTCAAGGCCAAAGCCCTAGTGCGGACTGCGGTCCATTTTGTGCGGTCCGCACTAACCCCACAGTGGTATTTTTGTCCAAATTTTTTAGCCTAGTATAAATAGCTTCTTTTTCCATTTTTAGGGTATCAGATATTGTAATTAAGCAGCTGCACTCGTGGGTTCGACTTTCTAAGCCATTTTGGGCAATTTTAGCTACTTTTAGTCATTGAATCTTTGTATTTAACTTAGTGATTAATTATTATGAGCTTTTCTTCATCTATTTCTTGCTTTTCTTATTTAATTATGAGTAGCTAGAGCCATAAGCTAGGGTTGTGGCTCAACCCTAGTGTGGGTAATTGATGAGTCTTCTATTTTAGGGCTAATTTGACTATGTGTGTTTGTTATTTGGGCCAATTTCATGGTTAATTTCTGAATTAGTGGTTGCAAACTAGTTTGTGTTGAGTTGACTTGAGCTCTTCTTGAGAAAGAGAGCCTAAGTCTCCGAAATTGGTGCAACAATGAATTGGGGCGTACTCAAGAGATTGATAGCCCCAATTAAAGGGTTAAACCTTGAGAGAGTAATACCTGAATTGAACCCTAGTTGCTTGTGCAAATTTGCATACCCAATTGGTCTTGAGAAAGCCAATTTGGGCAAAATCACTCGAACCACCGAGAGGTGTAGAGTGGGAAAAGTCATGCAACGGTTATAACATACTTACCAAACGTGTCAAACGTGCCTGAGATTCAAGTACCCGTCAATTGACCACCTAGGCGGTAGCCACTACCCTAGTGCCTTTTAAACCTATTTGAACAACTTGTAGCATTATAACTCTTAGCATAATTTAGTTGCAATTACTATTTGTAGTTTGATAATCGTAGAAGTAAACAAAAAACCCAAAAATGAATAGAAGTGTAATTTGGAACACATACGCAATTCTACACTAGATAGATACTCGATTCCAAATTCTAGCTCTCTGTGGATTCGATCCCGACCCTAAATGGGTAAAAGCTGCTCCGACCCTCTCTCGCTACTTAAATAGTAGTGCGGAGTAGGCCGCGATCACTCATCCCGATGCACAGTACTCTCCAATGAAAGCAAAGTTAAATGAACCGGGACTCATCCTAAGGCACGCATAAACAATACTGTGACGAGTAAAGTTCTCCAATGAAAGTAATGCAACGGGTTACAATTTCGACATCGCTCGAATTAACACCCCTGCGGCCATCGGCCATCGCCAAGTGAAAGAAAAATTCGACCTCGCTCGAATTCACAACGGGTTACATTTTCGATAACGCTCGAATTAACACCCCTACGACCATCGGCCATCGCCAAGTGAAAGAAAAATTCGACCTCGCTCGAATTCACAACGGGTTACAATTTCAACTTCGCTCAAATTAACACGCCTACGGCCATCGGCCATCGCCAAAAGAAAGAAAAATTCGACCTAGCTAGAATTCACAACGGGTTACGGTTTCGACATTGCTCGAATTAACACCCCTACGGCCATCGGCCATCGCCAAGTGAAAGAAAAATTCGACCTTGCTCGAATTCACAACGGGTTACAATTTCGACCTCGCTCGAATTAATACCCCTACGGCGTTCGGCCATCGCCGAGAGGAAGTAAAAATTCGTCCACCCGAATCAACAAATAAAAGTTCGACCCTATCGAACTAATAACGGGCAATAGTTCAACCCCACACGAGTTCGCCCCCCGCCATCGCTAAACTCATCATGCGAAAACGACTTCGCCCAGTTGGCAAATCTAAATTCGACCTCACTCAAATATACAAGTCAAAATTGACATCGCCCCAGTTGGCAAGTCTATATCAACCTCGCCCGAATATACAAGTCAAAATTGACTTCGCCCCGGTCGGCAAGTCTATATCGACCTCGCTCGAATATGCAAATCAAGGTCGATTCCGCCCAAGTTGGCAAATCAGAAGTCAACCTCGCCCAAACTTACAGATCCAAAGTGACTTCATCCGAACTCACGCAACGAGATCTGACCCTGCTCAGATCGAGCAAACAAGATCCGCCCTCATTCGAATTTCCAATTAAAATATCAGGGACTCAACACGGCAAACTCCGAAGATCTTCATCCCAAAAAAATGAAGGGGGGGGGGGGGAGAAGGATAAGGAAGGTCAAAAGATACACAAACAAAGGCGAAGCAACTATTTTATTTAAATATACGCGCGCAACAGCCGCGCCTTACAAAAGTCCAAAACAGGCCCTAGAATTTGAGCACTGACCACCATACCCCAAACAATCACCTCCCTACCCAAGTTCAATGGGCAATTGGCATAAAATTCACGAACCAGCATCTTGTTAACTGGTGCAGGGTCAGCAAATAGAACTCCATTTCTCGCCTCCGTATCTCTTCATACATCTCCACTTTTTCGGCTCGGAGGGCTGCCCGATCAATCGGGATTTCAGGGATAAAACGTTTTGGTAGCCTTGGCGTTGAACTCATCCTCTGCTAGTTCCGATTGGAATCTGGACTCATCGTATGCAGGTCGTTGGGATGTGCCACCAGAGCGCCTGTGCCTTTTGGGAGCCATTGGACCTGCAAGTAATCAAACGAAACCATCACACTATGTCCT